>NW_027361733.1:2482500-3015000 GCF_039654945.1 Dendrobates tinctorius | reverse complement strand
GCAGGCTATTAGATGACTGCCAATCAGCTATAAACTAAACAATTTTGTGAGCATTTAATGCTGACAGACGATTTATGTAAATGGACGTTAACTCTGCTGACTGCATGTGTAACCTTCTACAATAAGGGGAGCAGAAGACTATTGTGGATATGGGGAAATGTTCTCATGTTTTACAGACTGTAGGAGTGATTATTGTATAAGGGGGCCGATACGCTCAACCCCCTGGGAGGTCCATAACTCAGGGTAGGTGCTGAAAGTGGTTACTGTGAGTTTGAAAAAAAATAGTAGTTGCTCCCTATCTAAAATAATCAAAGAAGTGGAGGGGAGTGTATTATATGTCGTTTTTGTTGTTAAGCAGGTATAAATTTTAGTGATTCACTCTCTTTGGTGGTCAGTAGTGTACACACAGGCACAGGGTTTTGATGCCACAAGCACAATAATGTTTATTTCCAAAGGTTGCACCAAAAACAAAATCATAAACATAAATCCCTAGCCTTGTCCAGGTGCTAACTAAACAGTATAGATGTTGACTACTTCAGACACTGCTGAGCTAGCCCCAATTTGGTCAAACAAAACTGCTATCGTCCATAACAACTACTGATACTTGCGGTTTTGTGCACACAGTCTGTGCAGACCATTCTCAGAGAGACTCTGGCTGGACTCTCTCTTCGGCTCCAAGACACATCTAGTTTGCTCAGCTCCCCAGCAGACTGACTTAGATGTACACCTAACCTGTTTACATGCAGAGTTAGCCAGTTGCACCTAGTCAGAGCCTGCAGAGCTAGGATTTAACCCTAGCCTACCTGGTATTGCTACAAAGTGAATAAAAAACACCATATACAAGGGGCATTCATTAAAGAATTCCCTTGACCCACTTCTATTTATCTTAGGACGTTGAAACTGCACATCTGAAATGATATATGTCTCTATAGGTTACCTGCCAATTTGCTACTCAGAACTGATAACAGTCTTGATTTTACAGGTGCTGAAGTGGTGTGAGGTTTGATAATGGACCCAGTGGAATACAGAGCAGCCATCAAGTTCCTTTACTTGAAAGGCTGCACACCAAAGGAGACGTTCGATGAGATGAAAGAGGCTTATGGTGACGATTCTCCATCATATGATGTAGTCAAGAACTGGCATCGTCAATTCAAATGTGGTCGGACTTCGGTGCAAACAGCTCCAATTCTGAGGCGACCCCACTCAGCTATTGATGAAGACACCATCCAGCAAGTGGAGGTAGCCATTTTGGAAAATCGTTGGATAACCATTCGCTACCTAGCCAAAAATGTCAAGATTAGTGTGGGGTCAGTGGAAAAAATCATCCAAGACCATCTTCACATGCATAAGGTATCCGCTCGCTGGGTTATCTGGCTGCTCACACCTTTCCAGAACCAGGAACTAGTCGAAGGCTCTCAGGCTCTATTGATGATGTGCCATGGAAACCAGGAGGACTTTTTCAAGTCTGATCACACGGGATGAAAGCTGGGTCCATCACTTTGATCTTGAGACTAAAGTCCAGTTGATGCAATGGAAGCATCATGACTTACCGCCATCAAAGAAGGCATGTGCTCAACACTCGGCAGGCAAGGTTGTGCTCACAGTATTTTGGGACCAGCACTGAATAGTATTGATGGATTTTCTAGCAAAGGGTACCAAGAGCACTGAGGCATACTATGCTTCACTGCTGCAGGAGACCATCAAAACCAAGAGATCTGGCATGCTCACCAAAGTTGTCCACCTTTTCTGCAAGACAATGCACCAGTTCGCAACTCACATGTTGCCCAAATGGAAGCATGCTCCTGTGGCTTTGAAATTCTACCACATCCCCCTTATTCACCCGACCTTCCACCTCTTTCCAACAATGAAAATATTTTTGAAGGGCAATCATTTTCCAGATGATGAGATTTCCGCAGTCACAATGTGGCTTTTGGAGCAACCTGTCGACTTCTACAAGTGAGCTGTTTACAGTTGCGTAAAGAGATGGCAAAACTGTGTGTCCCTATGTGGCACCTATGTAGAGAAGGACTAATAATTGTGCCAAGTTTCATTGCTCTCAGTCGACAGGAAGTGGGTCAGGGGAAATCTTTAATGAGAACCCCTCGTATATAAAAAAAAAATTACATCTTTAAAGTTAAAAGGAATAAGGATCGCACAGGGGAAGGGGGTGTCGACTTCACTCACTTCGGGGGAGGGGAGAGAAGGGCCCAGCAGGGATCAGCTCTCTGGTGCCACCACTTGCCATAGGTCAGTCAGGGAACTGCACCAAGGGCAAATAGTCACCGGAAAGTCTTCGCATATAGGTATGTATAGGTTAATGAGGCGCTCCCAGTGAGGGGGGATATACATCACCAGTCCAGGCTGGGGATATATATATAAACCTCCCGCCCGTCACTGTCAGGGCGCCTCACTAACACAGTACCGTATGCTGCCACGAGTTCCTCGTTTGACATAAGCCGTCGTCCAACAACAGGCTTATATCAGGTCAGAAACCAACCCGGGTAGTGTATAATATAATCAACAGAGCGTGCGGATGTGGGGATTAGTGTATCGAGATTAAAGAGCAGCCCAAGATTAATTTTAAATTTAATCACCAAAAAGGCGCATTAGAAATATACAGGTATATATTTACAAGAACAATATACAGGTATATACAGGTATGCAGTCAAGAATGTAGTACAAAGGTAGTGTATAGATAGGTTGCAATTACTGTGCTATGCAGCATGTGACCACAGGGAAGCACTGATGGATCACAGGTCCAAATCTTAGTTACATAGTTTTCCTGGTTGCATCTTGTAACGGATCCTCCTGCCAGTAGAAAAAAATAAGCTCAAAATGAGCAGCTGTCTCTTATCTCCTAGGCTGTTCCCTCCCACACTTTGTGCCCAACCCTGGGCTTGTGCAGCCTCTCTCCTCCCATCTCTGAGAGTATGATTTTCCGTCCAGAATCGTGGAGACTCATAACTTTACGCCCAAAGCTCTGAATGGAATGGCAGCGGTGCCACTGGATTTGGTTGGATTTTATCTGCGCATAGAGACTAAATATGCCTGCCGTATGTAATTGCTGGTAGCTATGCTTTGTAACTCGATAACGCAGAGTGCTACAGATGGCTGCTGGGCTCGGACATGTGGGGGAAGGAATGCCGATTCCGATAATGTGCTTGGCTAGGCTCAGAGTTATTGCATTTTGCTAATATAAGTTATTTTCCAGATTCAATACCTCAGAGCCTTTCTGTGACCTATTGTGCCCCTATGTTTCCATGTGCTTGAGTCAGACAAAAGAATCCAGTTAGGCTGTTCCTGCAGGAGAGCTGATGCTAATTGCTAGTCCCTGAGCTTCAAAGAGTTTGTTCCTAGATTTTAATTAAAGAAAAACAATGATCCTGTGGAATCCCAAGGGTGGGGGCACATTTCAGGAGTGGAGAGAAATTTACTTCATCCTTCACAGTAACCCTCTGTGTGGGACAACTCCTGGACAACTTTGGAGAAATCAATGTAACTCCAAGCTGTAGTGTACCTGGGATGAAGACTAGAGGGGTCCAACTACTGTACACTATGCAACCCACATCATAATGTCGGTAGTAGGATTGTTTTATCCTTAGCAATGAGATTGGGGTTCATAGATTTGGACCCCAATTTATATATAAATATATATTTTTAAATATTTCTGCAGACTCCATATGAAACCAAGCAGCAGCGTGGAGCAGCGTGGAGCTGATGCTATACCCAGGGAGGGCAAGAGTAACTGCTCTATTTGTTATTTTTGGCATTTTACAGCATTTCAGGTCTACTGTCCTGAAAGTGGAAAACCCTTTACGTTTATAACAGAATTGACTTCTTGGTAAAAATATGTGCTCCCTTTTACAGATTGTTAGCAGTTGTATGTGACTAATTAGTGGCTTACAGTCAAGAAAGCTGCTGAAGTTAATCTTTTGTAGCAATGGTTACATAATGAATTCCCATCACATATCGCATCTACAGTAAGATCAGTTATGTGACATCACTATGGGTAGAGACGCCATAGCCCAGCAATGTCTCAGTGTTGTCCTGGAAAAACCTCTTCTCATCTGCAGTAAAATCTGTTTCCTCCCAAACATCGGAAATTTCAGGGCTGCATTTGTTCCATTCCCACAGTAAAATATATCGATATCTTCATCTCCACCAAATGGCTCCAACAACATCCGCTCTACAATATACTACACACTGCATAAAAAACAACAAAAAAGTGGTACTCTGTTTCTCGTACCTACAGAATAAGATAAATTATAATGTGCAGTGCCTTAATACAGAGACAGGTACTAAGCACTATGCTGAGAACTGCAACCACCATACAGGACAGAAGAGGTACTGTGCAGTGTATATGTAGAAAGATGGACCGGGCCGGTGGTACCTCTCTGGCGTCGGTTCATGAACTATTGGGGCTGTCACCATTGTTGCCGGGGGGAAAGCTTTCTGACCCGGACAGACCTTTGCACACAGACTACTCCACGTCACGTACACTGCCCCGGGAACGCAGGACCTCGCCTAGGAGAGCCAGGATAGGCTGCTTCCGTCAGGAGACAGTGCCTCAACTTTCTTCATGATCGAGCCAGAGACTTCACGTGTGGCGCCCCTGAGGCTCAGTCACCACAGAGGTACTGCACCTTCTCCTAAGCTGTAGTGCCCCACCAACTAGGTAAGTTGGGAACTCCTTTCTGTAGTGTCGTGATGTCGGCGATAAAGAATTCAGAGACGTACACTGATGTGCTGGTGCTTGGCTGCTAGGCCGTGCTTTTCTTTATTCCTTACTTCCTCCTTCCTCTCCACGTCCCTGCCCCCGACTCCTCCTCTCCCCTACATCACTGTTACTAGGCAAAGAATGCAAACAAGGGCAACAGCCCACAAACAACAGGAGATGTGACAACATCACACCTCTTCTTTTCTCACGACACAAAAAAATGAAACATTTGAAGAATATTGTCATTCAAACATTAAGTCTCACTGCAGAACATAGTCTGTAAGGTGGGCAGGTGGTCTGCGATAGGTCCTAGTCGGATAGCGGTGAGACAGCCCATCACCAGATAAGCCCTGAGTATCCCCGGAGACATCCCCTGTTAGGCTTACGGCATCTCCAGTCTCCGCTTCCTCAATAGGCGTGGTTTTTGGGACGTGGCCCCGGAGTTTTTTAAAGTGGGACACATTTCGTGTGACCTGACGACTTTGATTCCGGGCAGTAACCATGGTGCCCTTAACGCCTATAACTTGAAAGGGTTCCGGATGGTACGGTGACGCAAACTTGCTAGTCGCTTTTAACCTTTGTGCCAGGACCCAATCGCCCACCTGTATGGCCGGCTGTCTGCCTCGATGGTTGCGCTTATCTGCATACCGTTTCATCTTTTCCTTTGATATGGAGTCATTAATAGAAATCGGGGTCTGGACGGAGATTGCTGGAATGCTTGGAAGTTTGACCCGTAAGGGCCTGTTGAACAGTGCCGTTGCAGGTGGTATTCCCGTTGTAGAGTGGGGTGTAGCCCTGTACTGTCTGAGGAATGCGTTCAACTCTTGCTGTAAGTCCTTGTGCTCCATGGTAGCAATCCTTAGGGTCTTGTTGAGCGATTGCATGAATCGTTCGACTTCACCGTTGGCCTGAGGCCAGCAAGGAGTTATTTTCCGGTGTGTGAAACCCAGGTAGGTTGCGAAGGACTGAAAGTCTGTACTATTAAAAGGCGGTCCATTATCAGATTTCACGATCTCAGGTATGCCATATGCCGAGAAGATCTTGTCTAATTTTGGTAAAACAGCCTTGGCCGAGGTTGTAGAAACATGTTCGATGACTGGAAACCTTGAAAAATCATCCATGATCGCCAGCAGGTAGGAGCTATCTGGTAGACTGCAGAAATCGATGCTAACAGCTATCCATGGGCCGGCTGGCAGGGGTGTCATTTGTAATGGTGCACGTCTATGGGCAACTGTAGTGGCTTGGCACGGTATGCATGTTTCAACGAGTGCCTCCACCTTTTTGTCAAGTCCGGGAAACCACACTTTCTCCCGCAGTAGCTGCTTCATTTTCACGACCCCTTGATGATCTTCATGCGCCAGATCCAGTACCCTGCTCTGAAGTTTCTGAGGTATCACCAGGCGATTATCTCTTAAGAGCATATTTGAGTCTGATACTGATAGTGAATGTCTCGTGTTAAAGAAAACCTCCAGGTACCCAGCTTGATCAGTAGGGTGAAGGCGGGCCTCAGCGAGAAAACTGCTCCAGTTCTTAGACCGAACCGTCTCTATCACAAATTGAAGTTGGTGATCGGCATCCAGCGCTTGCTTAATTTCCTGTATGGTCATAGCTTTCGGTACCGAATGGGCGACGACAAAGTTGACATGCTCCTCCGCCAGAATCGTCGCGGGGATGTCGTCTGTGGTGGGCTGTGGTGCTGGGTGTCTCGAGAAATAGTCTGCGGGATTTCCAGCTCCCGCCTCGTATCTCAACTGGAGATGATAGTTCTGTAAGCGGAGCAACCAGCGTTCAAGACGCGGGGGAGGCTTTGAAGAGGGCTTATTGAAAATTGGAACGAGTGGCTTGTGGTCAGTTATCACTGTGAATTGATGTCCAAAAAGGTATAAATGGAAATGAAGGCACCCCCACACAACTGCCAGGGCTTCTCTCTCAGTTTGTGAATATCGCTGCTCTGTATCCGTTAGTGTCTTGCTGGCATATGAGATTGTGGATATGTCGCCTGCGCTAGACACTTGTGTGAGAATTGCCCCTAGGCCTACTGGACTAGCATCCACCAGTAGCTGTGTGGGTTTTGACGGGTCAAAATAG
Organism: Dendrobates tinctorius; assembly: GCF_039654945.1. Taxonomy (NCBI): domain Eukaryota; kingdom Metazoa; phylum Chordata; class Amphibia; order Anura; family Dendrobatidae; genus Dendrobates; species Dendrobates tinctorius. Next base: position 3,008,195 of record NW_027361733.1, on the reverse strand, counting down.
GCCATGACAGTGTCGCTGGTTAGGTTGGTTTTCAATGCGTCAAAAGCTGCTTGCTGCTCAGTGCCCCATGTCCACGGAGAGTCTTTCTTTGTGAGTTGTCGCAGAGGTTCAGAAACAGTGGCTAGGTCAGGTATAAATCGCCCACAGTATGTGACCAGTCCTAGGAAGCTGCGAACATCTGACACATTTTGCGGTGGGCTAGCCGATTTTATGGCAGCCACTTTCTTTGGGTCAGCTGAAACTCCTTGTTCAGAAAATATGTATCCAAAAAAAGTTAATGATTTTTGGTTAAATTCACATTTTGACGGATTGACAGTGAGATTGCAGGCTTGGAGTCTTTGAAATACTTGTTCTAGGCGATTGTCATGTTCCTCTTGGGTTGTGCCATAAATGAGAATGTCATCACTGACGTTGAGGACTCCTGCAATGCCAGACAGAACCTGGCTGACGATATTCTGAAAAATTTCTGCGGCCGATGAGATGCCAAAGTTCAATCTCTTAAATCTGCGCAGGCCCACATGCGTGCTAAAAGTTGTAATGTACCTGGAGCCTGGATGCAATTCAAGTTGATGATAGCCTGAGTTTAGGTCAATTTTTGAAAATACCTTCGCACCATTCAGGTCTGCGAGAATGTCATCAATAGTGGGCGTGATGTGCCTTTCTCTTTGGATCGCCCGATTGGCGTGGCGCATATCCACACATAGTCGGATTTTACCTGGCTGCTTCGGTTTAGGTGCAACAACGATTGGTGAAACCCAGGGGGTCGGGCCTTCAACTCGTTTGACGACATTGGACGCCTCCAGGTCTTGCAGTTCTTGCTCCACAAGCTTGCGGACATGAAATGGAATGCGCCTGTGGGGCTGAATAGAGGGCTGTACTGACGGATCTATATGCAATTTTATTTGAACATCCTTTAGCTTACCTAGGCCTTTAAAGAGATTTGGGTACTTCTGCATAATGTGGTGGGCCGAAGGACCTGTAATGCTGTTGACAAGGTTCACAAGACCCAGAGATATTGCACTGGTACAGCTGAGAAGTGTGTCCGCAGAGCATTCTACCACATAGAAGGTGTCAGTGATGGACTTTCCTTCAGCTGCTACTTCTGACTGAAATTTTCCGCACAGGGGCAGTGCAGCTGCTGAGCCATAAGGAAAAATCTTTATATTAGTACTTTGTAGAGTAGGTTTGTTTAGGAGCTGGTTGTAGACTGTATGACTGATGACGTTGACTGATGCCCCCGTGTCCACCAGGGCTTCTATTGGATTGCCATTTACTAGGATTACTCGTTTTGGATTAGTAACTGCGTGCACAGTATTAGATCCCTCTTCCGTCACGGAGAATAAATAGGTGCTGTGGGACTCGTCATTAATCTGCAGTGTTTGGATCTTCGGTGACCTAGGTTGTGCGGTGGTATGAGGAGATTGTGGCTTGGATCTACACACCTTTGCAAAATGATTTTGCTTTCCGCAATTATGACAAGTTCCTCCCTTTGCTGGGCAGACATTCTGGTGAGGATACGATCCACCGCAGTTGTAACATGTGGCTGCCTGCGTGCGAGGCACATTTGGTTTCTGTGTAAGCTTGGCTATAGAAGATGTCGCGTCTGGCTCATGCTCGATGTTCTCTATCAGTTTAGCTTGTTTGTCTGCAGCATCATTTATACGCGCTGTATCTAGCAACTTCGCCAACGTCATGGTGGGGTCTCTGAGTGCTTGTCTCCTTAACTTGGAGGAAATACATCCTTGTACGATCTGCATTTGGATTTCTTTGTCTACCTCCGCAAATTCACAGTGCGCTGCAAGATGTCGTAGCCGGACATGATACTCAGCCATGCTTTCTGTTGGCGACTGCTTTGACTGCCTGAACTTAAAAATTTCAAATGCCGGATTTCTGTGAGGGGAGAAGTGCTTGCTTAACGCAGCTTTGCTGAGCTCATAGTCCTTGTCCTCCCCTGTATTCGGCAGAGTAGTGAATATATCGTAAACCTGCTCCCCTGGGTAGTGTAATAGCATGGCTTTTTTCCGGGTATCATCAGAGACATTCATGGCTTGCAGAAATATCTCGAATCGCTTTAGCCATTTATCCCAAGATACTGCCAGGTTTGCTTGGGACTGATGTACATCAAAAGCGGGAAATGCGGGTAGACAAGCCATAGTGAGTGTTGATAGCCTTGTAGACTGTTCGTGGGACTGAAATACCTGTGGCTGATAAATGAACGCTTCCTCGTCGCCAGTTGTAGTGTTGTGATGTCGGCGATAAAGAATTCAGAGACGTACACTGATGTGCTGGTGCTTGGCTGCTAGGCCGTGCTTTTCTTTATTCCTTACTTCCTCCTTCCTCTCTACGTCCCTGCCCCCGACTCCTCCTCTCCCCTACATCACTGTTACTAGGCAAAGAATGCAAACAAGGGCAACAGCCCACAAACAACAGGAGATGTGACAACATCACACTTTCCACACTCCAACACCTGCATCCCACACACAGGATAGTTCAGTAGGTCCACCTAGCAGCTTCAGGCTGGGGGTAGCAGAGCACCCTTCGTGGAACCCTGCTTCGTAACACGAGATGTGCTGGGAGGTGGGTGGAGTTAGTATAAAAGAGGGGGAAAGTGGAGAATTGTAGGTCAGTCTGACGGGAGGTCAGGCGAGAGGAGTTCAGTTCTGAAGTTAGTTTTGAGTTCAGTTTGAGTTCAGTTTAGAAAGAGTGCTGCAGCTGCCTCTGTGATCTGAGCCAGCTGGCACGGGAAGGAGAAGAGAAGGAGAAGGACGTAGACCTGCAGCCTCAGCTTCCATAAGAGAGAGAAGGAACAGCGCGGAACGAAGGAGTAGGAGAACAGAGAGGAGTTGTGGGTTGAGAGAGTACCCTGCCTATAGGTTCTCAGCGCAAGGCCGGGGCCCGGTCCCCGAGGTTGTATGGAGGACACTTATGGTTCTGCAGCAGACACCGGTGGAGTGGTTGGCTGTAAATGCACTACTTCCATCAAAGACTTGAGACACAACAGCAACTGGATAGAGAGCCAGGACTTCTGAGAAGGAAGTCCCCGATAGAGGCTACAGCTGTCTGTCATACAAGTAAGGTTCTAGGAACATCTGACAGGAGGAATTCCAGAGAACTACGGTACTGGAGTTCTTCACACTAAAATAGAGGAGTCGTTCAGGAAAGGCACATGTTGGCGGAGTGTTGGAGAGGAGAACCCTGACTTGCCCGGGAGGTTGATTGAGTCTCTACCCCGGAGGACACGGCACGGAGGCGGGCACCAGTGGGTACCACGAACTGTGAGTAAAGCTTTGAAACTGCAAGCCCTGGTGTCCTCCATTCATTCGCCGTTAACACCTTCAGCACCGCTACATCTGGGTACCAGCATCTATACCATTCTGCGCATCTCCTCATCCATTGCACCTACACTGCCCTGGGACTACAGCTCCACCTGTGGGGAGCTACACCATCTTTGCTGCACCAAACCATCAGTCCCAGCGGATCTGCATCCAGCGTTGGCTTACCATCTGCCTTGCCAAACACCACGGGTGGCGTCACAAACTATTCAAATAAACTTTAACACCATTAACATCACCGCCATTGATATTGGGCGCCCAGGGCCACGAACCGGGTCACTGCTGCAGTGACACATTTTCCCCTGACACCGGCCCGGTACCGGGTACCCCGCTGCCCTGGGTGTGAGGGCGACCCACACGCGTCACTTGCGGCGCCACCGTGGGATTTAAAGCTTCCACAGCCCAGAAATCATTAGACTGATAAGTTTACCTGTTTCATAAACATTTGTTCTTACCCTGTTACAATACTCAGTTTTACTCTCCTCATAACTTATTCTCTCCCTGCGTTGAGTATCCCCTGTAATAAACCCTTTACTCTTTCTCTGCCTCCTGCTCGTCACTGCATCCCGCATACCTGCTATCTCACATAAACAGTATATACAGGATAATACAGATACTGAGAATTACACCCAGTATCAGGGCTGCCACTAGGAATTTCGGGGCCCCATTCTGGCAAAATTTTCGGGGCCCCCTTGAGACTCCGCCCAGGCTCCATCCAGTTCCGCCTCCACCCCTCGAACTGTCCACAGTCCTACCACCCTCTCGGAAAAACTCCACTTCTCACCTATCACACATTTACAGTTCCCATCTCCAGATCACACATATAGTCGGCAGCTTTTGTTTTGGCCAAAAGATTTTTTTAACCCGCCACCATAACACGGTAGACACTTTTGGCCAGGCTCTACTCTACTGTAATCACAAAAATTGCCCAGTAAATCACATAAATCCCCACTCAAGGGTAATATACCACCAAAAATTCAATATAACCTTATGGTAACCAATTCATTCAAAGAAGTCTGGTACCACACAATGGTATAAAGTTATAAAAATACATCTTTATTAATATATAATACAATACAACAAGAAAGGTGTCAGACACTAATTAGGGATGAAAAAAAGTCCATAGAAAATCCCACTATAGCAGATTAACAGTGACATATGGCAAACCTACATAGTATGAAAAATACTGGGGCAGTAGGGACGTCCATGAATCCACACCAGCTGACACTCACAAGGTATTTTATCCTTATTGCTCACTCTGCCTGCGGCTTGCGCTGGTTGAGCATAATTTGTTAGAGGGGGTCCTTCATCCAGCCATTAGTATACATATATGTCTGTTATAGACAATAATAATTGCTATATTGGCGGTATGTGGTGTTTCTTCCCCCCTCATTATTGCATACTATGTGGGTTTGCCATATGTCGCTGTTAATCTGCTACAGTGGGATTTTCTATGGACTTTTTTTCGTCCCTAATTAGTGTCTGACACCTTTCTTGTTGTATTGTATTTTATATTAATAAAGATATATTTTTATAACTTTATACCATTGTGTGGTACCAGACTTCTTTGAATGAATTGGTTACCATAAGGTGATATCTACTCTACTGTAACCTATTAAATATTTGTTAAAATATGCAATACAATTTAGGTATATTTTTATTTATTTTTCAATTTTTAAAATGAGCAATAATATCACATAGGCTAGTTTCACACTAGCGTTTCTGAGCGCAGCGACGGCCTGCGCACGGCCGCCGCTAAGCCCCGCCCCCTGCCGCGCCTCCGCCGGTAGCTCCGCCTACCGGCGCATGACGCTGCATGAGCCCTGCGTCCCCTATCTTTATCACTGGGGGCGCAGGCCGTGCGCAGTATGTGTTTGGCGGCGCATGCGCCTTTTTGACGGTGCGCCGGCGCAACCAAACTGCAGCACGGCCTGCGCCCCCAGTGATAAAGATAGGGGACGCAGGGCGCATGCAGCGTCATGCGCCGGTTGGCGGAGCTACCGGCGGAGGCGCGGCAGGGGGCAGGGCTTAGCGGTGGCCGTGCACAGGCCGTCGCTGCGCTCAGAAACGCTAGTGTGAAACTATCCATACAAGGAACAAATACCGCTACACCATGTCCAGACTACATATTACCACCACAGTGACAGAATAATATCACATACAAGGAACAAATACCACCACACCATGCCCAGACCACATATTACCACCACATGGTGACTGAATACTACAATACTGATCACTAATGAAAGAACATAATACTATCACCATAAGTGGCATTATCCACAGGAGATCTGTACTTAGTATGCAGCGTCTGTGTACAGGTAATACAGTGAACAATGACATTATATACAGGAGCTCTGTATATAATATACAGGTAATACAGTGATCACTGGTGGCATTATACCTTTGTATATAGTATAGAGTGTATAGTGTCAGTGTATAGGTAACACACTAACTCACCAGTGACGTCTCTAGGTGAAGTTCTTCATCTTCGCTTTTCATCTTTCATCCAGCACAGATCGCCATCACGTCTTCCAGCCAGGGCTTGTCTCTGCAGGAAATAACAGTTATCTAAAGCTCCGCTTGCAGAACATATTACTTATAATAATAATAAATTTTATTTCTATAGCGCCGACATATTCCGCAGCACTTTACATTTCAGAGGGGACTTGTGCAGATGATAGACATTACAGCATAACAATAATCACATATATTATAACAAATACCAAGAGGAATGAGGGCCCTGCTTGCAAGCTTACAGTCTATGAGGAAAGAGGTAGACACGAAAGGTGGGTGGTAACAGTTGCCATGATTGTATGGACCAGCCATAATGTTAAGTGTGTAACAGTACAGACACATAGGGCTAATGGATGCATAAAGCATGTGGGAACATGATGTGGGGAACATGGTTATGGTAAAACTTTTGGCTGTGCCACACAGGGATAGATTAGGTTAATGTGTTGAGACGATAGGCCAGTCTGAATAAATGCGTTTTCAGGGCACGCTTAAAATTGTGGGGATTGGGGACTAATCGTATTGACATGGGAAGTGCATTCCAAAGAATTGGCACAGCACGTGTAAAGTCTTGGAGATGGGAGTGGGAGGTTCTGATTATTGAGGATGCTAACCTCAGGTCATCAGCAGAACAGAGGGCATGGGTAGGGTGGTATACTGAAACAAGGGTGGAGATGTAAGGTGGTGCTGAGCCATGGAGGGCTTTGTGGGTGAGGGTAATAAGTTTATACTGAATTCAGGAGTGGATGGATAGTCAGTGTAATGACTGGCACAAGGTAGAGGCATCGGTGTAAAGATTGGTGAGGAATATGATCCTGGCTGCAGCATTCAAGACAGATTGGAGAGGGGAGAGTTTGGTAAGAGGGAGACCAATTAGAAGAGAGTTACAATAGTCGAGACGAGAATGAATAAGAGAAACAGTAAGAGTTTTTGCGGAGTCAAAAGTAAGAAAAAGGTCGGATTCTAGAAATGTTTTTGAGGTGCAGATGACAAGATCAAGCCAGTGATCGAATGTCGGGGGCAAAGGAAAGCTCGGAGTCAAGTATGACCCCAAGACAGCGGGCATGTTGCTGGGGAGTAATAGTGGAACCACACACAGAAATGGCAATGTCGGGTATAGGTACATTAGTAGTGGGAGGAAACACAAGAAGTTCAGTCTTTGACAGGTTCAGTTTCAGATATAGTGAGGACATGATGTTAGACACAGCGTTTAGACAATCGCCGGTGTTTTCTAGAAAGGCTGGCGTGATGTCAGGAGAAGAAGCGTGTAATTGGGTGTCATCAGCATAGAGATGGTACTGGAAACCAAATCTAATGATTGTTTGACTAATAGGGGCAGTGTTACTGGGGCAGTGTATTACTTATTTTTTCCCAACTTCTACATTACACCACATGAAGAAAAAAAGGCGACATAGTGTCGCACAGTAACAGGACCGCCCCCGCCCAGTATACTCAAAAAATTAAATACATCAATGCAGTAATAATATCCCTTAATTAGCCCCTATGGTAATAATATCCGCCATCCTGGCCCCCGTGTGTCTCCTGGCTTCAGCAATATGTTCTCCCATCCCACCCTCATGAGTATCCATTCTGCCCCATATGATCTCCCCATCTGTCTCCATCGTATCCATCCTGCCCCATGATCCTGCACAATCTGTCTCCAACCCTGCCCCATCTGTCTCCAATCCTGCCCCCAGTGTCTCCAATCATGCCCCCATGTCTTTCATCCTGCCCTGTGTCTCCAATCATGCCCCGTATCTCCAACCATGCCCCGTAACTCCATTCTGCCCCATGTCTCACATTCTGCCCCCTCCTGTGTCTTACTGTCACATTCTGCCCCCCCCTGTGTCTCACTGTCACATTCTGCCCCATGTCCTGCATTTTGCCCCAGTGTCCACGATTCTGCCCCCATTTCTGTATTCTGCCCCAGCGTCCAGCATTCTGCCCCAGCGTCCAGCATTCTGGCCCCATGTCTGCATTCTGCCCCAGTGTCCAGCATTCTACCCCCATGTCCTGCATTCTGCCCCAGCGTCCAGCATTCTGCCCCAGTGTCCAGCATTCTACCCCCATGTCTGCATTCTGCCCCAGTGGCCAGCATTCTTCCCAAGTGTCCAGCATTCTGCCCCCATGTCTGCATTCTGCCCCAGCTTTCAGCATTCTGCCCCAGCATCCAGCATTCTACCCTCGTGTCTGCATTCTGCCCCAGCGTCCAGCATTCTGCCCCGGGCCCCCCAGATCGCCGCTCTCAAAAATAAACAAGTTCTTCTTACCTGGCCATGCTCCAGCTGCAAAGCTCCGTCCCTCTACACAGCTGAAGAGCACACTCGCCGGCGACTGAGAGTGACAGACACCAGTGATGTGCGGCTGGCGTCTCTTAACTATTGACGTGTGGGCCGGTGAGCCCGAATGTCAATAGCATTTAGCTGCCGCAGCACCGTGCTAAGGGCCTGGTTTACCTGCCGGTAGGGGCCCGGTGAGCAGAGGAGACGGGCCCGATGCGAGCCCCCTCTGCCCACCGGGCCCCATACGCCAGTCAGGGCAGTAATACCCTGATGGCAGCCCTGCCCAGTATAAAGAACAGGAGAAGTGGTACTGTGCAGTGTATATATACAGGATAATACAGATACTGAGAATTACTTCTAGTATACAGGACATGAGAAGTGGTACTGTGCAGTGTATATACATGACAGGAGAAGTGGTACTGTGCAGTGTATATACAGAATAATACAGATACTGAGAATTACACCCAGTATACAGTACAGGAGCAGTGGTACTGAGCAGTGTATATATACAGATACTGAGAATTACACCCAGTATACAGGACAGGAGAAGTGGTACTGTGCAGTGTATATATATACAGGATAATACAGATACTGAGAATCACACCTAGTAAACAGGACATGAGAAGTGGTACTGTGCCGTGCATATATACAGGATAATACAGGTACTGAGAATTACACCCAGTATACAGGACAGGAGAAGTGGTACTGTGCAGTGTATATATACAGATACGAGAATTACACCCAGTATACAGGACAGGAGAAGTGGTACTGTGCAGTGTATATATACAGGATAATACAGATACTGAGAATCACACCTAGTAAACAGGACATGAGAAGTGGTACTGTGCCGTGTATATATACAGGATAATACAGATACTGAGAATTACACCTAGTATACAGGACATGAGAAGTGGTACTGTGCAGTGTATAAATACAGGATAATACAGATACTGAGAATTACACCTAGTATATAGGACATGAGAAGTGGTACTGTGAAGTGTATATATACAGGACAGGAGAAGTGGTACTGTGCAGTGTATATACAGAATAATACAGAAACTGAGAATTACACCTAGTAAAAAGAACAGGAGAAGTGGTACTGAGCATTGTATATATACAGATACTGAGAATTACACCCAGTATACAGGACAGGAGAAGTGGTACTGTGCAGTGTCTATATACAGAGAATACAGATACTGAGAATTACACCTAGTATACAGGACAGGAGAAGTGGTACTGAGCAGTGTATATATACAGGATATAAAGATACTGAGAATTACCTGTAGTATACAGGACATGAGAAGTGGTAATGTGCAGTGTATATATACAGGACAGGAGAAGTGGTACTGTGCAGTGTATATACAGAATAATACAGATACTGAGAATTACACCTAGTATATAGAACAGGAGAAGTGGTACTGAGCAGTGTATATACAGAATAATACAGATACTGAGAATTTCACCTAGTATAAAGAACAGGAGAAGTGGTACTGAGCATTGTATATATACAGATACTGAGAATTACACCCAGTATACAGGACAGGAGAAGTGGTACTGTGCAGGGTATATATACAGAATAATACAGATACTTAGAATTACACCCAGTACACAGGACAGGAGCAGTGGTACTATGCAGTGTATACACTCACTGGCCACTTTATTAGGTACACCATGCTAGTAAGGGGTTGGACCCCCTTTTGCCTTCAGAACTGCCTCAATTCTTCGTGGCAGAGATTCAACAAGGTGCTGGAAGCATTCCTCAGAGATTTTGGACCATATTGACATGATGGCATCACACAGTTGGCGCAGATTTGTCGGCTGCACATCCCTGATGCGAATCTCCCGTTCCACCACATCCCAAAGATGCTCTATTGGATTGAGATCTGGTGACTGAGGAGGCCATTTGAGTACAGTAAACTCATTGTCATGTTCAAGAAACCAATCTGAGATGATTCGAGCTTTATGACATGGCGCATTATCCTGCTGAAAGTAGCCATCAGATGTTGGGTACATTGTGGTCATAAAGGGATGGACATGGTCAGCAACAATACTCAGGTAGGCTGTGGCGTTGCAACGATGCTCAATTGGTACCAAGGGGCCCAAAGAGTGCCCAGAAAAAATTCCCCACACCATGACACCACCACCACCAGCCTGAACCGTTGATACAAGGCAGGATGGATCCATGCTTTCATGTTGTTTACGCCAAATTCTGACCCTACCATCCGAATGTCGCAGCAGAAATCGAGACTCATCAGACCAGGCAACGTTTTTCCAATCTTCTACTGTCCAATTTCGATGAGCTTGTGCAAATTTTAGCCTCAGTTTCCTGTTCTTAGCTGAGAGGAGTGGTACCCAGTGTGGTCTTCTGCTGCTGTAGCCCATCTGCCTCAAAGTTCGACGCACTGTGTGTTCAGAGATTCTCTTCTGCCTACCTTGGTTGTAACGGGTGGCAATTTGAGTCACCTCGAACCAGTCTGCCCATTCTCCTCTGACCTCTGGCATCAACATGGCATTTCCGGCCACAGAACTGCCGCTCACTGGATTTTTTTTCTTTTTCGGACCATTCTCTGTAAACCCTAGAAATGGTTGTGCGTGAAAATCCCAGTAGATCAGCAGTTTCTGAAATTCTCAGACCAGCCCTTCTGGCACCAACAATCATGCCACGTTCAAAGGCACTCAAATCACCTTTCTTCCCCATACTGATGCTCGGTTTGAACTGCAGGAGATTGTCTTGACCATGTCTACATGCCTAAATGCACTGAGTTGCCGCCATGTGATTGGCTGATTAGAAATTAAGTCTTAACACACAGTTGGACAGGTGTACCTAATAAAGTGGCCAGTGAGTGTATATACAGGATAATACAGATACTGAGAATTATACCCAGTATACAGGACAGGAGAAGTGGTACTGTGCAGGGTATATATACAGAATAATACAGATACTGAGAATTACACCCAGTATACAGGACATGAGAAGTGGTACTGTGTAGTGTATATATACAGGATAATATAGATACTGATAATTACATCCAGTATACAGGACAGGAGAAGTGGTACTGTGCAGTGTATAGATACAGGATAATACAGATACTGAGAATTACACCCAGTATACAGGACAGGAGAAGTGGTACTGTGCAGGGAATATATACAGAATAATATAGATACTTAGAATTACACCCAGTATACAGAACAGGACCAGTGGTACTGTGCAGTGTATATATACAGGATAATACAGATACTGAGAATTACACCCAGGATACAGGACAGGAGAAGTGGTACTGTGCAGGGTATATATACAGAATAATACAGATACTTAGAATTACACCCAGTACACAGGACAGGAGAAGTGGTACTGTGTAGTGTATATATACAGAATAATACAGATACTGAGAATTACACCCAGTATACAGGACAGGACCAGTGGTACTGTGCAGTGTATATATACAGGATAATACAGATACTGAGAATTATACCCAGTATACAGGACAGGAGAAGTGGTACTGTGCAGGGTATATATACAGAATAATACAGATACTTAGAATTACACCCAGTATACAGGACATGAGAAGTGGTACTGTGTAGTGTATATATACAGGATAATATAGATACTGATAATTACATCCAGTATACAGGACAGGAGAAGTGGTACTGTGCAGTGTATAGATACAGGATAATACAGATACTGAGAATTACACCCAGTATACAGGACAGGAGAAGTGGTACTGTGCAGGGAATATATACAGAATAATACAGATACTTAGAATTACACCCAGTATACAGGACAGGAGCAGTGGTACTGTGCAGTGTATATATACAGGATAATACAGATACTGAGAATTACACCCAGTATAGAGGACAGGAGAAGTGGTACTGTGCAGGGAATATATACAGAATAATACAGATACTTAGAATTACACCCAGTATACAGGACAGGAGAAGTGGTACTGTGCAGTGTATATATACAGGATAATATAGATACTGATAATTACACCCAGTAAACAGGACAGAAGAAGTGTTACTGTGCAGTGTTTATATACAGGATAATAGAGATACTGAGAATTACACCCAGTATACAGGACAGGAGAAGTGGTACTGTGCAGTGTATATATACAGGATAATACAGATACTGAGAATTACACCCAGTATACAGGACAGGAGAAGTGGTACTGTGCAGTGTATGTATACAGTATAATACAGATACAGATAATCACACCCAGTATACAGAGGACAGGAGCAGTGGTACTGTGCAATGTATATATACAGAATATTACAGATACTGAGAATTGCATCCAGTATACAGGACAGGAGCAGTGGTACTGTGCAGGGTATATATACAGAATAATACAGATACTGAGAATTACACCCAGTATACAGGACAGAAGAAGTGGTACTGTGCAGTGTATATATACAGGATAATACAGATACTGAGAATTTCACTCAGTATACAGGACAGGGGAAGTGGTACTGTGCAGTGTAAATATACAGGATAGTACAGATACTGAGAATTACACCCAGTATACAGGACAGGAGAAGTGGTACTGTGCAGTGTGTATAGACAGAATAATACAGATACTGAGAATTTCACCCACTATACAGGACAGGGGAAGTGGTACTGTGCAGTGTATATATACAGGATAATACAGATACTGAGAATTACACCCAGTATACAGGACATGAGAAGTGGTACTGTGCAGTGTATATATACAGGATAATACAGATACTGAGAATTATACCCAGTATACAGGACAGGGGAAGTGGTACTGTGCAGTGTATATATACAGGATAGTACAGATACAGATAATTACACCCAGTATACAGGACAGGAGAAGTGGTAATGTGCAGTGTGTATATACAGGATAATACAGATACTGAGAATTACACCCAGTATACAGGACAGAAGAAGTGGTACTGTGCAGTGTATATATACAGGATAATACAGATACTGAGAATTAAACCCAGTATACAGGACAGTAGCAGTGGTACTGTGCAGGGTATATATACAGGATAATGCAGATACTGATAATTACACCCAGTATACAGGACAGGAGAAGTGGTAATGTGCAGTGTGTATATACAGGATAATACAGATACTGAGAATTACACCCAGTATACAGGACAGGAGAAGTGGTACTGTGCAGTGTATATATACAGGATAATACAGATACTGAGAATTAAACCCAGTATACAGGACAGAAGAAGTGGTACTGTGCAGGGTATATATACAGGATAATGCAGATACTGATAATTACACCCAGTATACAGGATAGGAGAAGTGGTACTGTGCAGTGCATATATACAGGATAATACATATACTGAGAATTATACCCAGTATACAGGACAGGAGAAGTGGTACTGTGCAGTGTATATATACAGGATAATACAGATACTGAGAATTACACCCAGTATACAGGACAGGAGAAGTGGTACTGTGCAGTGTATATGTACAGGATAATACAGATACTGATAATTACACCCAGTATACAGGACAGGAGAAGTGGTACTGTGCAGTGTATATATACAGGATAATACAGATACTGAGAATTGCACCCAGTATACAGGACAGGAGCAGTGGTACTGTGCAGTGTATATATACAGAATAATACAGATACTGAGAATTACACCCAGTATACAGGACAGGAGAAGTGGTACTGTGCAGTGTATATATATACAGGATAATACAGATACTGAGAATTACATCCAGTATACAGGACAGGAGAAGTGGTACTGAGCAGTGTGTATATACAGGATAATACAGATACTGAGAATTGCACCCAGTATACAGGACAGGAGAAGTGGTACTGTGCAGTGTATATATACAGGATAATACAGATACTGAGAATTACACCCAGTATACAGGACAGGAGAAGTGGTACTGTGCAGTGTATATATACAGGATAATACAGATACTGAGAATTACACCCAGTATACAGGACAGGAGAAGTGGTACTGTGCAGTGTATATATATACAGGATAATACAGATACTGAGAATTGCACCCAGTATACAGGACAGGAGCAGTGGTACTGTGCAGTGTATATATACAGAATAATACAGATACTGAGAATTACACCCAGTATACAGGACAGGAGAAGTGGTACTGTGCAGTGTATATATACAGGATAATACAGATACTGAGAATTACACCCAGTATACAGGACAGGAGCAGTGGTACTGTGCAGTGTATATATACAGAATAATACAGATACTGAGAATTACACCCAGTATACAGGACAGGAGAAGTGGTACTGTGCAGTGTATATATACAGGATAATACAGATACTGAGAATTACACCCAGTATACAGGACAGGAGAAGTGGTACTGTGCAGTGTATATATACAGAATAGGGGAACATACTGAAAAATACACCCAGCATACAGGGTAAGCGTAGTGGTTCTAGTGCAATGTCCAGTCAAATTGGATAAATTGTAATTTATTAATATGATGTTGGGATGCTGCTAGTATGACTGCATGCATGGGGAGGGAGCAGTTAAGTTGTGGCAGAACACATATGCCACTTTGCTATGTAACCTGAGGATCCTGTTAGAAGCGCGGACTGCAGACCATCTCCTAGCGGTCACAGAATAACCAGGCCACACTAAGTAGAATTAATTTACAATTATGGTCACAATACAAATATTGTGGGTGGGTGCAGCAGTATATCTAGACAAGAAGACTCCATTCGGAAGATTCTATCCAACCTGATTCAAACAAATTAGTCTTTATACAGAATTACCTGAAAATGTCGGACGCAAGGCAGGTGTGCAGTGTCCTTACGGCTTCCACTTTTGGAATTGTAATTCTCCAGGGTATGTGATGGAAAGCTCCTACCTCATGAGCTGAATGAACCCATAAGTCCCTACTTCTGCGTATACAGAGTCCATTATGTCAGGAGGTATTTTTATTGTTTGGACTATTGTAGTCTGCTCTTACTGATATAGAAACATCCTGCAAAAAAGTATAGTGCCCACACAACAGTATATCTTAATAGCTGTGGTGCACACTGCAAATAGTACAGTGAGCATACACTATTTTTTTAGTGGGTCATCCATTTAAATAGATTGGGAACGGCCACACTACGCAAAGAGCGCTGCCAGTCACCGTGTGGACTGCTACATGAGTCCCTCCGACAGAAGGCTCAAACCTGATTTGCACTGAACCTAATGTTGCCTAATCATCTGCCCCACAAGCCTGACCTGCTCCAGTACCTATCCTACCTGCCCCCTCTAGATGCCAACATTGGTGTTGTAAATTGATGGCTGCTTTAGTCAAGTACCGTTTGTTACAGAACCACTCAGCACCCAGAATATGTTGTGCAGTTATATGTATATATAATAGGTTCCATGTGAAAATGCATCCCTAATGTATCAGCAGTGTTTGCCCTCCCCCTACCTTTGTAATTCCCACAGTAAACATCGGCAGGCTCCGGCCACCTGCGGCTTTTGTAATGCATGTCTTGCCTGACGCTTTTCTATTGGCCGGCCCTCTGTATCTGTGTGATATATTCTGTGTCCTGTGAGTAAAGTGTTGTCAGACTGGAAATACATGGAGAAGCAGTGATCTTTTATATGCGTCCATGCACTCAGAGGAATTCCAGCCAGCATCCTTCATTCAGACTCCAGCCAACGCAGAGCGGACCTCCGAAATCACGGGGTGGTACTGAAAGAGGTACCCCAGCTTGGAAGACCCCGTTACACCGTTCTTCAAGGGACTGCCTCAATTCCATAGGAAACGACGCGCTCTCGTGCGCACCAGGAGGGTTTGGGTTGGCTGCTTGGCAGCTCCCAACTCAGTGGCACCTGTGGGAGGCCAGTGGTCTGCTTAATGCTTCCATCCTTCTGACAGGCTTTTCCCAAGTGTTTCCTCTGGTCATAGTTTTGACTGTAGCCTCGTCCACTCCAGCTGTTCTTGGCCACAATGTAAATACAGCCTGTATCACTTCCCGCCGGTCTTCCTTCCACACTATTTTCCACTAGCAGTACACGATTCCTACACTGCTCATCCAATAATGGGAGGAAATAAGTGTGCCCTACTGAGGACAGCACAAATGGTAATTCTGCAATGACACCTGTCAGTGAAAGTCAGGTTCATTCACAGTCTGAGGTTCTGTTATTTTTAACTCATCCTTCCATTATTTCCCATTCCCTTTTTGCTGAGGCTATATCACATCCTTTATCATAGAAGCTGATAGCAGAGTCTATTACTACACATCAACTCCCTCGCCAACTATCCCATCAACCACCAATTACTACATCATACCAGTGTGTATGTTTTTCATGGTGCACGTCCCCTTCTCCTTGTATCCTCTTGGTCGATACAGCTTTTGAAAAATAACTTTCCGATTAAAAAAATCTGGTTTTGGACAGATAAATACGTGAATCAGTTTCCTGTCCTCATTATTCCTCCAAGTATTGTAACAACCCTGCTGGCATCACTACATGGCCTCCCATCCCCCGCACACCAACTTACTTTCTGCTTCAAGCCATGCTGTGAATTCTGTCTGTTGCCAGCTCTGTGCCTCTGCTCTCCATGTTTCCTGACTGTGTGTATAGGGGGGCGGCGCCGGAACTCTCTGGCTCTTATGCAGTCAGGGTGCACCTGGGTAATCTGTCCCTGACCAATCACCTGGAGCCCTTGACTATGTAGTTTCACCACTCCCACTGAAACATTGCCTGTGCAATGTCTAAACTCAGTTAGCTCCTTGCTGCTGAGCCAGCGAGGCCCTGTTCTGTATCTTGCCTTCTCTGAAGGCTCTTACTGTGTACTCTTGTATTTTGGTACCTTGCCTAGCATTTCTATGTCCGCCTGCCAGGAGGCAGAGTACCCTGACCCTTGAGTCTTGGTTCTTGTGTCTTTGTCTGTGTCTCTGTCTGAACTCAGTCTTACCTTTGTCTATCAGTCTCCCTTTCTCCTTGTCCGTGGCTCCCTTCCTTGCTGTGTTTTTCCTTGTGTCCTCCCTGTCTGTGCGTCTGCACCTTCGCAGCTTTATCTGTGCGTCTGCACCTTCGCAGCTTTATCTGTGCGTCTGCACCTTCGCAGCTTTATCTGTGCGTCTGCACCTTCGCAGCTTTATCTGTGCGTCTGCACCTTCGCAGCTTTATCTGTGCGTCTGCACCTTCGCAGCTTTATCTGTGCGTCTGCACCTTCGCAGCTTTATCTGTGCGTCTGCACCTTCGCAGCTTTATCTGTGCGTCTGCACCTTCGCAGCTTTATCTGTGCATCTGCACCTTCGCAGCTTTATCTGTGCATCTGCACCCTCACAGCTCTGTCTGCACGGCTCCTTAGCCGCTTTGCCTGCTCCGCACCTCCCGTGTGAACAGGTCTAACCTGTTCCTTCATATTCTACTCCCTCCTGCCTACACCTGCTGTGTGAACAGGTCCAAACCTGCTCTCTCATACACCACTCCCTCCTGCCTACACCTGCTGTGTGAACAGGTCCAAACCTGCTCTCTCATACACCACTCCCTCCTGCCTACACCTGCTGTGTGAACAGGTCCCTACCTGCTCCTTCTCATACCACGCCAATCTGTCCTGTGTCTCCAAGCCGTGCCCGCCTGTCCTGTGTCTCCAAGCCGTGCCCGCCTGTCCTGTGTCTCCAAGCCGTGCCCGCCTGTCCTGTGTCTCCAAGCCGTGCCCGCCTGTCCTGTGTCTCCAAGCCGTGCCCGCCTGTCCTGTGTCTCCAAGCCGTGCCTGTCGTGTCTACCTGCCTGCCTGTCTATAGCCTCTGTCAAAGTGACTTGTCCCCGAGTGGGACCAGCAGCCACAGCCAGATACCACCCTGGAGTGGCACCCGACAGCTATCTGCCGCACAAGCCTGACCTCACTATCAGAGGCTCCAGTGAAGACCGAGGTAGCTGTCATAGTCACGCCCCTTCCAGGATAGTCTGGTTTGTGGCACAGTGGGGCCACAACCCCCCGGCTCGCGCCATTCAGCCAAGGCGCGAGCGTGACAGTTTGCACAGGCCATGGTCCCCGCTGAGTCCCATGTCCTTCCGCTTGCAGAGCATGATGAACTCTCTTCCTGCCAGTATGACCAACCGGAAGAATTTGTTCCGCCTTGCGTGGTTCCAATTGTTGAGACGTCTGAACCACTCATTGTCTCCAGGGCTATGTATGAGCAACTTCTGGCCTATGAGGAGCACAACCCAGATGACCCGCCTAGGTTCTATGGGGACCCTAAAGAGTGCCAAGGGTTCCTGAAAAAGTGCCTGCACCAGATCCTGCAGAATGCAGCCTGGTTCCCCTCTGACCGGTTCAAGGTGGGATACATCATGTCCTACCTAGCAGGAGATGCTCTGATATGGATTACTCCCCTCTGGGAAGCAGGGGATCCTATTGTCATGAACCTAGGGGCCTTCCTGGTGGCCTTCCGTAAAGTCTTTGATGTGCCTCGTCCAGTTGCTCCTGTAAAGTCTTCCCCTCCAAGCTTCCAGAGACAGACCAGACAAGAGGAACCTGTGGGTGAAACGTCTCAACTACCTATGACCGTCCAGCCATCACCTGTTCCACAGTCTGCCGGTGCAGCCTCCCGTGCAAGATCCAAGAGGTCTAAAAAGAAGAAGCGGGCCAAGTTGCAACCGGAATCTGGCCTCTGCCCTGTGAAGCCTGTACTCCAGAACCCTGGGCCAGTAGAAGAGGCTGCCCCTGGCGAGAGTACTCCCTCTCTATTAAACTCTTTGACTGTTTGTCTGCCTTCAGGGAGCTTTAGTGTGTTTAAGTCACCAGTCAGACTGAGTCAGTGTGTGGTCTCTGTCATACAGCTCCCGAAGCCAGCGTGGGCGTTGTCTCGGGGTGGCCGAGCCCTATTGGAGAACAGTCTAGTCCTGCAAGGACAACTACAGCTCCAGGTCGGAGCTTTATACATGAAGAAGTTCATCTTCCATCTGCTGACTGGTATGCCCATGGGTCATTCTGAACCAGAGATCCTGATGCCCATTTATGTTTGGAGACCCAGCAAGGCACCACACTTGAAACAACCAAGGGACAAGAGGTGTCTGGTTCCCTTGCGTCGCATTCAGTCAGCAAGGTCGTCTTCTTCGCCTGGTTTGCTAGTCGCCGAGTCAAGGTGTGAGGATGCCTCTGAAGAGGGGGAGGTGGTCTCAGTCTCCTCACACATCCCCAGTGACTATACCAGTGTTCTGCTCCCAAGAGCACCCCTGCCTCTTGATTTTCTTCCCCAGGATAAAGGGCTGAAGATGGATCCAGAGTGTATGCCTTCAGCTCCCCTGTGGCCTAGGGGTGAAGGTCCCAAGACAGAGCTTCACTCATCCTCTAACCAGGAAGATGTGGTCCAGTTTTTTCAGGGTAACAGGCTGAAGTGGCTCCCTGTATGTATGCCTCCAGCTTCCATTTGGCAGGTGGGTGAAGAGGTTGGAACAATGACCTACGTATCTTCATTTCTCACCAATCGGGAGGAGGAGGTCCAATTTTTCTGGCATGTCGGGCTGAAGTTGGACTCAGTGAAGGTGTCTGCTGTTTCTAGTTGGCCGGCTGATGTAGGGGTCAAGTCTGAAGCTTCCAGGTCCCTGCCTTCTGCCAATCAGGAGGAAGAAGTCCTTGTACCCTCTGTGTTGGAGGCTGTTGGGCACCAAGAAACTTGGCACTCGGTGATTCCGGATGGCACACCTACTTCGTCTCACCAGAAGGATGCCCTGTCAGCCTGGACTGTGTGTGGTTCCATACTCCTTCTTCAGGTCATTCTGGCAGGCTTGAGGAAGAGGGGCCGTAAAGGAGGGGGTACTGTAACAACCCTGCTGGCATCACTACATGGCCTCCCATCCCCCGCACACCAACTTACTTTCTGCTTCAAGCCATGCTGTGAATTCTGTCTGTTGCCAGCTCTGTGCCTCTGCTCTCCATGTTTCCAGACTGTGTGTATAGGGGGGCGGCGCCTGAACTCTCTGGTTCTTATGCAGTCAGGGTGCACCTGGGTAATCTGTCCCTGACCAATCACTTGGAGCACTTGACTATGTAGTTTCACCACTCCCACTGAAACATTGCCTGTGCAATGTCTAAACTCAGTTAGCTCCTTGCTGCTGAGCCAGCCAGGCCCTGTTCTGTATCTTGCCTTCTCTGAAGGCTCTTACTGTGTACTCTTGTATTTTGGTACCTTGCCTAGCATTTCTCTGTCCGCCTGCCAGGAGGCAGAATACCCTGGCCCTTGAGTCTTGGTTCTTGTGTCTTTGTCTGTGTCTCTGTCTGAACTCAGTCTTACCTTTGTCTATCAGTCTCCCTTTCTCCTTGTCCGTGGCTCCCTTCCTTGCTGTGTTTTTCCTTGTGTCCTCCCTGTCTGTGCATCTGCACCTTCGCAGCTTTGTCTGTGCATCTGCACCTTCGCAGCTTTGTCTGTGCATCTGCACCTTCGCAGCTTTATCTGTGCATCTGCACCTTCGCAGCTTTATCTGTGCATCTGCACCCTCACAGCTCTGTCTGCACGGCTCCTTAGCCGCTTTGCCTGCTCCGCACTCCTGCGGCTCTGCCTGCTCCGAACCTCCCGTGTGAACAGGTCTAACCTGTTCCTTCATATTCTACTCCCTCCTGCCTACACTTGCTGTGTGAACAGGTCCAAACCTGCTCTCTCATACACCACTCCCTCCTGCCTACACCTGCTGTGTGAACAGGTCCAAACCTACTCTCTCATACACCACTCCCTCCTGCCTACACATGCTGTGTGAACAGGTCCAAACCTGCTCTCTCATACATCACTCCCTCCTGCCTACACCTGCTGTGTGAACAGGTCCCTACCTGCTCCTTCTCATACCACGCCAATCTGTCCTTTGTCTCCAAGCCGTGCCCGCCTGTCCTTTGTCTCCAAGCCGTGCCCGCCTGTCCTGTGTCTCCAAGCCGTGCCCGCCTTTCCTGTGTCTCCAAGCCGTGCCCGCCTGTCCTGTGTCTCCAAGCCGTGCCCGCCTGTCCTGTGTCTCCAAGCCGTGCCCGCCTGTCCTGTGTCTCCAAGCCGTGCCCGCCTGTCCTGTGTCTCCAAGCCGTGCCCGCCTGTCCTGTGTCTCCAAGCCATGTCTGCCTGCCCTGTGTCTCAGCCGCGCCTGTCGTGTCTACCTGCCTGCCTGTCTATAGCCTCTGTCAAAGTGACTTGTCCCCGAGTGGGACCAGCAGGCACAGCCAGATACCACCCTGGAGTGGCACCCGACAGCTATCTGCCGCACAAGCCTGACCTCACCATCAGAGGCTCTAGTGAAGACCGAGGTAGCTGTCGCAGTCACGCCCCTTCCAGGGTAGTCTGGTTTGTGGCCCAGTGGGGCCACAACCCCCCGGCTCGCGCCATTCAGCCAAGGAGCGAGCGTGACAAGTATGATGTCTTGTCATGGTTAGGACATGGTTAATGTCCTGTTCTGACAGGGTTAACATTGCCGGCCTCTCTTTGGATCTGGGAGGGGTATTTATGCTCACTCCATACAGGCATTCTCTGTCAGTTATACTGCTATTCTGGTGTGTCTGACCCCTGGTGTGTGTGTACTCTGCATTGTTTGTTTGCTTCCCATGTATGACCCGGCTTGTTCCTTCACTCTGTACTCCGTCTCTCGTTTTTGGTACCATTGTCTTTTCTGGTTCTGACCTCCTGGCTTGGCTATCGTTACTCCGTTACAGTTTACCCCTATTGTACCGTCTAATACCTGTTCTGGTTTTCTGATCTATTGCTACGTCCTGACTATTCTTTCTGTCTAAGCCCTTTGGTACTGTCCTGCTATCTCGTGCTTTGACCCGGCTTGATCTGGTGTCTGTCTCTGTCTATCCTCCTTGGTAACATTGTCTTGTAGTTACCCTTCTAGGAGTTTCCCTGCAGCTCCTAGCTCTGTGGAGCTTAGGCCACGCCCCCAGCAGTCACGTGATTCAGGTCCTGGAGCATGCATTGTCACCACTGCTGCTCGCTCCGCAGGTATCTTTGTGCACAGTCTTTGTACTCAGGACACGCGCCCTGGCTCAGTGAGCAAGTGCAGTGCGGTGTTCCTGACATTATAACTGACCGTTTCAGTTTTTTTTTCCTCTGAAAGAAAAAAAAAAAAAAAAAAAGTGTGTGTTATCCTCATGGATCCCATACAAGCCTTGGATGATCAGGTCAAGCACCTGACCCAAACGTTCCATAAACTCAATGTGGAACAGCGCACGATGGCCCATACCCAGCAACAGTTGGTGGTTACTGTGCAGGGGGCTGACGATGCAGGGGCTTCTAGTTCTGGGGGTAGGGATGTGTCATTAGCGTCCCCTGAATCTCCAGTCAAATTGCCCGATCCCTTCTCAGGGGATAAAAAGGAGTTCAGGTCTTTCAGAGAAGGATGCAAGCTTTCTTTTTCTCTAAGGCCCCGCTCCTCCGGGGATGAGTTCCAGAGGGTGGGGGTCATTATTTCCCTACTTCGGGGGGCTCCGCAAGCATGGGCTTTCTCTCTGTCTTCCTCTGCTCCTGAACGTATGTCAGTGAACTTGTTCTTTGAGGCTCTGGGGCACATTTATGACGAGCCTGATAGAGTGCGTCTGGCAGAGGATATGGTGATGAGTGTGACACAGAGAAGGCACTCTGCTGAATGGTTCTGCTCAGAGTTTAGACGTTGGACCGCCGAAGTATCCTGGAATGATGCCGCCCTGAGGGGGTTGTTTTGCAGGGGCCTTTCTGACCATCTGCAGGACGCTCTGGCATTATATCCGCCTCCTGATACCCTGGAGGACGCCATGATGCAGGCGGTCCGTATGGACCGGAGACTCCGTGCTAGAGGAATGATGCAACAAGAGACTCCCTTGTACCTCAAATTGTGTGACACTTCACCCGCATCTGAGCCCATGAACGTTGGGTCAGTCTTGGTTAAGGAGAAAGAGAGAAGGCACCGCAGAGACAACCTACTATGTTTTTACTGTGGAGCCTCTGGACATTGGAAAAGGAATTGTCCCTCCTGCCCTGCTTCAGAGAAACCTTCAGAGAAACAACTGAGTATAAAAATGGTCCTCCAGGTTGAATTGGAAATTGCTGGCGGTCCTGTTATGACCACCGCCTTTGTTGACTGTGGTTCCTCCATTAATCTGATTGATGCCCAAGTTGTGACTCTTAATAAGATAGGGACAGTCAGGTTAAAAGACCCTGTTAAAATTGTGGCTGTGGATTCATCCCCTCTTACCCGGGATGGAATTTGTTTTATGTCTGAAGTTTTTTCTATGAAAGTGGGTTCCACTCATGTGGAAAATTTAAGTTGTTTCGTTATGAATAATCTGCCTGCAGGACTGGTATTGGGAATGCTCTGGTTGCAACGCCACAATCCTCTTATTGATTGGGTGAAGGGGGAGATCACCCGTTGGGGATGTAATGATAATGGTCTGTGTTGTAACCCGGTTCCTTTTGTCAATCCGATAAAATCTGTATCTGTGTCATCTGTCGGTCTGGAGGGTATTCCGGAGTACCTGAGAGACCTTAAAGATGTGTTTTCCGAAAGCGAGGCCGAGGCGCTCCCACCACATAGACCATATGATTGTGCTATCGATTTAGTACCTGGAGCCAAATTACCCAAGGCTCGTTTGTTTAATTTGTCCGGGCCTGAGCGCCAAGCTATGAAAGAGTACATTAAAGAAAGCCTTCGCAAGGGGCATATTCGGCCCTCGGTCTCACCCGTGGCAGCGGGGTTTTTCTTTGTAAAGAAAAAAGATGGTGGGTTGCGACCGTGCCTCGACTTTCGAGAACTGAACAAAATTACTGTTAAGAACACGTACCCTCTCCCGTTGATTCCTGATCTATGCAATCAACTCACGGGGGCCAAATGGTTTTCTAAGCTCGATCTACGAGGGGCTTATAACCTTATAAGGATCCGGGAGGGGGACGAATGGAAAACAGCGTTCCTGACAACTGAGGGGCTGTTTGAAAACCTGGTTATGCCCTTCGGCCTCACTAATGCTCCTGCGGTTTTTCAGAACTTTATTAATGTTGTTTTTTCTGACTTGATTGGACGTTATGTAGTCATTTACCTGGATGACATCTTGATTTACTCTGAGGACAGTCAGTCACACTTGCATCATCTGCGTACGGTGCTTATGAGACTCCGGGAGAACCATTTGTATGCTAAGCTGGAGAAGTGCTCATTTTTTATGCAAGAACTGTCTTTTCTGGGTGTAATTGTATCCGGGGAGGGATTCCGCATGGATCCAGGGAAGGTTCAGGCCATTACAGATTGGGTGCAGTCTCATGACCTGAAGGGGTTGCAGCGATTTCTGGGCTTCGCTAATTATTATAGGAAGTTCATTAAAGGGTTCTCGCAGGTGGTAAAACCCTTGACGGACCTCACTCTTAAAGGGGCAGATGTAAAAAGTTGGTCTGTGGCCGCAAAAAATTCCTTCCTGGCATTAAAGAAGTGTTTTACTACAACCCCTGTGTTGGTACAACCCGATTCGTCAAGACCTTTTATCGTCGAGGTCGACGCTTCAGAGGTGGGGGTGGGGGCAGTATTGTCACAGGGTCCCTCTACCCTGACTAACCTCAAACCCTGTGCATCTTTCTCTAAGAAGTTCTCGTCGGCCGAGAGAAACTATGATGTCGGTAACAGGGAACTGTTAGCAGTTAAATTGGCCTTTGAAGAATGGAGGCATTTTTTGGAGGGGGCCGCTCATCCCATTACGGTCGTCACTGATCATAAAAACCTGGCCTATATTGAGTCTGCTAAGAGATTGACCCCCAGACAGGCTCGGTGGGCACTTTTTTTTTTTCTCGATTTCAATTTACCATCACGTTCCGACCAGGGTCTAAAAATGTAAAGGCAGATGCCTTATCCCGAAGTTTTGATTCTGTGTCCCCTCCAGAACCTCCTTCCTCCATTCTTCAACCGGGAGTGGTTGTAGCCGAAATCTCCTCTGAGTTACAGAGAGAAATTCTGGAAGCACAAGCTCCCAGGAATAAACCCCCAGGTAAATTGTTTGTACCCAAACAATTCCGTCCCACACTCCTCCAAGAATTTCATGACTCTATGTTAAGTGCACACCCTGGTATTGCAGCTACCCGGGGGGCAGTAGCTAGGGGTTTTTGGTGGCCCTCTATGGGTACTGATATAAAAAGGTTTGTGAATACTTGTGGGGTGTGCGCGCGCTCTAAAAGCTCTCAGGTCCGTCCGGCCGGGGAATTGGTGCCTTTGCCAATTCCGGATAAACCATGGACACACCTGTCCATGGACTTTATCACTAACCTTCCACCTTCCAAGGGCAACTCAGTGGTATGGGTAGTGGTTGATAGATTTTCTAAGCAAGCCCACTTTGTGCCATTACCTGCGTTACCATCTGCTGAAACCTTGGCTCGTTTGTTTATACAGCACATTGTTCGACTGCATGGAGTGCCTGTGAACGTGGTGTCGGACAGGGGTATGCAATTTGTGGCCAGGTTTTGGAGAGCGTTTTGTATGAAGTTGGGGGTCACGTTGTCATTCTCCTCTGCCTATCACCCGGAATCTAACGGACAAACGGAACGCACCAACCAGTCATTGGAGCAGATTCTGAGATGCCTGGCCTCCTCCAGACAGGAAGACTGGTGTGAGGTATTGCCCATGGCAGAATTTGCATTCAACTGTCGGGTTAATCAGTCTACCGGAAAGCCTCCCTTTCTGGTCAATTATGGGTTTGTTCCGCAGTTTGGGGAATT
Organism: Dendrobates tinctorius; assembly: GCF_039654945.1. NCBI lineage: Eukaryota > Metazoa > Chordata > Amphibia > Anura > Dendrobatidae > Dendrobates > Dendrobates tinctorius. The sequence goes on along the minus strand of NW_027361733.1, from coordinate 2,982,453 downwards.
TTCCCGTATGGATTCGGATTGCCCTGGTGCCGAGGGGATGGTACAACAATTAAAAACCCTCTGGAAGGAGGTACAGGGGAACATCTCCAAAGCCCAGAAGATGTTCAAACATTTTGCAGACAGGAGAAGGGGGGTGGTTCCTGCGTTGAAAGTGGGAGAAAAAGTCTGGTTGTCCACTCGTAACATCAAACTTAAAATACCCTCTATGAAGTTGGGCCCCAAATTTATTGGCCCATACAAGATTGTAGAGGTGATCAACCCGGTGGCATACAGATTACAGTTGCCCACCTCCTTCAAAATCTCTAACGTCTTCCACAGGTCCCTATTAAAACCTGTGGGGACAGTTAGAGAAAATCCCTCATCCGTGGCTCCACCAGTGTTGGTAGAGGGTCAACTGGAGTAAGAGGTAGGGTGCATCATTGATTCGCGGTGGGTGCGCCGGAGACTTCAGTACCTTATCCATTGGAAGGGATATTCCGTTGAGGATCGATCGTGGGTTCCGGCCAGTTCGGTGCACGCTGATCGACTGGTGCGGACTTTTCATGCCAGGTACCCTGAGAAACCTGGGGGTCCGGTGGCCCCCCATTAAGAGGGGGGTACTGTCATGGTTAGGACATGGTTAATGTCCTGTTCTGACAGGTTTAACATTGCCGGCCTCTCTTTGGATCTGGGAGGGGTATTTATGCTCACTCCATACTGGCATTCTCTGTCAGTTATACTGCTATTCTGGTGTGTCTGACCCCTGGTGTGTGTGTACTCTGCATTGTTTGTTTGCTTCCCGTGTATGACCCGGCTTGTTCCTTCACTCTGTACTCCGTCTCTCGTTTTTGGTACCATTGTCTTTTCTGGTTCTGACCTCCTGGCTTGGCTATCGTTACTCCGTTACAGTTTACCCCTATTGTACCGTCTAATACCTGTTCTGGTTTTCTGATCTATTGCTACGTCCTGACTATTCTTTCTGTCTAAGCCCTTTGGTACTGTCCTGCTATCTCGTGCTTTGACCCGGCTTGATCTGGTGTCTGTCTATGCTCCTTGGTAACATTGTCCTGTAGTTACCCTTCTAGGAGTTTCCCTGCAGCTCCTAGCTCAGTCACGTCCCCAGCAGTCACGTGATTCAGGTCCTGGAGCATGCATTGTCACCACTGCTGCTCGCTCCGCAGGTATCTTTGTGCACAGTCTTTGTACTCAGGACACGCGCCCTGGCTCAGTGAGCAAGTGCAGTGCGGTGTTCCTGACAGTCTTTTACGTCACTTTGCTCTCCGTTGTCTTGAAAAACATTTATTTCAAGGCTTGCCATATGCCTGGCATTGTAAATGTGGTTGCTAATTCACTGGCTCATTTCCACTTCCAGGAATTCCATCTTCTTTTCCCCAAAGCCAATCCAGAGGGCTGTATTTGCCCCAAGGTTATGTGGAACCTAGTGGAGACCAATTGATACTACTCTTGAGATTTTCAGTTTCCCCTCCAACATGATACCTACTGTATATGGTAAGGCCTAGGCCACAGCCTTGGCTTCCCAGGTTTTGTAGTCCAACGACGTCTAGCGGGTATAGCATTCCATTTTAAAATGTTAGGATGGTCAGCCTTACTGTCAGCTGCCTTTAGTCTTTCCTTTTTGGGGGCCCGACATATTAGTGAACTGTTACCTCTGTCCAAAACAAAAGCAGGTGGCCTTCAGTATAATGATATTTCCCTCACGAAGTCCTGTTGACATATTTACATTTGTAATTCAAAACTGATAAATCAGCCATGAGTTCATGGACACTTGTTTCCTCAATATCATGCCATGCTTGCCCCATCAAACACTTATTACAATTTTAGCATTCTGCAAGCATGGTCTCACACTGTTTGTACATGGGGACGGATCTCCAAAGAATTTCAATCCCTTTTTTGTCGCTGCCTCGTAACGAGTGGTTCCGTTTCCCGTTTTATGGACTCTTAGAATTGGCACTGCCACAGAGGCAACCAGGGTGGGCCACCAAATTTGCACAATCAGCATATTAGTCACTGGCATTTAGCTTGCTTCATCAAATATGTTCACCCAGACCTTTTGCATTGTTAATTTTAATGTAACCTTACTGGTTCCTTAGCTCCACCAGACCCATCATGTGGATTCTTGACTACTCCTATGTATTGTGGGCTGTCCAGAGGGCTAAAGATCGACCTAGAGGCAAAAATGTGGGTTTCTACAGCTTGGAAGTCTCATGATAGTGCATTAGGGGTCTCAGATGGATGCAGGTCTTCTCAGAGGTAGTCAATATAAGCAGTCGTTTTGGAAAATGACATGCCAGGGGAAATGACCTATGTATCGTGAAGCTGGCTGAGCTCCTCACCGATACCATTTTGACCTAGACAGACCATTTTCCGTTTTTTTTTTTTTCTCCTAGCTCAGGATTGCGTGGTTGGAGATAGATCCTCAGTTCATCTGGCATGGTTCCCGAGATGCAGATTCTATCAAGCGGGCTTGCAGAACTGTGAATGCCCATATAACTCATTATATACTGTAAATTACATCCAGGTATGTTTTCAGGTATCGCTAAATGGACGGTGACAACAGTCATTTGGGTAAAAGTTCACTGAAGACAGACTTTATCTGTGAATTGATAATTTTCAGAATGAATTATCACTCCAGGACTAGAAAGAAACTTATTTCCCTAATACGTTACATTAGAACATTTCTTATTTTCACGAGTACTATTGATTTATGAAACAAAATAAATAAATGAATAAAACTATATACCAACCACCCATAATGGATAAATAGTGACTCACCATTTTTCACCCTGAACGTTTCGACCAAGCTTCATCCAAAGGTCCTTATGTTTTAAACTATTTGGTTCATATTAATTTTTATTACGATCATGAAGCTTTGACCAGTTATTTATATATTATCTCTCATTTTTACTGTGCCACCTAGTGGTCATACTTGATATTTACATCCTATATTATCTGTACTTATGCCACTGCTTTACATGAACTTTTTTTCCTCTCATTTTGAATTGATTTTAATTGCTGTGTTATGCTTTTTTTTATATAATAAATGACATTTTGCCATGCAATAACGTGCTAGTCTGTATATAATTTATAAAGGGAGTATATTTTTGGAGGATTGAGGCCTTATTTTTTTTTTTTTTTTGGCCAATTCCGAAAGCCTAATCTACATCAACATATTTCCAATTCTACAGTTTTTTCTTCATTTCTGTCACTGATTTACCTGAAAAGAGTTATTTTATTGCCTTCTTTGACTTATTCAACTATTTCTTCCTCTTTTGGAGTATTTTGTATTATGTTTTACAACTTTGTTAGCTTCACTTCTACTTTTTTTCAGACTTCTGTTTTTTTATTACTGTTTTAATTGTAGTTTATAAAATTGCAAACAGGGCAGAGAAGAGTAACCTTGTCATTGATGAGTTACACGGTAGCGTGCGATACAAAGGAATTGTAATGTAAATTGACCTATAGCCTAGGCTCTTTACTTGGGACCTGAGAATCATTTTTTTTACTATAGCACTTAGTAAACCAATGTGGTTTCCTCATCACTTTACTTCTGCTGATTTTGCCATTTACAATAAAGTCTACTGGGCTGTTTTATCTTACATTTTAAACATTTCCCAACATAGGACGCATTATGAATTTCTACGTGAGGTGCAGGTGTATAGACTTAGGAGTCCAGGCTTGGACTGACCCACAGGAGAACAGTGGAATCCTCCGGTGGGCCACCAAACTCTTATATGAGAGGTATTTGGCACTATATACTTGAATCACTATGTACTTTTACAAAGGCAGTCTACCCAGTTCATGGCTATCTGAATTTGTGATTAAGGATAATGTCACATTTCCATGAAGCTAAAAAGTGGGGCCTTGGCACTGCAGTCTGACACTGCTGCAGCCCCATACCCAGTAGGTGCCATCTGTGTTATATAGCCAGCAGGGGCGTAACTTGAAACTTGTGGGCATCAATGCAAAATTTTCATGGGGCTGCAATAGTATTGGTTTTGATGTATGGGGCCAAAGATACTAATTTGGGTCTCTTAGGCTCCGAGGTCCAGGTATGATGATAATTACGCCCCTGACAGCCAGCACCTGCAGCAACCAGGGCTATTAACCATTTAAATGCTACTATCAATCTCTGACATCAACATTTAAATGGATCTTTCATGAGACACAATTGTTATAGCGTATGTACCCAAAATTGGTTTGGATAAAATGTGAGCTCTGAACATAAAAAAAACCCTAAGCCTTCACAGAGCTCCATCGATGGAATAGTAAAAAGAAGTCAAGGATCTCAAAAAATGACTCCACAATTTATTTATCTTTTACAAACTCTGATTTTTTTTAAAAAAATTCTAAAAATATTAAAAAAAGAACTATACAATTCTTCTGACCTGGAGAACAACATTGCCAGATTATTTTCACCATACAATGAGTGGTGTAAAAAAAAATCCTAAAAATAATGGTGGAATTTCATTTTTTCCCCCATTTCACAACCTCTGGATTTTTTTTTACAGTACTTTATATGATGTAATGAACTGAGTTATTCAAACCTACAACTCGTCCTGCAAGAAGATTAGTCCTCATTCCGGCTATGCTGATGGAAAAATAAAATAAATGCCGGTTTCGGAAGAGGACATGAGGGGTCTGCATACTCATTGACTTGAGTAAGGAACCCAAATTGTCTCCTCCTGATACAGTAGTATTAGACCTGGGGTTCATTGCTCAAGATTTACTGTCCCCAACCTGTAAGCGCTCTACAGAGTGTGGAGTTGTGACGGAGTCAGCTTTCGCTGAGTCGTTTTCTTTAGAGTAGACCCTCTGGGTCGTGGCACCCACCCACCTAGGTCTAACCTTGTGAGGAACCACCCCCTATACAGGGAGTGTCAGGGGAAAGACCAAGGGGGTGAGCCACCACGACTGCTGGAACCAGACGGCTGGCTCAAGGAAGACACGAGTGTCTGACGACAAAGGACATGCAGGAAACAAGACAAGATGTGAATTCAAGGTATCTTCATTAAGGCAAACTCAGGGTAACAACAGGTGCAAAACGTGATAACAGGAAAACACAGCAAGGTACGTGCATGGCACGCCAAGGTCCATGGCATAGTACGTGCTAGATGGCACGCCTAGGTACAAGCAAGGCTCAATGGCATCGGACTCCGGACAGCTGGCAATGATCGTCAGGATCAGGGCATCAGGCTGCGGACATCAGCTCCGGACATCAGGCCGCAGTCGTCTGGCTTACAATCTCTGGCAGCGATCGGCAGGTTCCGGGCATCCGGCAGGCAAACCAGGGTTCAGGCAAGGAGGCACGACAGATCTCCAGACATGGTGCGTGTTAGGGAACACGCCAAAGTCCAAGGCAAAGTTCCAGGCAGGGTGCGTGCTAGGGGCACACCAGGGTCCAGGGCAAGGTGCAAGGCAAGGTACGTGTGTAGGGGACATGCCAGGTTCAAAGAACAAAACACGGTGCATGTGTAGGGGACATGCCAGGGTTCAAAGTTCAAAGTACAAGACATGGTGCGTGCGTAGGGACACGCCAGGGTTCAAGGTCCAAGGCAAGGTCCTGCGCGTGCCAAGGGACACGCCAGGGTCAGGGTACAAGGCAAGGTCCTGCTCGTGCCAAGGGGCAAGCCAGGATCAGGGTACAAGGCAAGGTCCTATGTGTGCCAAGGGACACGCCAGGGTCAGGGTTCAAGGCAAGGTCCTGCGCGTGCCAAGGGACACGCCAGGGTCAGGTTCAAGTCAGGGTGCGTGCTAAGAGACACGCCAGGGTTCAGGCTAGGGCCTGTGCGTGCAACAGGGCACGACAAGGTACAAGCTAGGGCCTGTGTGTGCAAGAGGGCACGACAGGGTACATGGCAAGACCTGCGCGTACTTTTACAGAAGCACGGGGAGGAATGCCAAGGAGCAGGCTAGGGCCTGCGCGTGCTATTAGAGAAGCACGCAAAGCACAGTGCAGAGACAGCGTGGGTGCAAGGAAGCACAGAGAATACGGCTGGGGCACTGGCTAGCTGGTCGGGCTGAGGCACAGACAGACGGGCAAGACTGAGGCGAACCCGGCTGAGGCATAACAGGCGACACAGCTGTCACTGGCCGACGAGCACGGCTGAGGCATAAGCAGGTGGGCATGGCTAGGGCGGGCACAGCTGAGGCACAGACAGGAGGCTAGGAAGGCCAGGCGCATGCAAAGGGCACACGAAGAAACAAGGTACGGAACAAGGAGCGGAACGTAGGCAGAAGCACAGAGCGGGGTCAGAGAGAGAAATGGGCTAGCAGCGGAGCGTAGGCCGAAGCCCAGAGCCGGGTCAAGGGAGAACCTTGAGACTAGCCATGAAATGTGCTAGAGAGCACGATAGGACAGAGTCTAGCAGCGGAGCGTAGGCCGAAGCCCAGAGCCAGGTCAAGGCAGAACCTTGAGACTCGACATGGAATGTGCAAGAGAGCACCATAGGGTAGAGTAAGGAAAACCAGGCAGAGACAGAGAACATGGAAGTACTACAAGGCTCAGAATAGCAAAGGCCAGACATGGTGAAACAAGCAAGGCAGAGAACAGAGGAAGGACTACAAGTCAAAGAATAGCTAAGGCGAGACATAGCAAACAGGCTAAGGCAGAGAACACAGGAAGGACTACAAGTCTAAGAATAACAAGGACAAACATGGCACAAAAGACAACACAAGACATGACATGAGACAAGAGGCAGAATACAAGCACAGAGCGTGTGCAGAGAAGCACTACAGGGCAGAGTGCAGGGGCACAGAATACAGGGAGCGACTGAGCAGACGAAGCAACCATGCAGGGAAGCAACACGATACTCAGGCCCCTGACCATAGGAAGGGGTGGTCTGATATAGCACCATAGCACCTGCACTTCCGGGTCAGGACCAGGGAAGGACTTCCGGTTCAGACCCACCAGGATCATAGAGAGCATTGCTAGATCAGACTGGGCTGGACCATAGGGAAGGTCACATGATCAGGGGCTCCAGAAACACTGAGAGGTTAGCTGGGTCAGACAGTGCTGGAACATAGGAAAGGTCACATGATCAGGGGCAGAACCACAGAGACAACCACAGCAGGCAGAGACGGGCGCACACACAGCAACGGCGTGCAGCCATGAGGTGTGCAGGCACACAACTCCAGGGATCATGCAGCATAGCAGACATGAGGTACGCGTGCACACTGCTCCAGGGATCTTGCAGCATAGCAGACATGAGGTGCGCGTGCACACTGCTCCAGGGATCTTGCAGCATAGCAGACATAGCGGGCATGACAGGAGTCAGCCTGGATGTCCACCTGTTCTAATCACACCGCCTGGGCATAAGATCTTTAGAGCACATAGCAAAGGTACATGAAGAAGGCAATTGTTTACTAGGGACTGACAAAACCCAACAGCAGAACTATAGCAAAAGAAAGAAAACTATTTTAGGGGTCCCCAAACAAGACCAGGACAAGTGATGGGCTGCTGTATGGGTTGTTACTTATGCATTACACTAGTGGTTTAAGAAAAATGCGCAAATGTGGAAGTTACAAATGACAGAAGTAGTCAGATATGTTGTGGAGGAACGCACCCAGACCCATTCCTCCCACGTCACCACCGTGACATAACTACACAGGCACAGCTCTCCGACGCCCCCTTTGTCTCTCAGGTCAGTAAGGGGACTGCTCCTAGAGCAAATGGTTGCCGGGGAGGAGGTCCTGTTACCCGCTGGGGGTTCTAACATTCGTGATCAGAGTAAAAGCATCAGCCCAAGATTAAGTTTATAGTTTAATTGCCTTAAGAGCGCACTAGATAATTACAGAAATATACAGTAAATTTGCAGTCAGAGAAAATATATAACAATAAGGGTACAAGACTTAAGATATTAAGCTGGAGGTCAATTTACCAGATTGTAGGGTCATGTGGGTGCTGGGGAGCTCTGCAGTCCACAGGTACAAGAATCTTAGTTGCCGGACAGACCCCCAAAGCATGGGCCGCTGCTCCCCTCGGCAGGTCTGTCCCCAGGTCCTTCTTAGATCGTCATCGTCTGGATCTTCCTTTTGAAGGAATGAATGTCCGCCAGGGCCTGCTAGTCCTTAAACATGCTAGGTTCCTCCCCCTGTGTCAGAGGGTGGGCTAATAATCCATGCTCCTAGGATGGAGCCAAAGCGTCTGAGACACACAAAGGACGTATATTCCTGCATCTGCTAGCAGGTACATTCTAATTTAAGCCCTAGGCTTTTTTCCAGCCCCCTGCTGGCACGGCTCCGTACCTGAGCTTTGAAGCTCTGTTTTGGGCCTATCCTCATTATCACACCAATGGCCCTGGCTATTTAGCATTGGAACACTAAATCCTGCTTGTATTTACAAAGTACACAGCACCTGGGTGTATAGAAGGCTTTAACTGCCTGTAATTCCTGAACTTAGACCAAAATGGATGCCAAGCTCAGACATGTGGCCCCATATCTAAGATGGCGGCTGCTCCTTCATCACATATGTCACCAACATTCCAACTATATTCATTACTGTAGGGAGCAAAGGCCATCGGGGGCGACAAGTTTCTCTGTACTAACATTTAGTGTAATACCACTACCAGCCTGTGTAGGTGCTGTATCCAGGGTTTTTGAGGCACTCCACAGGTTTGGTTAGGTGTAACGGAGACAACTTATTTGAAAGGTGGTTACATCACTTAGCTCTCTCTCTAGCTGTAAAAGTCGTAAAAGAATTGACTAGTTTTCTGCTCATGATCACATTACTCCTGGTCAGTGGAATGGACAGTAGTCATCACTGAGATCTATCAAACCCTTGTGTCCCCTTGGTAGGTGACTAAAAGGTTTAGGATACTGTTGGGAGTCTGGAGCCCTAGGTTCATTTCCATGAAGTTGGTGTGTATTGTCGCTTGTTTTTGTAGATCCAGGAGGGGCATTCAGGAGCCTGATGGTGGGAGTAGGAAGAACTTAGATTTGGAGCTTTCGTGAGCTTTTTCATGTCTGACCTTCTTTTTACAGTATTAAGACTTGTGTTTCGACATTCATAGCGGTCACTGGCCCGGAGAGCAGTAATTTGGGTGAAGCTGTGACTGCATGTACATATAGTGTATACAAATTGTGACTCTTATACACTGATATTGAGTATATACTGCATGGATGTAAATTCCACGTGTCTCTTACTGTGTTTAAGAAGGGCAAAGAGCAGGATTTGTGCTCATTCTCAGGGGGCTTGCAGCACCACATGCTTGGTTTGTGCCATCTGACATCAGCTTTTTACCACTATGAAGACACGTTCATTACAAACATGCACAGCGCCGCCCCCTTGAAATATATGATGCACATTTCCAATAAGGTTAAGGTACAAAAGTGATTTCACATTAAAACTTTACATTCCCTAAAGAATGCTTACTAAATTTACCTGTTGTCCTTTTGCATGTTTCTGCTTCCCGTCCTTCAATTCCAAGGCCTGTCTTCTTTCCCCCCAACATAGCCAACAATGCTTCTGAGCCTGTCCAATACTGCCAGCATTGGCCTTTTCCAGACTGACATCACTGCTCGAGGGCAGTCACTAGACTGGAGTGCTATTGGGGTTATTGTAGTTGGGGCATCTTAGTGTGTGTGTGTAGGTGAATTGAGTTGGCCGCCTGTTCCCTATGTCGTGAGCACATTAGGATTTCCAAGTAGGATCTAACTCAGTGGGTAAGGAGACTGAAAATCCTACAGCGTGCACTGTGGGTTCACAAGTCTGTAGTCAAATAGAGTGGCTGCAGCCTTATAGCCTAAGGTCGGACAACCCTTTAAAGGAATGTGCTCTTCTGACCATTTGGGGGCATCAAAACTCTAGACTGGACTTCAATCGGTGGACAATAGATCATTCACACTCCTCATCTATGAACTGTTCCAATATATACTTCCACAACTGTTTTTTGCCACCTCATTCTGATAATTCTGCTTCACATCGCTTGTCTTATTACTGCACTATTCTATGTTTCTGTTGTGTACTAGTATTTGACTCTTAATAGTTTGTGTTGATGTCAAATTATCAATTATCTGGGGTTACATGAAGGATTTGGACAAGCAACACCCACAGAAGATCTGTGGTTAGTTCCCAAGATGTTGGGAATAATCTCCCTACCGAGTTCTTTGGCCATGTGTACTTAGAAGAAGTGATGAAGGCAAAGGCCGGACACACCAAATATTGATTTGATTACGATGTTTCTTTTGTTCATTCACTTTGCTTTTTGTTGATTGATAAAAATACACTAACACTTCTATTTTTGTAAGCATTGTTACTCTGCAGGGAAGAAACAGTGGACAAGTGAGGGGGCTGCAGAAGACAAGGCAAGCATACCTTGCCTTCCTCTTAAGATAAGATAATCCTTTAATCGTCCCACCATGGGGAAATTCCTCTTCACTACTACACTGCATGTATTATCTGATCATCTGATAACCTGTAATTCAAGGGCACAGCACTTTCCACATTCCTGTAGCTGTGATAGCTCGCTCTGTATGTAACATATAATGGCTGACATTTACAGACTGGATGTTTATCTCTCAGATGGAGTGATCACATGTCGTTAAGATAAGGCTGCTCAATGAGCATAGAGTCTGGAAACTGAATAAAAATACTTCAAACTTTGGACTTGTTTGGAGTTTCGACTTGGGTTAATGTCCTTCACACCTTAGATACAGCATATATAAAGAGAATACCAGCGGCTATAAAGCAGGGAAGCCGCCCATATAAATATCTGCAGCTACAAGGCTGAGAACCCAATCGTACAAAGTATGGAGCAGCGGTGGCATCCCATGAGTTCACTGTATACTAGCCTCTTTTTTGGGGGGCACTGTGGACCCATCTTGAGGTTACAATAAAGAAAGTACACATCTTAACATAAATGATTTTGTCAATAAGAATTTTACTGGAAAACAAATTCATAAATTACAACATTTTACATTTCAGTGCAAGTCCTCCCCAACATTTGTCTTTAAATGCAAATGGTTGGGGCACAATATAAATATGTCACACAGGAGATGACCCCAAATGCCTAGAAGATCATTTATGGCTTGTTCAAGCATCAGTGTCTCTCCATGAACCTGGAGACTAACTGCATGTTCCCCTTCATTGGTCTGTGATGATATTGTGTAATGTAGACACCGCAGAATCTTCCATTATCTCGTATTTTACACATTGCACAGTCATAAGCACCAGAAAATGTAGATGAATCAACGGTCGAAGTCACTCCGAAAGAGTCACAGCAAAACAAAGCTCATGATCCCAGGGCACTGCAGAAAATGAATCACCTAAATTCTACTACATCCAATATCCTGCTAATCTCTGTGTTTACCTGGAGCTGGGTCCCCACTCATGCCCTGCTGATCCCTGCATCTACCCGAAATGTCCTGCTGATCCCTGCATCTACCTCAAATGTCCTGCTGATCCCTGCATCTACCCGAAATGTCCTGCTGATCCCTGCATCTACCCGAAATGTCCTGCTGATCCCTGCATCTACCTCAAATGTCCTGCTGATCCCTGCATCAGCCACTTAAGTCCTGCTGATCCCTGCATGAGCCACTTATGTCCTGCTGATCTCTAGATCCAACCTCTATGTACTGTTAGTCTCCAAGTTTCCCCCACAATCCTGATGATCCCTACGTTCACCTTGAAGTTCTGCTGACCCCTTCGATCACCCTTTATGTGCTGCTCTCCTCTGTGTCTCCCCCCAATGTCCTGATAAACACTGCTTGCACCCCCATTGACCTGTTAATCTCAGCATTCACTGGCAAATTAAAATTGCTTTCACCCCGATATCCTCCTAATCCATGTTTCCACCCCATAATGACTGTGTCTATTCCCAATGAACTACTAGGTCCAGCAGTAACTCCCTACTTTCCAGCTGAGAAATGCCTTCACCTCTAATATCCTGAAGATCCCTGTGTTCGCCCCAACATTCTGAGGTTCCCGCATCTACCCAAATTATCTGCATATACCTATACCATATACCATATATATTCTTTTCCTGCAGTATTGTCACAGAATTATCATTAAACCGAATACCTAAGCATACAATCATCCCAGCCGGGTTAAGGGCGGAAGCCGTTCCCTTAATTTTGGCTAGTGAAGATGGGGTCGTCCCGCTCCTGTCAGGAGGATCATTTACCCAGAAAAAAATAATAAAATACATCCAGTAATAACCTAACAGCACAGCACATTAATTCATCTTATATTACCCAGACATCAGTGCTTCACAACTATGACACAGGACATGTACTTCTAATACAAGTAAGGGGGTCCTGTCCGGCCATATTGTCATGCAGAGGGCTCAACGGAAGCTTACACTATGTATGTGATGTTCTTCAGAGCCTTCACTCTATAACAGGCAGCAAGAATTATGACATCATACCCTGCATGATGACATCACAGCCCTGTTAACAAATAAACATAAGTGAGGAAATTATTTGGCATTGCACAATTTGGGTAAGATACAAATGAAGACCCTGATGGTTGACAGTCTCATGGAGAAGCCAAACCTCATGATTGCAAATGAATGGAAAGGAGGACATGGGTCAGCACCAGCATCTCACTACATAACAGACAGCACTGGGGGGGATATAAGTACATGGGGGTCACCATTCAGCCAGCCAGCAGTAGTAAAATGCACCAATCAATGAGAAGACATTAATCAGCTAGGATTGATCCGGGAAAGTTTATCATGATGTTGCTTCTCAGTCCTAGTCACCCCCACAAGTCATAAAATGAATGTGGACCCCCTAATACTGATAACTGTAACCGGACACAGGGAAAAAAGCAGAGTGATGTCCGTGTAAACAGCAGGGATGAGAGGATTGTCCATATTCAGGGATTTTATACTGATATTGCCGGTGAACTGGAGATCTTTACTCGCCCTCATCATGTCGGCACAGCCTGCAGTGATGGAGGAGACACTGATTTCTAGGCCACATTCAGTAATCGCTCACCATGGCCAGCTCAGGGCTCAGATCTACGGTGATGTTTTTGTACAGGGCATCATACATGATATTTGGGTAGTAGTTCAGGTTATTGAGGCCATCCATTTTCTGACGTTCTTTGGATCTTCTCAGCAGTCCATACCTGAGAAGAGACACGTGTCACTGTTATGGAAGACGAAAACAATGGACACAACCATGAGCTGCACTTTAGTCTCTATTGTATATGTTGCCTGGTGCTTATAAGTTTGTAGAGGAACAGTCTAAAGTGTAAGACAATAAATTCATTTTGCATGGAAGGCACAGAGTGGGATTGTGTGCACCACTCTTTAACTTTCAACAAAGATGTTAATTTTTAACTGTTGAATATATAAAATTACAGAATTTGTATTGTAAAAACTGCGGTGTTAGATAATGAATTTTAGCCGACAGCATTATTCCCAACCTAACCATGCAAATGCACACTCACCTCACTCGGTGTGTATGTGTTTACTATTGGAAAGAATGACTAAGCCTATTAAGGGCTTACCTTCCATGAGAGCAAAATTATTGGTTGAAAATTTTTGGCAAATCCGACTCTAATGTGTATTTTGTGTCTGAAACCTGTAGAAGACAGTTAAATTTCCTTGCCAAGCAAAAGATCTGTTAAAATGGGAGATGATTGACCTTACATTGACAATCTACACTCGTTTAAAGGGTCAATGCAACCTGTATGGCGATGATAGTTGATATGTTACTTACTTTTAGAAAAAATACACTATATGGAGAAAAGTATTGGGACACACATCTTAATTATTGGATTCAGACTCTTCATTCAGACCCATGACCCTCAGTGTATAACATCCAGGACCTCGTCCTTAGTGTACAACATCTGGTCCACGCTATGCCGTCTGCCTTTACTAACATGTGACAGAACTACCGGTGGTACTGAGCTCCCTGATACCAGCGTGGTCGTAATAGGAGCTACTTGTGTAACAAGTTAGTTCATGACATTTCTTCCTTCTAAATATTCCCCCATCACCTGTGAGTGATATTATTGAGAAATGGAAAGAACCGTAACAGCTCAGCCATGAGGTGGAGACCACATAACGTTACACAGCAGGGTCACCGAGTGCTGAGGAGCAGAGGGCAGAAAAGTGACCAGCGCTCTGCTAAGTCCCTAACTGCAGAGTCCAAACCTCCTCTGGTATTAACATCAGTACAAAAACCTTGCCTCGCCAAGAGCTTCATAGCCGAGCAGCTGCATGAAGCCTTACATCACCAATCAAAATGCCGAGAGTTGTTTGTTTTAGTTTTAAAGCCGCCACCACTGGACTTTGGAATAGTGTAAACGTGTTCTCTGCAGTGGTGAATCACACATTATCTATCTGGCATCTGATGGACGGGTTTGGGTTGGTGCAAACCAGGAGAATATTACCTGCCTGACTGCATTGTGCCAGTTGTAAAATTTGAAGGAAAAGGTATAATGCTATGGGGGTGATTTTCAGGTGTTGTACTAGTTCTCTTAGTTCCAGGAATGGGAAATCTTAATGCATCAACATTCAAGACATTATGGAGAATTGTAGCTTCCAGCTGTGTTAATACAGTTTGGGAAAGGAATCTTTTCTGTTCCCCATGTATCTGCCCCAGTGCACAAAACAAGGTTAATAAAGGCACGGTTGGTAGAGTTTGGTGAGGAAGAACTTGAATGGAGATTGCGAGTCCATCCGTTTCCTCCAACATTAGTCTCTGACCTCACAAATGCTCTCCTGGATGAATGGGAAAAAACTCCCACAGACACCTCCAAACTCTTGCAGAGAAGACAGGGAAGACAGGGAAACCAACGCTATATTAATGTCTGTGAATTTAAAATGGGAGGTCATAAAAGCTCTGATAGGTGTAATGTGGGGGCACATAATCTTTATGTAGAAAAAAAGGATTTTTGGTTACTCACCATAAAATCTGTTTCTCTGAGCCTTCATTGGGGGACACAGGAAACCATGGGTGCATGCTGCTGTGTATGCTGCTGCCACTAGGGGCTGACACTATGCACACAAAAAATTAGCTCCTCCTCAGCAGTGTACACCCCACCGGCACCAGGTTAATCAATTAGTGAGAAAGCAGTAGGAGAAGCAACAAGTAAAAGAGAAGCAAACACACACTCAAACCATAACAATATAATACAGTAGAGATGTTAAACTTAGGAGGGTGCTGTGTTCCCCAATAAAGGCTCCGAGAAACAGATTTTATGGTGAATAAACAAAAATCCTGTTTTCTCTATCGATTCATTGGTAGATACAGCAAACCGTAGGACGTCCCAAAGCAGTCCCTAGGAAGAGAACAGCAGATACTCCATTCAGGTCAGAGAACTAACCACTGCCAACTGCAGCAAAATCCTTCTACCAACGCTGGCATCCGCCGAAGCGTATGTATGGACCCTGTAAAATTTGGCGAACGTGTGGATGGAGGACCAGCTTGCCACTTTGCAGGAGGCCCTCTGTTCATGATCCGGTATGCCTCCAAAATTGCTGTCCAGATCCAGCGAGCAATCGTAGCCTTGGAGGCTGGAAGGCCTCTATGAACACCCTCAGAAGTGAAAAAGAAAGAGTCTGTCTTCAGAAAGGGGGCGGTCATGCCAGATAGACCTGTATCGCCCTGACCAGGTCTCTTCTGTTCAGGGAACGCTCCAGAGGATGGTTCGAAGTCGGGCAAAATGAAAAGAAGACAATATACAGTACTTATTCAGGTGAAAGGCAGACACCATGTTGGGAAGGAAAGAAGGTAAAGGCCGCAAAACCACCTTGTCCTGGTGGAGAACCAGGAAAGGGGAATGACAGGAAAGAGCTGACAACTCCGAGACGCGAATAATGGAGGTGATGGCCACGAGAAACACCACCTTCCAAGACAGGACAGAGACATCTCGAAGTGGTTCAAAAGGGAGAAATCCTAAGGGCATCCAGGACTAAACTAAGGTCCCAGGGGTCCACAGGTGACCAGTACAGGGGTGCAGTGTGGGCTACCCCCTGGAGAAAAGTTCTGACCTGAGAATGGGAGGATAAGTTCTTCTAAAAAAGGATGAAAAGCGCTGACACCTGGCCCTTTAGTGAACTAAGAGCAAGGCCAACGTCAAGTCTCGCCTGAGGAAACGCCAGAAAAGAGAGAGCAAAGGACATAGGCGCCATATAATTAGACTCACAACAGCGGAAATAGGCTTTCCAGGTCAAATAATAGACCCGAGACGACGACAGCTTTCTAACCCTGATTTGAAAACCCGGACGCTTTTAGAACTGCGTTTCAACAGTCACGCCGTTAAATCGAGTGAGCGATAATTCTTTTGAAAGATCGAGCCTCAAGGTTGCGTCCAGGAAAAGATTGACGACCTCTGCGAACTAAGACCTCCTGTGCCAATCCAGTGCTATTAAAATGACCGGCACCACTTCCTCCGCCTTGTTCTTTTTCAACAGCCTGGGAAGGAGGGGGAGGGAGGTAACAGATAGGGAAGGGCAAACCGTGCCCAGAATATCGCCAGAGCGTTGGCTCCCATTGCGAGATGATTGCAAGACCTGGAAACGAACTGTGAAACCTTTCTGTCCAGCCAGGATGCCATGAGGTCTACATCCAGAGTGCCCCATCAAAGGCAAATCTGATGGAAGACTTCCTGATGTAGAGACCACTCTCCCACCGCAAGACCCTCCCGGCTGAGAAAGTCGGTGGCCCAGTTGCCCATGCTGGGGATATGCACTGCAGATATCACTGGTACCCTCACCTATGCCCAGAGTAGAATATTGGACACCTTGGCCATTGCCAAAGGACTCAAAGTTTCTCCCTTCCACCCTGGTGATTGACATATGCCACAGTCTTGGCAGAGTCTGTCTGAACTCCAATTACCAGGCCCCTGAGAAGCCTCTCCCAGTGGCAAAGGGACAGAAGAATGGCCCTTATCTCGAGAATGTTGATCGGCAGGGAAGATTCCTCTGCGGACCAACATCCCAGGACAGTCAGGTTGCGAAAGACAGCACCAAAGCCGATAAGGCTGGCATCCATTGTCACCACCTACCAGTAAACTGGAAGAAAAGTCTGACCCTGGAAGATAATAATATTTATTTATAATAATCTTTATTTTTATATAGCGCTAACATATTGCGCAGAGCTTTACAGTTTGCACACTTTATCACCACTATCCCCGATAGGGCTCAGAATCTAAATTCCCTATCAGTATGTCTTTGGAATGTGGGAGGAAACCGGAGTACCCGGAGGAAACCCACGCAAACACGGGGGAGAACATACAAACTCCTTTCAGATGTTGTCCTTGGTGGGATTCGAACCCAGGACTCTATCCACTGAGCCACTGTGCTACGGGGATGGCAGCCAGCACCTGTGAGACTTCTTGACTAAGAAGGAGATCCAAACCAGATGGCCCAGAGAGAGAATAGACTTGTTCCACTGTGATAGGATGGCCTGCTGAAGCAGTCTGGAGTGGAATTACGCAAAAGGAATTGCTTGCAACGCTGTCACCATCATTCCCAGGATCGCCATGGCCAAGCGGAAAGATGGAGGCCCAGGACCCTGCAGAGAACCAACCCCCTGCTGGAGGGTTGCCCTCTTCTCCTTGGGATGGGAAACCCTTGTCTGACGGGTGTTGAACAGCATGCTTAGAAAAATGAGGCGCTGAGTCGGGACAAGGCAAGACTTTTCCCTGTTGATTAGCCTGCCGAGTCGAGACAGGGTTTCGAGAACGATGGACAGACTTTCCTGGGCCTGGTTAAAGGACAGAGCCTTGATGATAATGTTATCGAGGTACGGGATGAGCACTACACCTCTGATCTGTATAGAATGGCCTTTACTGCTGCCATGAGCTTTGTGAAGACAAACTGAAAATGGTCCGGCCTCACCACAAAACGCAGGAATTTCTAATGCCCTGAGAAAATAGGGGCACGGAGATAGGCATCTTGGATAACTAAGGAGCACAGGAGCTCCTGCGACTCCATGGAAGCAATTACTAATGCAAGGGACTCCATTCTGAAATGTCACAGACACACCCTTTTGTCCAGTAATTTTAGATCGAGGATGGGTCAGACTGTGCTGTCCTTCTTCGGCAAGACAAATAGGTTCGAAATAAAACCCTGTGAAATGTTCCTAGGTTGGGACGGGAATGATGATTCCTAAACTGAGAAGGGAGGCAATGGACGTGAAGAACCAGAGAAGAATCTCTTGGAGGACGGGATTCGAAGAATCTATCTCAAGGCCGCAAAACAAATTCTATATTGTATCCTGAAGGTACAGTCATATGTTAAAGTTTGGGCACCCCTATTAATGTTAACCTTTTTTCTTTATAACAATTTTGTTTTTTGCAACAGCTATTTCAGTTTCATATATCTAATAACTGATGGACTCAGTTATATTTCTGTATTCAAATGAGGTTTATTGTACTAACAGAAAATGTGCAATCTGCATTTAAACAAAATTTGACCGGTGCAAAAGTATGGGCACCCTTATCATTTTCTTGATTTGAACACTCCTAACTACGTTTTACTGACTTCCTGAAGCACTAAATTGGTTTTGTAACCTCATTGAGCTTTGAACTTCACAGCCAGGTGTATCAAATCATGAGGAAAGGTATTTAAGGTGGCCGCTTGCAAGTAGTTCTCCTATTTGATTCTCCTATGAAGAGTGGCATCATGGGCTCCTCAAAACAACTCTCAAATGATCTGAAAACAAAGATTATTCAACATAGCTTTTCAGGGGAAGGATACAAAAAGTTGTCTCAGAGATTTAACCTGTCAGTTTCCACTGTGAGGAACATAGTAAGGAAATGAAAGAACACAGGTACAGTTCTTGTTAAGCCCAGAAGTGGCAGGCCAAGAAAAATATCAGAAAGGCAGAGAAGAAGAATGGTGAGAACAGTCAAGGACAATCCACAGACCACCTCCAAAGACCTGCAGCATCATCTTGCTGCAGATGGTGTCACTGTGCATCGGTCAACAATACAGCGCACTTTGCACAAGGAGAAGCTGTATGGGAGAGTGATGCGAAAGAAGCTCTTTCTGCAAGCACGCCACAAACAGAGTCGCCTGAGGTATGCAAAAGCACATTTGGACAAGCCAGTTACATTTTGGAAGAAGGTCCTGTGGACTGATGAAACAAAGATTGAGTTGTTTGGTCATACAAAAAGGCGTTATGCATGGAGGCTAAAAAACACAGCATTCCAAGAAAAACACTTGCTACCCACAGTAAAATTTGGTGGAGGTTCCATCATGCTTTGGGGCTGTGTGGCCAATGCCGGCATCGGGAATCTTGTTAAAGTTGAGGGTCGCATGGATTCAACTCAGTATCAGCAGATTCTAGACAATAATGTGCAAGAATCAGTGACGAAGTTGATGTTACGCAGGGGATGGATATTTCAGCAAGACAATGATCCAAAACACCGCTCTAAATCTACTCAGGCATTCATGCAGAGGAACAATTACAATGTTCTGGATTGGCCATCCCAGTCCCCAGACCTGAATATCATTGAACATCTGTGGGATGATTTGAAGCGGGCTGTCCATGCTCGGCGACCATCAAACTTAACTGAACTGGAATTGTTTTGTAAACAGGAATGGTCACAAATACTGTACCTTCATCCAGGATCCAGGAACTCATTAATAGCTACAGGAAGCGACTAGAGGCTGTTATTGTTGCAAAAGGAGGATCTACGAAATATTAATGTCACTTTTATGTTGAGGTGCCCATACTTTTGCACCGGTCAAATTTTGTTTAAATGCAGATTGCACATTTTCTGTTAGTACAATAAACCTCATTTGAATCCAGAAATATAACTGAGTCCATCAGTTATTAGATATATGAAACTGAAATAGCTGTTGCAAAAACCAAAATTGTTATAAAGAAAAAAGGTTAACATTAAAAGGGGTGCCCAAACTTTTACATATGACTGTACAACCTCCCTAACCCATGTGTTCTCCACCGAGGTGAGCCAGACATTCATAAAAAAACAGAGGCAGTCGCCAAGCCTGGGCGATACCCTGGGATCTGGAGATGAGTCATGCAGAGGAAAATCTGCCAGGTCTGGTCCTGGTTGATCTACCCTTCGCATTACGGAGATGCTGGGAGGGTGTGGGTTTAAAAGAAGCCCTTTTCCTCTCCTGGCAAGCTTGTGGCCTCTCTTGGCGGGAGAAATCTTCCATTGAAGAGAAACAGCGTAAGGGCCGAAAGGACTGAAACTTGCGCTTCAAAGGAGGATGGCGAAGTTTGGCCTGAGCGAACGAGAGAGATCATCCCTCCGGTGGCCTCCTTAATAATTTGGTCCAGCTTGGAGCCAAATAGATGGGAACAATGTTAAGGCAAGTTGGTAAGGGTCTTTTTGACGATAAGTCCGCCTGCCAAAGCCAAATGGTCTGTCAGATGGCCACTATATTGCTGGACACTTGAGCAGCACATGAAGCAGCATCCAGGGAGGTAGATACCATGTACTTCCCTGCATGAGAAATCTGGTCCGTGAGGTCGGCCAATTCCTCCGGTCGCACTCTGGAAAGAATGCCCTGACTGAACTGCTTAGCCCATGTGGCTTTAGACTTTGACACCCAGGTGGTGGCAAAGGCAGGGCACAATGTACAAGCAGCCGCTTCAAAGGCTGACTGTCATGATCCCAGTGCAGGTTTAGACCTGCACGCCAAGGGTTAATGTCTTGATCACAGTGCAGGCTCTGATCTGCACACCTGGGGTTAATTATTGTGGCCTCTCTTTGGTTCGGGGAGAGCTTCTTATAGTCCTGGGAAGCACCAATCACAGTCAGTTATACTTTTGCCTTTGGCCGAGTGTGGTGACCCCTGTGAGCCTGTGCCTGTCTTCTAGCTTGCTTCTATGGTTCCGACCCGGTTCTGTCCCCCGCTTTAAGTTTTCCTGTTGATTCTGTACTGTGTATCTGTCTTTCTGGTTTCTGACTCCTTGGTTACGTCCTGACTATCCGTTCTGTCTAGTCCTTTGGTATTGTCGTGCTCTCTCATGCTGTGATCCCGGCCTGATCTGGTTTATGTTTCTGTCTATGCCCCTTGGTAGGTAACGTCCCACAGTTACCCTTCTAGGAGTTTTCCTTCAGCTCCTAGCTCTCTGGAGCTTAGGCCACACACCCAGCAGTCATGTGCTTCAGGTCCTGTTGGTCTGAAGCACTTATCTTCATCGCTGCTACCTCGCTCCACAGGTATCTCTGAGCACAGTTTGTCTTACTCAGGACAAGCGCACTGGCTCAGTGAGCAAGTGCAGTGCTGTGTTCTTGACACTGACTTTGCAAAGGACTCTATGAGCCTGTCATTGGTGTCCTTGAGGGATGGACCATGTTGGCGGAAACTGGAGTGTCCACAGTCAAAGAAGCAGTCCAGTTGGCAGTGAGCTCAGAGGCTAAGGGATATAGGATGCCGAGGCGCTTCCCTCTTTAGAAGCGTCTGGTCGGATTTTCCTGTTCCCTGGAAAGTACCTCCTCAAATTCCCTATGAGTAGCAAAGACCTTAGGAGCTGGTCTCGACTGTCTAAACAAAACCGCCTGTTCTGCGGGTACCGTAGCGGTATCCTTAATGTTAAAAGTCTGGCTGGCCACCACAATGAGGCTCTGAACCATGTCTCTCATATTAGAGGCCTGGTCAGAATCCAGGTGTGAGTCATCCTCGGACAGTACATCTGAAACTGCTTTGGTGAATCAGGAGAGGAGGATCAAGAAGAAGCTATCTGCTGGGAGAGGCCAGGGGGAGGATGCTCCTGCCTAGATCTCTTACTGCGCATGTTGATAGGCACAGCCGGCGAGTCTTCCGCTGGCAAAGGCGGAGGAGAGGACAGCAGGGTCTGCGACACCTTTATGAGGTCTACCACAGATTGTGACAGAAATGTAGCCCACACTAGGATAGGGGCACTCTCCTGGGGCAGTAGGAGACTCCTAGTTAGCAGGTGCGGGGGAGTTGCTGCAGTCCTGACAGAGGGAAGAGAAGTGACCTGAAGGGAGTTTGCATTTACATGAAGAGCAAACAAAGTGACTGACAAGAGCAAAGGAGGAGGAGGAAGAAGAATGCTGGCAAGAGCGCTCTCCCTTAGGATTATGAATGATAGAAATCAGACCCACTAACTAATTCCAGAAGGTTAGGGGACAGATAGATATATGCTGAGGAGAGTGTCAGTCTGCAGAACAAAGCTTAATCGCAGGAAGATGCAGGTCCTGAAGTCTGCATCCAGGCTGTAGAGGAGCTCCAGGAGGAAAGAAGGGCTGCAGGGCGATTGCAGGAGAAGCTGCAGATTTCCCTGCAGAGAGAAGCCACCTTTCAGGTCCAGATGCCGGCAAATGGCAACCGCAGGGAGGAAGAGGAGGGTCTGAGAAAGCGTGTGCAGATTCCGTGCCACTGAGAGGAGGGGGCGTGTGCAGAAAAGCTCGATGAGGCTGTAAGGGGGCGGAGCTAATGGCTGGAACTGAAAGGAGGGGGCGTGACAGCAATGGGCGAGAGAAAAAGCCCGCACGATGATATCGGGAGGAGACGGAGAAGCTAACCGCCGAAAACAGGAAGAGGAGGCGTGCCAGCGACGGGCGGGAGAAAAACCCACCTGAAGATGCCAAGAGAAGGGGCAGAGCTAACCGCCGAGACTAGGCTGCGCTAAAGTTAAAGAGGCCGCTGAGACAGGTAAAGGCAATCTCTGAACGGTAACCCTGCGCCACCAATCTAGCTGGAAATAAAAGGAGCACAGGCCCCATATAGACCAAAAAGGTCTATACTGATAATATAAAGCCTTAGGACTAAAACCCTGCCCATACCTAAATACCCCTCAAATAAAAAGAAGGTTTAGGGGAGGCAGGAAGACCTTATTCTTCTTCTTCCACCCTCCTCTAACTTCATCCTGTCTTCATTATCTTCATCTTCTTTAACTTCTTCTTTATCTTATTCTTCTCCTCTATCACCTCTGGACCGGATCTGATGGAGAGAAAGAAAAGGAGATGTACCTATCCATCCTGAAGATGAGACCTTCATTAGCTGTCCGAGCCTCTTGGGAATGTGGGACATCCATGCCTCCTGAAACCAACAGGCTCGGGTGGGCGTGTGGGTAGGAGACAGAGGCCAGGACCATAGAAGTCACCTAAACACTCTTCATGTATTAAGGATTGGGGTCCTGCTTGATAGACGTATGAAGCCGTACTCATAGGCTCTACGTGGGAGTACAGTGTGACTGTTCACACTGTATCCCTCTACAGGTAAAGGAGAAGATCCATCTAAAAAATAAAAAAGGGAGACGTTACTGGAAAACGACGAAAACCGAGGTAGATATGGGTCTAGTAAAAGACCCGTGTCCACCTCCTACTAAGATAAACTGATTACCCTAATGCCAGTCGGTGGGGTGTACACTGCTGAGGAGGAGCTAATTTTTTTGTGCATAGTGTCAGTCTCCTAGTGGCAGCAGCATACACCCATGGTTTCCTGTGTCCCCCAATGAAGCGATAGAGAAAGTATTTACTGATTACATGAGATGTACTACCGACAATGATGATTTTAGGTCACAGAATAGATTTGTTTAGCCAGATACCAGCTTATCTCTGCCGAGTTCACACCAATGGCCAATGATCAGGTATGAGCCTTCTTACGAATGTTCTTTTGGGCTGATTATTGGCCCATATATAATCTAACGGTGACCAGAGTTAATACCCTATTAAGGGGCACCCCCACACATGGCCAGGGAGGGACTGGCAATAAGTTCTAAATAAAGTCAGCAAATATCTACTTGTCACTAAAGTTAAACAACACTTAGAGCACTTACCGACCAAGAAACTGGACTTCACCTCGGTGGTGGTGGGGGATGGACTTGTATTTCCCAATATCTCCTTCTGGCCGTGACACTGTGTACCCTGCATTCTGCACCCTGCGGATAGATGATTAGGGCATCCATTAGTAATACAACACTATTATGCCTATGAGGCTGACGTTCAGATCAGGGAACATCGCGGTCTGAACTTTAAATGTCGGTTGTTTGTTTAAAACTGGCCTAATTCAGAGACCTTAGTTACATTGCTCACCAAAAAGAGCAGCAGAAAACAAGAAAAGCTCAGATAAAATGCTGTTTCTCCCATTAAGATGAGGTCTCAGACAATTTACACCCCATTATATTACCTATTCCAGAGATCATCATCTTCCCCTCCCCAGCCCCAAAATGCATTGGGGAATCCATTAATGTTACGAAACTGCTCCACTGTAAGACCGCTAACGCCTCCAAAGAATTCACTGTACGGCAGCCTATGGGAGGGGAGCAGGGAACATATCGGCGTTACATCACAGCTCCACCATCTTCTGTGATGAGGTTTTGTAGGGCAGTGCACTACATGATGGTAACTTACAGGTACATGTATTTGTCCAACTTGGCAGCAAAATGTCGTGGCATATTCTGGCAGCCATAATAATTGCGGTCATTCTCAGGAATATGGTCGACATCATGAAATATCAAACAGTCCCATTCGAGGTCCTTCATGGCTTCAAGGAAGCCTATATTAAAAAGCATTGCTCGGTTAAATTGTTGATTCCCAGTCTGCAGAGATAAACATATAAGAAAAACCATGGTAAATGTGAACTGCTCCGTGACTGCAAGTGATATCCTGAACCCACTGTACATCCACAGGTGATCACTAAGATTAGTGCTATATCAACATAAAATGTCTAAGATAAGGATGAGACCAAAACTCTATTAGTTACAGACTGTCATAGGCAAAATATTATCCCTATTCAGCACTTTAAAATAATTTAAATTATATTAGTACAATTAATAATTTATAGTACCTATATATGTATACAGAGTATCAATTAACCACTCACACAAGAGTATAAAATTAATACAGTTTTATTAAACATTTTTAAAAAACATGTATTATATAAAAAGAGGACACATGTATGAGGATTTCAGCAAGGAGGATAAATCAAGTACAAATTTGATGTTGAGTCAAGTGTAATTTAGGGCATAGTTGCTACATCAAATCAAATGATCACAGAAAATGGTTGCCAAATGAACATTAAATAAATATACTGTATCTGTAGTAGGTTTCTATATAGTCAAGGGGGGGTTATTAATGGGGGAATCTTATATACGCCTCTCCATTACTAACCCCTGGGCTGGATGTCAGCTGACAATACAAAGCTGACATCAACCCCAACCCTATTACCCCACTTGCCACTGCACCAGGGCAAGTGGGAAGAGCGAGACTAAGCACCACATTTGGTGCATCTTATGGAAGCACCATTTCTGGGGCGGCTGATGGCTGATGTTGGTAGCCTGGAAGGGAGGAAGGCAATACCCAGGGCCCCTTCCCAGGCTATTAACATCAACCCACAGCTGTCTGTTTAGCTTTTGCTGGTTAGAATTTATAGGGTGACCCTACATCATTTTTTTCTGGGTTTCCCCGTCAAATCACCGGCAAAGGCTAAGCAAACAGATATGAGCTGTTATTAATTGCCTGAGAACCTTTTGGGATATTGCCTCCTTTCAAAGATTAGTAACAGCAGCCACCAGCCATGAGATTCCCCTCTGCTGGTTATCAAAATAAAGCGAGAGGTCACACTTTTTTAATTTAATTCTGAATACAACTATCACCATTGTTGCCTGGACACGCTGATCTTAGGGAGACCAGGCGACAATAATGAGCTCTGTCTTCAGCACCCGGTAACTGGGAACAGCGCGAACTGTACCGCTTTTTCCCAGTCGTCAATATGTGTCACACAGATGACACACAACTATCATCTGTATGCACATGCGCCGCAAGCATTTTGTCCGTGCTGTGCAAAAAAAAGGACATGTCTGTGGGTTTTCACATTTTCACTTGGTCCATGTGAAAAATCTGACATGTGCGAACCACCATTGAATACAATGGGTGTGCATATGTCCAAATTTGCGGACCTTAAAAACGGATTGCATACGGACATAAAAAACAGATGTGTGAAGGGGGCCTTAGGATGTTTAGGGACACATCTCCAATTAGTAACACCCTGATGTCATTTAATTCATACATTTCTAGGAGGAGTGTAGGGACACACCTCCAATTAGTAACACCCTGATGTCATTTTATTTATACATTTCTAGGAGGAAAACAGAGGAAAAGCACGGTTATAAAAATATGATCTAGAAATGATGCATTAAGAGAATACAATTAATTGGCAGCCTAATGATGAAGGGAGACTTCTAGGTGGCTAGTCCTGAAACTCTTGTAACATTAGGACCAAATGACAGCAGTAAAATAAAGGTAGAGTTTGAAGGAAAGCCTGCTGCAGTCTGTAGTAGAACTATATCTTGGAAGATTTCTTCACAGAAATGGCCACGAACAGCAATGGTCAATGTGAATGAGAATCTGTGACACTTACTTGCTCAATGACGTAGAAGGCAAATTGTAAACGTTGTTTCTGCAGCATTGGGATCAGATGTTTGAACAGAACGGGAAGATGCTCATGACGATTCCGGAATGGGATGAGAATGGCGACCTGGATGCACAGATATGAATATTAGACTGGATCCCTTGACAATACAGATAATGAATCCCTAACACTGCATTAATATACAAATATTGTCACATTATCGCATCTACCATCTTGTCAGGATTTTACCTTCCATGGAGGAACACAATCACTTGGCCTCCAGTGACCTCCCATTTTTATAAAGTCCTTGGCAAACATCTTGTGGACATCAGCCATGTCCACCTCACTCATGTTCACATCGACTGCACCTCCTAAATATTAATACAACCACCAGTAAGACGGAACTCCACAGCAGAGCAAAAGGAAAGCAATAGCTCCTGACCTGGAGCTGAAAAAGACAAGAGACCAGGTTCTACTGGGTACACTGCCTACTTACTCATGAAGGGGAGACGTTCCGGGCACAGTTGGTTAGGGAGGTAAGTGAAGAACGGAGGAAGGAAAGTTGTCGTCTGAATAAATGACTCATTTTGGTTCAAATTAATAGGGATTTCTGAAGGGACAAAAAACATAAACGAAGAGCAAGTGATTGCAAAAGACTTAGTGATTGCAAAACAAATTTGGGTGTCTACAAAGCAAAAATTCACGTCTTTTGGAGTAGCTACCCATTAAGGTTATGTCAGCTCTATTTTTTTTTTAGGAAGGCCCGCTTTGTGACCTACCTGAAAGCATCGACTAAACACTCAAGACAATGAACATATGTATTTCTCTTCAAAAACGACTTGCTGGTCATAAGTTCAGGCTTTTGAGCGTCTTTAACCACTTCACCCCGAAGCCTGTTTTCACCTTCCTGACCAGGCCAATTTTTTTAATTCTGACCAGAGTCACATTATAGGATATTAACTCTGAAATGCTTCAATGGTTCCCATTGATTCTGAGATTGTTTTTTAGTGACATACTGTATGTACTTCATGACAGTGGTAACATTTATTTGACGTGACTTACGTTTATTTGTGAAAAAATAGGAAATCTGGTGAAAATTTTGCACTTTTCAAACTTTTAATTTTCATGAAATCAACAATGTGAATCCAGGCAATCACCACCATCCATAGCACAAAACATGAACCATGAAAGCAATTGGTTATGTTTAAAATAATTTTTATTAATTAATATTAAAAGTTAATGAACCAATTTAACAGCAAAAAGTCATATATCGGGTGCCTCTAAATTTAAAGGAAACAAAACCACCATGCAATGTATACTATAAAGATGAATAGACCATCCAATATAGATTACATAGAAAAAAAACCTTTTTGTACTATAGTTGAGAAAGGTAATTAAATTAATAATTTATCTTCATATTGGATATCTTTCAAAGGCCTATGTATAGATGAAATCACAAATCAATGCGCAAAGTACATATAAATTGTCTTTTTGTGCTAAGAATTATCACTCAAGGTTAAAAGTTGACCAGCGATTTTATTTTTACAACAAAATTTACAAAAACAATTTTTTTTAGGGACCACATCACATTTGAAGTGACTTTGAGGGGCCTATGTGACAGAAAATACCCAAAAGTTGACACCATTCTATAAACTACACCCCCTAAAGGTGAACAAAACCACATTCAAGAAGTTTATTAACCCATCAGGTGCTTCACAGAAATTAACTGAAAGAATAAGGCAAAACTATACATTTTTTCACAAAAATTTTCGTTTAAACCCAATTTTTTAACTTTCACAAAAGGTAAGAAGAGAAAATGGACTAAACAATTTGTTGTGCAATTTCTACTGAGCACACCAATACCCCATATGTGGAGGAAAACTTTTTTGGCACACGGCGGGGCTTGGAAGGGAAGGAGCGCCATTTGACTTTTTGAATGCAAAACTGGCTGGAATAATTAGCGGAGGCTATGTCACTTTTGAAGAGGCCCTGATGTGTCTAAACAGTGGAAACGCCATACAATTGACACAATTTTGCTAACTAGAACCCTCAGGGAACTTATCTAGATATATGGTGAGCACTTTGAAACCCCATGTGCTTCACAAAAGTTTATAATGTTTGTCTGTGAAAATAAAAATAAACAATTTTCCCACAAAAATGTTTTCTAGTCCTAAATTTGCCATTTTCACAAGGGTAACAGGAGAAAATGGACCCCAAAATGTAAAAATGTATTGTGCAATTTCTTCTGAGTACACCGATACCCCAAATGTGGTCGAAAAACTACTTTTGAGGCACAGTGCAAAGCTCAGAAAAGAAGGAGGGCCATATTACATACAGTGCGGATTTTGCTGCACTTGTTTGAGTGTGCCATGTCACATGGGCCGAGCCCCTGAGCTGCCAGAACAGCAGAACCCATCATAAGTGACCACATTTTACAAGCTATACCTCTCAATGAATTCATTGAGGGATGCAGTGATCATATTGACACCACAGGTGTGTCACAGAATTTTTTTACCATTGGGCAGTGAAAAAAGTAATTTACATTTTTACCACCAAGACTGTGTGTGTTAGCCCCAGATTTTACATTTTTATACTGGAAAATGGGTAAAAATGGCACCAAAATTTGTCCCACAATTTCTGCTAAATGTAGAAATACCCCTTATGTGGCTTTACAGTATTGCTTAGCCAGACGGCGAGACTTAGGAGGGATGAAGCACTATTTGCCTCTTGGAGTGCAGATTTTCCTAGAATAATTTGAGGACTCCATATACAGAGCCCCTTAAGTGCTAGAAAAGCAGAATCTCTCCATAAGTGACTTCATTGGAGGGGGGCATTTGGATTTGGGAACACAGAAATTAGTGAATTTCTGTGAGCCATTTCGCTTTTACAGTGCCTTTGTACTACTATTAACATGGAAGTCCCTCTATATTTTCATTGACAAATTCAAGATCTTAATGGGCACTTGCTTTTTTTGTGGAATGAGTTGAAGGTTTTATTGGGAACATTTCATAGAACATTTTGGATCACATTTATCCTGCGCTCTACTTTGAGCATGTACTTTGGGGTTTCCATCTAAGTCTCCGAGTGACGTCACAGATGAAACCCCAGTGGGATCCATTCACTATAATGAGGCAGCAGAGTTACTCTGGACTCCGTCTGGCATCTGTTCAGCAGTGTCCTTTTCAGAAGTGCACAAAACTGTTGTTGACTGCACTTTTATGCTGGCCTAAAAAGATAGACACCACCTGATCACAGGTCCTATGGCGTCCCCAGTGCCTCCATCTGCTTCATTATTGGAAATCTTCCTCTGGGGGTTCCGTCTGAATAGCGTTCAGAGCAGAGCGCAGGATAAATGTGAGCTGAGTCTTACTGTGATCTTTGGGAGGCAGAATGAACA
This sequence comes from Dendrobates tinctorius, assembly GCF_039654945.1. Classification (NCBI taxonomy): domain Eukaryota; kingdom Metazoa; phylum Chordata; class Amphibia; order Anura; family Dendrobatidae; genus Dendrobates; species Dendrobates tinctorius. Next base: position 2,952,798 of record NW_027361733.1, on the reverse strand, counting down.
AATCAATAGCAGGTGAAAATTATTTTTATTCATTTTTTACGCAGTTCCTCGTGCGGTATAAGTGATTAGACAACTTTATTCTTCTGGTCGGTGTGATTACAGCAATACTAGATATATATTGGGATTTTATGTTTGGCAGCTGTCACATAGTAAAAGATGCTTTTTATTTTGTAAACCAGTTTTTCCAACACCATATTTAGACAGCTATAATTTTTCAATATTTTGGCCAACAGAGTCATTTGAGGGACGAGTTTACGTTTTTATTGGTACCATTTTCGGGCAAATGCATTTTTTGAAAGCTTTCTATTCGGAATTTGGGAGGTAGAATGAACAAAAAGCAGCAATTCAGGAGTTGTTCTTTTCTTTTTTTAATACCATTCCATGTGTGGTAAATTTGATTAAACAGATTTATTCTTCTGGTCAGTATGATTACAACAATACCACATTTATATAATTTTTTATGTTTTGGCACCTTTACACAATAACAACTATTTTATAGAACACATTATTTTTGCATCGATTTATTCTGAGAGCTATAATATTTTTATTTTTCCGCTTGGCGACTTGTTTTTTGCGGGATTAGATGACGTTCTCAGCAGTATATTTTCATTTACATTTGTCTTTTACACTTTTTAATAACTTTTATTTTACTTTTTTACTTTGTCAGACTATGGGACATCCTCCTTTATCTGAGAGATCGCTGATGTGATACTCTGCAATGCTTCTGCACTGCAGGGCATAAGAGCAACGTTTAACAGGCAGGAAGAATGCGTGTCAGCTCCTGCTCTTAGCAGGCGCTCACAGGCTACTGAAAGACCTCGTGGCCATCTTGCAGCCTGGGGTCACCATGGAGACCATCGGCACGACGTGATCGCATCACGTTGTGCCAGTGGAAACACACAGGGAGCTCGCTTCCTCTGCGATGCTCCTCGATGTCACTGTCACTATTAACAGCGGCATCAGAGGGGTTAAACGACAGCAATCGATGCTAGCACCAATTGGAGGCATTGCTGCAGGGTCTCAGCTCTCACACAGAGCTGACACCCGCTCCTGATTGCGGCACCATACATATACGGTGGTTTGCAGGAACACAGCTCCCGTGGCACTGTATATATGCGGCGCATGTTGGGAAGGGGTTAAACCACTTCAGTCTTCCATAGAAGCCAAGCAGATAAAAAAAGTGACAGGTCAATTCTTCAGGAGTTTTCTGTGCTGAAGACACTCTGTATTTTACAATACAAGTCATTGAGAAGCTGAAAAGATCCTCAGAAGGGTGTCTTTTGAGCGTTTTGCTGACGTTTTTGCTTGAAAAAATTAAATTAAAAGTTAAAAATGTCCAGAAAACGCAAGTTAGAAAGATGCCCTAAAACACTTGAAAAACACTAAAAGACATTTTGTTCACATACAGGTGATGGTATTATTATCAACGCATCAGAAATTGCCACAGCTTCTGTGCAATTGTGGCGCCCCTGGGGCTCAGTCGCCACAGAGGTACTGCACCTCCTCCTGAGGTGTGGTATCCCACCATCCAGGTAAGGTGGAGACTCCTGACCACGCGCCAACACCTGCACCCCACACCACAAAGTAGTGTAGCAAAGCTCCTTCGGCGGCTCCCTGCTTGGAGTATAGCAAAGCACTCATTGGTGGCTCCCTGCTTGGAACACGAAACGTGCTGGGAGGTGGGTGGAGTTAGATTACATTTTAAGGAGCAGGAAGCGTTTGAGTTAGTTAGTCAGTAGTTGGTTGGAGAGAGAAGAAGATCCCTAGAGAGAGGGATAGATGGATGGAAGTGCTGCAGCAGATCCCAGTGATCTGGGTCTGCTGGCACGGGAAAGAGAGAAAGAGATAGCAACATGGACTGAAAGCTTGACTCTCCATAGAAAGAAAGGATTAGTACGAGTACGGAACGTGAGGAGTAAAAGAGAACAGAGGACGTGGGTGAGAAGAGAACCCTTCCTAGAAGTTCTAAGCGCAAGGCCGGGGCCCGGTCCCCGAGGTTGTACGGATACTAATGGTCCTGCAGCAGACACCGGAGGAATAGAAGTAGTGACCACTTTATTCCCACACAAGACTTGGGGGCACAACAGCAACTGGATAGTGAGCCGGGACTTAGTAGCAAGGAGTCCCCGAAGCAGGCTACAGCTGTCTGCCGTACAAGTAGAGTTCATAGGAACATCAGACAGGAGGAACTCCAGTGTAACTCAGTACTAGGAGTACTTCATCTAAAGGCGCTATAACAGGAGACGTTCAGAAAGGCACAAGTTGGCGGAGTGTTGGAAAGGAGTATTCCATCTGGCCTGGGGGGTTGACTGAATCCCAGACCCGGAGGACACGGCACGGAAGCGGGCACCTGTTTGTACAACAGACTGTGAGTAAAGCTTTGGAACTACATGCCTTGGTGTCCTCCACTTATTCCAGCTTCAACCTGCCCGGCACTGCTACATCCCCTGCGCCTGTCACTACACCACCTAAGTGTCACCATATCTACTCTGCCCTGGGACTACAGCCCTGTCTGTGGAGGGCTATACCATCACTGCTGCACCACAACATCTGTCCCAGAGGATCTGTCTGCAGCGTCGGCCTAACATCTACATTGCCGAACACCACAGATGGCGTCATGACTTATTCATTCACACTGAACATTTACAATGGGCGACCAGGGCCACGGGCCGGGTCACAGCTACCGTGACAAATTCCATTGAGATCCACCGGGCCTAGTACCGAGTACCCCACAGCCCTGGGTGTGAGGGCATCCCACAATCCTAAGGAATCCTGAAAACATCCGTTGGGGGCCTTAAAGACTGGAGTCTGGGAAATACTGCCATAACACATAAACTGTTAATCCAATTATTCAAATTAATTCAAAAGTATGTCACATTTTTCCTTTCAAATTGTCTCTTCAGAGAGGAAGAGGACTAGAAATCAATGCCACCTATTGGAAGTAGCAATCCTAAGAGTCAATGTCGACCCTTTAACGAGCCTTGTCACATGACTTAGGATAAAAGCCAAAACCAGAATCTTAACTTGCAGACACTGTTTCGGAGTACTGCCCCTCATCAGTGCAAAGCATGAGATCTGGTTTGGCTGTGTGAGAGGCGTCTGTCCGATATCCAAGAAGTATTGTTTCTCCTTGCGGAGAATGACATGTTAAGCATGTCGAGATGAGGAGACTTAAAGCAATGCTCCTCTGAGAATTATGCAAATTGTCTCTTCAGACAGGAAGAGGACTAGAACTCTAGTGCCACCTATTTGTTAGTAGAAATCCTAAAAGTCAATGTCGACACTTTAACGAGCATTTTTACATGACTAAGGATAAAAGCCAAAACCAGAATCTCAATTTGCAGACACTGTGTTCCTCATCTCGACATGCTTAACATGACTGCAAATTGAGATACTGGTTTTGGCTTTTATCCTAAGTCATGTAACAAGGCTCGTTAAAGGGTCAACTTTGACTTTTAGGATTGCTACTAACAAATAGGTGGCACTAGAGTTCTAGTCCTCTTTCTCTCTGAAGAGACAATTTGCATAATTCCCAGAGGAGCATTGCGGCTTTAAGTCTCCTCATCTCGACATGCTTAACATGTCATTCTCCACAAGAAGAAACAATACTTCTTGGACACTTTTCCTTAACACTCAATGCCCTATAATAAAAGTAAGACCTATGGAGCAACGGGAGATAAATTTAGGCACAACCCTCTCTTAAGAACACGGGCATCGCTTCTGTCGTACCCGCTTTAACATTACCGATCAAGTCTCTTTGAGTCTCTGTTTAACTACTATTCAGGAACTTATTACATTCTTACCTGCCTTCATAATTTATTCCTCCAGTATCAGAACAATGCTTTGAAGCATGTGACGTACCTGGTAATATTTGGGACATATTGTGGACTTGTCCACTGTAGTTTCTCTATTACGTAACCTAAAACTTCTAATATTTACAGCCGAACCTCATTTGTAGCCCAATAACTGCCTGTGGATGTGGTGTGCACACTGTTACACGCAGGTCGCTGCAAGAAACTGCAAGCTATACAGGTCATGTAGGACTGCAGATTATGGTGGTCAACGTGTAACTGCAGGAATCGGCACACAAACCTGTGTCATTAATGCTGCTGTTGTTCCTCAAAGCGTAAGCTCCACGCACCACTTGTTCATACATCTGGACTCCCATCGTCCGTATGTTCTCCCGGATTATCATCCCATGAGCTTGCATCATAAAAAGGTAAGTGTTCACTGTGAAGATAGAACATGGATATACAATGAATTAATGGTGGTCCACGTGTTAATCCACAATAGGCTTTATTGTGGGGAATACTCCACCAATGTACACCAGTGATGGACCTCATGTTCTCCTCAGACACCTATGTGACTTCTCCTGCCTCTTACGCATCAGTATAACCATCAACAGTAGACATCTTAAGCTGGACATAGACATAAAACTATGATCAGCCAAAACCCATCGATCAATCACCTGTTGGATGCATGCCATACATGTGTAGTTTCAGAGAGCCACAGTCCAAAAAGAAAAATCCAATTAGTCAGATCACATTTTTGGTAGAGAATAGGCAGCCATTGGTCACTTAGAAAATCGTTTGTATATAATTTACAAATGATTGTTGGCCAAAATGATCAAAATTTGCTATTTCCATGAATTTGATCCAATGTGTATAGGCAACTTTTGGAGCAGCGCGTCATCTTTACAGCATAAATGATCCTGTGATTTTATAGTCTTGTAATTCTTCTAAAGAGTAATTTTGTGCAAATATAAATAAAGAATAAAGAAGTGCAGATAATCCCACATCCTGTGCTAACAGATACGGTAAACTGATCCTCATGCTAATCCATCTGCAGAAGAGCAAATAAATAGGGGAGCTAGGCAGTCAAGGCAGAAATCTGCTCGTAGTACAAAAAGTGAAGTTTACACCTAAGGCCGGCGTCACACTAGAGAGGAATACGGACGAGTGAGAGGCGATAAAACAACGCATTGCACATGGACCAATGGGGTAGCTCCCATCAGTCGTATTTTTCAATCGTATTTTCTACGGTCCGTGCCAATTGCAGCATGCTGCGATTGTCAGCGTATTACGACCGTAGTACGCCAATGCAAGTCGATGGGTGCATTACACACGGACCACCCGTGTGACTTGCGAGAAATACGCAAGACTTTTGCTGGTGACAGGAAATGGGCCAATCCATCATCAGGAAGCTCAGACATGCTAATTAGCTCAAAAAGCGCTCCAGACATTCAGGAAGTATGCACCTGGTCCAGACCCAGCAGAGCCACCAGCAGCCAGCAACTTAGAAGACCCTGGCAACAGCAGCAGTCCTACTGGCCGTGTTGAGGCGTCCCCCCAGCCTGCAGCCGTAGGCCGCCGTGGGAGAAGGAGAAGGGACAACACTGGCTCTGATATCCGGAGGCAGGGAGACACAGGTGTCCTAAATTACCTGTCCAGGGCTGCCCAGGATGAGGGTGAAGAGGCATATTCCCGAAGTCTGGCCCTGTACCTCCGTCCTCTATCCCGTGAGGTGAGGTTATGTGTGCGAGGATCCATTCAGATCCTAATTGATGCATGCACAGACCCCAATGACCCATATGAGTTGTTTGAGTATCTTGAGAGGTGGCAGATCTCAACCAGTAACCATCTCCGCCTTGTCCGACAACCAGCTGTGCATGCTCAATTAGGATCTGAGTGTCCGCCTGCACGTGTGCCTACACCTCCACCCATTCCCCCGCAAACCAACCTTGGCCACAACAGGGCCAAATGGCAGCTTATAACCAACCTGCTCAATATGGCCACTTGTACAGACATGGTGTTGGAGGCTGGCCCCAACCTGGGTTTGGATGACATGGTCATATTGGGGGTATGATGGACGTGGCTACAATCAGCCACAGGATTATCATCGACAGTATCCTTATGGTCTCTTTGGTGCACAGCTGCAGGAACATGGGCACATCTTCCCACAGGGTCAAGATCATCCACCCCAACAGGGTGATGGTCAAGCTGGGCACCCCAACCCCCAACAAAGAGATGAAGGCCTCCTGCCATCACCTCCGCCAAGCTACCAGCAGTTATAAAATAGCTAATTGTTTTGTAAAAAATTTTTTGGTGGTATTTATAATTTCTTGTTACCTCTTTGTGTGTCAAAAAATTACAATGTTATATACAGAAATGGCTAAATGGACTGGGCAATCTCTGCCATATGACAAAAATATGGTACACCGTATTGTAAGCTATTTTTTTAATTTATAAAAGCTTTGAAAATGCATCTTTGCCCTTCTTCCTGAATTATTTGAGGCATTCGAATAAGTAAGTCAACTTTATCACATACAAACAGACAACACAAATCAGAGAAGACCAAACAAAAACAAATTATATACACACACATATAAGAACATCACAACATAGATACTGCCTGATCTTGCCAGGTAGAAGAACCATGAGGTGAAACAAAATACTGGGTGAACACATCACGTACTTTGAGTCCTGAGAGAGGACGCTGTAAAGGGAGCTCATGTGGTGTAGGCCTAGCCCCATTGTCCACCACACCTTCAGTCACATCAGATGAGGAGCAATCATGCTGTCTAGTGAAGTTATGGAGGACCACACAAGCTTTGATGACCTCATTGACGTTGGCTTCACTCAGCTGAATGGCAGACTGGAGGACACGCCATTTGGCACAAAGAATGCTGAAGGCGCACTCCACCAGACTTCGGGCACGTGAAAGGAGCACATTAAAAATCCTGCGCCGGTGGTCAAGGTTTCTGCGTGGGTATGGCCTCATGATATGCCTGGTCAATTGGAAGGCTTCATCCCCCACTAGGACATAAGGCACCGCTTCTTGATTTGAGCCTGGCAGCTGACGTGGTGGTGGTAGGTCCAACAGGTTATTGCGCAGCCGCCAACCCATAATGGAAGAACTGAAGACTCTAGAGTCTCCAGTTCTTCCATAAGCCCCAATGTCTACAATTATAAACCTGTAGTTTCTGTTAACCAGAGCCAACAAAACTACAGAAAAATATTGTTTATAATTACAGAATTGGGACCCTGAGTTCAGCGGCTTACGCACAAGGATGTGTTTCCCATCCAGGGCTCCAATACAATTGGGGAATTGGCAGTGCAACTCAAATCCCCTGGCAATCCTCAACCAGTCTACCATCTTGGGCTCTGGCATGACCAGATGATGAACTCTGGACCAGATTTCCGAACATGTAGCACGTACGATGCCGGATATTGTCGATCGCCCAATCAAAAACTCCAGATGGAGTGCTGCATAAGAAAGGCCAGTTGAGAGGAACCTACAATTAAACAAATGTAGAAAATATATACATTAAAATACATGCTCAAGGATGCACACATTACATATAGATCACCAGAACAGTGTGTAAGTAAGAAGCTAGGCGAACAATTACATATACACTTGTCCCATGGCTATGTAATGTGGAATAACACATCAAAGTGTTCTACGTTTCAGAGCATATATTTGGTACCAATACCTAATGTTTCTTGGCCAAAAAGGGGTTACTCAGTAAGAGAATTAGTTGAGAAAATAATCATCTACATATATTCTGTAGCTGAGAAATAAATACCGAAATGTAAGGAGAAGGCGCTCCTCCGCAGAGATACATTTGCGCATCTGGGTGTCCTGGAAGGTGATCCCTGGGCGCACTGTCTCCAACAAAGCATCAAAGGTAGAAACGGTCATCCAACAATAGAGGAAAAACTTGTCAGGATGTGTCCTCAGAGCTGCATAAAGCCTGTGAAAATGGCCTTTATTGAGGCGTTGTCTCAAATGCGGATGCACCCACATGTGTCTCCTCCTCCTCGGATCCACAATCACTGAGTATGGCTGGCCAAAGCGCCTGAACAAAACCCAGTTGAAGAGAACACGGTCAGTTGGGGTGAGCTGAAGTGTGTCAGACATGTTTGCTAACAACCAGCAAGACACCAACACAAGCACAGCACCAAAATGGGCAGATTGGAGGCTGCCACCTGATGTTGAGGCAATAAATAGGGTTGCTGCTGATGATTTAAATTATGTGCAGGCCTCAAAACCGTTAAATGTCAATTTTGCAAGGTTGCAAGAAAAAAACGGGATACAGATGCCATACGGATTACATACGGATGCTTACATGAGAAAAATACGCGGCCACACCCTGACAGCGGATGACATATGGAGCACTATTTAGGGACCATTTATGCATATTACGGACGTAAAATACGGTCCATATTTTTCTACCTTGTGTGTGACTCCAGCCTAACAATAATAACGATTAGAAGCCAATGGTCCCTGAGACTGTTACCAGAATTAAAGGTCCTTAAACCATTACTAACCTAAGGTTATGTTCATGTGACACTATTTTTCAGCGTTTTTTTGGTATATTTTTCCGATAAGAAAAGAAGCTGCATTTTACAGTACGATTAAAAACTTTGAGATTTCAGAAATCTCATGCACATGCAGCTTTATTTTCCTGACTGAATTGGAGCATTGCAGCATTTTTAAAAAATATGAAGCATGTCAATTCTTTGAGGGATTTTGTAGCATTTTTTAACCCCTTCATGACCAAGCCTATTTTGACCTTAATGACCAAGCCATTTTTTGCAATTCTGACCAGTGTCCCTTTATGAGGTAATAACTCTGGAACGCTTCAACGGATCCTAGCGATTCTGAGAATGTTTTTTCGTGACATATTGGGCTTCATGTTAGTGGTACATTTAGGTCGATAATTTTTGCATTTATTTCTGAAAAAAATCAGAAATTTGGTGAAAATTTTGCAATTTTCAAATATTGAAATAAACCAGAGAGTTATGTGACACAAAATAGTTACTAAATAACATGTCCCACATGTCTAATTTACATCAGCACAATTTTGGAAACAAATTTTTTTTTGCTAGGAAGTTATAAAGGTTAAAAGTTGACCAGTGATTTCTCATTTTTACAACAAAATTTACAAAACCATTTGTTTAGGGACCACATCACATTTGAAGTCACTTTGTAGGGTCTATATAGCAGAAAATACCCAAAAGTGACACCATTCTAAAAACTGCACTCCTCAAGCTACTAAAAACTATATTCAAGAAGATTAACCCTTCAGGTGCTTCACAGGAACTAAAGCAACGTGGAAAGAAAAAATGGACATTTTAATTTTTCCAACAAAAATTTTCTTTTCGCATCAATTTTTTCATTTTCACATGGGCAACAGGATAAAATGGATCCTAAAGTTTGTTGGACAATTTCTCCTGAGTACACCGATACCTCATATGTGGTCACAAACCACTGTTTGGGCGCATGGCAGGGCTCAGAAGGGAAGGAGCGCCATTTGACTTTTTGAATGGAAAATATGATGGAAAATTTAGCGGTTGCCATGTCGCGTTTGGAGAGTCCCTGTGTGCCTAAACATTGGAGCTCCCCCAAAAGTGACCCCATTTTGGAAACTAGACCCCCCAAGGAACTTATCTAGATGCATAGTGAGCATTTTGAACCCCCAGGTGCTTCACAAATTGATCCGTAAAAAAAAGTACTTTTTATTTCACGAAAATTTTCTTTTAGCCTCAGTTTTTTTATATTCACATGGACAACAGGATAAAATGGATCCTAAATTTGTTGGGCAATTTCTCCTGAGTACACCGATACCTCATATATGATCATAAACTACTGTTTGGGCGCACGGCAGGGCTCAGAAGGGAAGGAGCGCCATCTGACTTTTTGAATGGAAAATTAGCTCCAATCGTTAGCGGACACCATGTCGAGTTTGGAGAGCCCCTGTGCGTCTAAACAGTGAAAACCCCTACAATTGACACCATTTTGGAAACTAGACCCCTTAAGGAACTTATCTAGATGTGTAATGAGCACTTTGAACCCCCAAGTGATTCACAGAAGTTTATAATGCAGAGCAGTGAAAATAAAAAATCATTTTTTTTCCCTCAAAAATTATTTTTTAGCCTGCTATTTTTTATATATTATTTTTTCACAAGACTAACAGAAGAAATTGGACCACAAAAGTTGTTAACAATTTGTCCTGAGTACACCGATACCCCATATGTGGGGGAAAACCACTGTTTGGGCACATGGGAGAGCTCAGAAGGGAAGGAGCGCCATTTTGAAATGCAGATGATGGAATGATCTGCGGACATCATGTTGCGTTTGCAGAGCCCCTGATGTGCCTAAACAGGAGAAACCCCCCACAAGTGACCCCATTTTGGAAACTAGACCCCCCAAGGAGCTTATCTAGATGTGTAGTAAGCACTTTGAACCCCCAAGTGTTTCACAGTAGTTTATAAACACAGAGCCGTGAAAATAAAAAAATCATTTTTGTCCTCAAAAATGATTATTTAGCCCGCTATTTTTTATTTTCCCAAGGGTACCTGGAGAAATTGGACCACAAAAGTTGCTGTCCAGTTTGTCCTAAGTACACTGGTACCCCATATGTGGGGGGAACCACTGTTTGGGCGCACGGCAGGGCTCAGAAGGGAAGGAGCGCTATATGACTTTTTGAAAGGAAAGTTAGCTCCAATCGTTGGCGGACACCATGTCGTGTTTGGAGAGCCCCTGTGTGCTGTGAAGTAGCGCTGTCATGTAAGTAGGGGATTCTCGCTTGGCAGCCACAAAAATCACATCCGGCACCAGGATTTTCATATACCATCACAGTCCATATGGTTTATTGTTCAGCATAAACCAGCGTAATCAACATACAAGTCATTTCAGCATAGCGTCCATTAGATAGGCTAATCAGCCTCAGCGTTATCTCACCCGTCAGGGTTCCTTATACGGCTTCACCATCGCATACGTTAGTTCCCTCCAGGGAGCTCTCAGGCACACATCGCCATTGCTCACACACAGCCGCTCCACAGGCTGTTAGTGAGGAGATCCTTCTCCTCACGGGACCTTCCAAACTGGACCAATCAGGTCCCAGCATTCACCCATGTGACCTACCCTGGCCACCATATATGGTCCGTAGCCACGCCCACCGGGTCACATGGCTATGACCTCATCACAGGTCATTCACATACTCACATAGCCTTTTACTATAGGTGTTATCAGACACACCCCTGGGTGGATTTGTAGGCAGCTAGAACCCGCCCATCTCTCCAGCTGCCTGAAGGCTTCTCCCTAACACATAGGCACGAAAGATCAGCTCTGCAGATCAGCACATAACCAAGCCTTCATCTCAAAGTCACCCACTTTGAGATACACAACGGCCACTCAATATTCTGCCACTCATCCTCTCTCTTGGGACATCCACACAGCGCCCCCTAGTGGACACAGTGGTCATTACACCACAGTGCCTAAACTTTGGAGCTCCCCCACAAATGACCCCATTTTGTAAACTGGACCCCCCCAAGGAACTTATCTAGATATGTGGTGAGCACTTTGAACCCCCAAGTACTTCACAGAAGTTTATAACGCAGAGCCGTGAAAATAAGAAATCATTTTTTTCCCTCAAAAAAATTATTTTTAGCCCGCAATGTTTTTTTCACAAGGGTAACAGGATAAATTGGACCCCAAAGGTTGTTTACCAGTTTGTCCTGAGTACGCTGGTACTCCATATGTGGAGGGGGAACACTGTTTGGGCACACGTCGGGGCTTGGAAGGGAAGTATTGACGTTTTTTAAATGCCGAATTGATGGAATGGTCTGCGGGCGTCATGTTAGGTTTGCAGAGCCCCTGATGCGCCTAAACAGTAGAAATTCCCCACAAGTGACCCCATTTTGAAAACTAGACCCCCCAAGGAACTTATCTAGATGTGTGGGGAGCACTTTGAACCCCCAAGTGCTTCACAGAAGTTTATAATGCAGAGCCATGAAAATAAAAAATCATTTTTTTTCCTCAAAAAATCATTTTTTAGGCCGTAATTTTTTATTTTCACAAGGGTAACAGGAGAAATTGGACCCCAAAAGTTGTTGTCCAGTTTGTCCTGAATACACTGTTACCCCATATCTGGGGGGGAACCATTGGTTTGGGCACACGTCAGGGCTCGGAATTGAAGTAGTGACGTTTTGAAATGCAGACTTTGATGGAATGGTCTGCGGGAGTTGTTATGTTTGCAGAGCCCCTGATGTACCTAAACAGTAGAAACCCCCCACAAATGACCCCATTTTGGAAACTAGACCTCCCAAGGAACTTATATAGATGTTTGGTGAGCACTTTGAACCCCCAAGTACTTCACAGAAGTTTATAACGCAGAGACGTGAAAATAAAAAAATCATTTTTTTTCCACAAAAATCATTTTTTAGCCCCCAATTTTTTATTTTCCCAAGGGTAACAGGAGAAATTAGACCCCCAAAGTTATTGGGGTAAACCACTGTTTGGGCACACGTCAGGGATTGGAAGGGAGGGAGCACCGTTTGACTTTTTGAACGCAAAATTGGCTGGAATCAATGGTGGCACCATGTCGCGTTTGGAGACCCCCTGATGTGCCTAAATAGAGGAAACCCCTCAATTCTAACTCCAACCCTAACCCCAACACACCCCTAACCAAAACCTTAACCCCATCACATCCCTAACCCTAATCCCAACCCTAACACACTCCTGTTACACCCGGTCCCCATGCTGGTTTTGCGCCCTGGTCTGCTGCTGCACCCTATTCTGGCTGCTCACTCCCTGGTCTGCACGCTGTCCCTGTACAGCAGTGAGCTCCCTGTCTGCCTCATGCTGCTCCTCGGCGTCCTATTCTCTCCCCCTCCTCCATCTCCTGGTGTCTGGTCAGCAGGTCTCCAGGCAAAGCTATTAGAGCACGCGCGCGCGCTCCCCTGGCTTCATGAAGAGACAGTGTGCATTTTTCAAATCTGCTAATTATCCAATGGCAGCGCACTGGCTGCTATTTCTGGTCTCTCCTCCATAGGGAGAGCGCCGGAGCAACGTGTATCTATCATTGCTACATCCGGTTCTGTTCCTGACATGTCTGTGCTGCGTTAGCAGTCTCTGTGCATTTTCTCATGCTGTCTCCACAGATTATCTGCATCCTGTTAATCCTGGCACTTTCTGCAATCATCTGTGCAAGAGCCATCCCGTTCCGCCAAGAGCCATCCGAGTCTGTGGACCGTGACAAGGTTAATGGAGCCTGCTAGCTACCAACTGCCTGGAACCAAGACCAGTCTCACCTGTGCATCTACTTCTCTACGGACTCAGCTATTGTATCTGTTATCCCTTTTGGTCCCACTGCGACAGCTGCCACGTGTCCGGGGTCTAACTGGAGGTAGCACCTGTGTCCTCTGGGTATTCCTTTCTGGTCCTGTTCGAGGGACTTTACTATGGGTACCCGGGGCTCACTAGTTACTCCCCCTTCGGAGCCCCTCAGACCGTGGTCCCGAAGTTCTACTTTAAAAATAAAAAACAAATGTGAACTTCACTATCTCTGCCTCCGCTTCCATTCGTTACAGATTGCTCCGGCCATGGAATCCGCTGGACCCCAGAGGCCTCCGACTGTGGAACTGTGCCAAGACGTGACCCGTTTAACCCCTTCACTACCGGAGCATTTTTCGATTTTTCGTTTTTGTTTTCCACTCCTCTTCTTTCCAGAGCCATAACTTTTTTATTTTTCTGTCTATATGGCCATATGAAGGCTTATTTTTTGCGGGACGAGAAAAAATTCCAAGTGCGGTGAAATTGCAAAAAAAGTGCAATCCCACACTTGTTTTTTGCTTGGCTTTTTTGCTAGGTTCACTAGATGCTAAATCTTACCTGCCATTATGATTCTCCAGGTCATTACGAGTTCATAGACACCAAACATGTCTATGTCCTCTTTTATCTAAGTGGTGAAAAAAAAATTCCAAAGTTTGCTAAAAGAAAAAAAAAAAATTTGCGCAATTTTCAGAGACCCGTAGCGTCTCCATTTTTCGTGATCTGCGGTCGGGTGACAGCTTATTTTTTCCATGCTGGGCTGACGTTTTTAATGATACCAGTTTTGTGCAGATACGTTCTTTTGATTGCCCGTTATTGCATCTTAATGCAATGTCGTGGCGACAAAAAAAACGTAATTCTGGCGTTTTGAATTTTTTCTCGCTACGCCGTTTAGTGATCAGGTTAATGCTTTTCTTTTATTGATAGATCAGGCGATTTTGAACGCGGCGATACCTAATATGTGTATGTGGGATTTTTTTACTGTTTTATTTTGATTGGGGTGAAAGGGGGGTGATTTGAACTTTTAGGTTTTTTTTATTTTTTCTTTTATTTTTAAACATTTTTTTTTTTACTTTTGGCATGCTTCAATAGCCTCCATAGGAGGCTAGAAGCATGCGCAACCCGATCGGCTCTGCTACATATGGGCGATGAGCAGATCACCCATATGTAGCAAATTTACTCCTGTGCTTTCAGCGCCGACCACCCCAGGCAACATGACGCCGACCCCCGATCACATGACGGGGGTCGGCAATGAGGTCAATTCCGGCCCGGCGGCCGGAAATGCTATTTAAATGCTGCTGTCAGCTTTGACAGCGGGATCTAACTAGTTAATAGGCGTGGGCGGACGGCGATTCCGCTCGCGCCTATTGCAGGCACATGTCAGCTGTTCATAACAGCTGACATGTTGCGGCTTTGAGGTGGGCTCACTGCCGGAGCCCACCTCAAAGCGGGGGACCTTACCGATGACATACTATTCCGTCATCGGTAAGGAAGGGGTTAAGAGATCAACAGGACAGGATCACGACTTATCTATGCAACTTGTCCAACTGCATGGATTCTCTGCTGACCTCGGCTGCTCCTGATTCAACTACCAACATCCAGGTACCTGCCTTCACGGCAAGCAAGGGCCCTCGCCTGGCGGCTCCGACCCGCTTCCATGGTGATCCCACCCAGTGTCGGGGTTTTCTCAATCAGTGCACCCTACACTTTGAAATCTTGGGCATATGTTTGCTTCTGACCGAGCCAAAGTGGGCTTCATTTTGTCACATCTAGCAGGAGAAGCTCTTGCCTGGCTAAACCCGTTATGGGAGAGAGGAGACCCGCTGGTTAATGATCTTCAATCTTTCCTAGAGACTTTTCGCAGAACCTTCGATGAACCCGGCCGTGTCACATCGACCGCTTCTGCCTTGCTTCGCCTACGCAAAAGGAACTCTCACGGTGGCTCAGTATGCTGATAAATTGTACACTGTCTCGTCTAAGTTATCCTGGAATGATGAGCTGGTGGGACGGAACAGGCCTACCACCTTGGATGATCTGATATCCTTGGCAACGCGGATTGACCTGCATTTTCAGGAGTGTTCCATGGAGATTAAGCAAGACAAGAGGTCCTACCACCTCGACCCTAGTTCTTCCAAAATGGCTACCTCACCTCCGTCTCCCAAGGCTATGGAGGTTGACCGAGTAAGTTTGGCCAGCCGCCGCCAAGAGGCGCGTCGCAAGGAGGGAAGTTGTCTCTATTGTGGTAGTCCCGAACACCTGATCCGCTTCTGTCCAAAGAAGTGGGGAAACTCCAGTGCCTAGGTTCGGTGGGAGAGGCTACCCTAGGTAGAGAATATTCCTGTCCTTCGTTGCAGATCTCGGTCTCCGTGTCCCACAGAGCAATAAAATTTTCTGGACTCTGTCTGTTCGATTCTGGAGCGGCCGGGAATTTTATTCAGCAGGCGCTTGTGGATCATTACCTCTTACCAGTCCAGTCTCTTCCTAATCCATTACAAGTGACCTCTGTCGATGGCAAGCCACTGACCGAACCCGTCCAGTGCCATACCGAGCCATTGGAACTCCGGGTAGGTCTAATGCACTCTGAAAGAATCTGTTTTTATGTGTACCCTGGTTTGTCTCACCCCTTGCTTTTAGGTTTACCATGGTTCCAGAAACACGAACCAGACCTTAATTGGAGAACAGGGGAGATTCTGTGTTGGGGAGATTCCTGCTCGGACCAATGCTTAACCCGGATTGAACCAGTTTCATCCCCGGTCTAACTTGCTACCCTGCCAGGGTTACATCCTCATATTGGTCCTTCTCGGATGCCTTCAGGAAAAAGGAGGCTGAGAAACTACCTCCCCACAGGTCATATGACTGTCCAATAGATCTTCTTCCCGGAACATCTCCTCCCCATGGAAGAGTTTACTCTCTTTCCCAAGCAGAGACTCAAGCTATGTCGGACTACATCCAGGAGAATTTAGCCAGAGGGTTTATCCGAAAATCATCATCTCCGGCAGGAGCAGGTTCTTCTTCATGAAGAAAAAGGACGGATCCTTGCGGCCCTGTATCGATTACTGGGGCCTTAGCCAGATCACGGTAAAAAACAGGTACCCATTGCCTCTCATTTCAGAACTGTTTGATCGTCTCCGAGGGGCCAAAATCTTCAACAAGTTGGATCTCAGAGGCGCCTACAATTTGATCCGAATCCGGGAAGGAGAAGAATGGAAAACAGCCTTCAACACCCGTTATGGCCACTACGAGTACCTGGTAAAGCCGTTAGGCCTAAGCAATGCACCCGCTGTTTTTCAGGAGTTTGTCAATGACATTTTCAGGGATCTGTTCTATACCTGTGTTGTTGTCTACCTGGATGACATTTTGATCTTTTCATCTAACTTGGCCTCGCACCGGAGACAAGTACGTCTAGTCTTACGGAGACTCAGAGAAAACAGATTGTAAGCCAGTTTGAGAAATGTCTCTTTGAATAATCATCTTTGCCTTTCATTGGTTACATTTTTTCCTCCACAGTATTGAAAATGGATCCAGAGAAGTTGTCGGCCGTACTCAAGTGGCCTCGTCCATCTGGGCTGAAGGCCATACAGCGATTCCTGGGCTTCACCAACTACTACAGGCAATTCATTCCTAACTTTTCCACCCGAGTAGCACCCATCTCAGCTCTGACCCGGAAAGGTACAAATCCCAAGGATTGGTCCCCTGAGGCAGAGGAGGCTTTTTTTTCTCTCAAAAAAAGCCTTGGCTGCCGCACCTGTCCTCCATCGTCCTAATGCTAATGAACAATTTTTTCTTGAGGTTGATGCTTTCTCAGTAGGTGCGGGAGCAGTACTTACCCAGAAGTCGTCTACTGGCTGAATGAACTCATGTGGTTTTTTTTCCAAGGTTTTTTCTTCCGCAGAAAGGAACTATTACGTTGGAGATCGGGAATTATTGGCTATCAAATTAGCTCTGCAGGAATGGAGGCATCTTCATGAAGGAGCTCTTCACCAGGTAGTCATATTCACCGGTCACAAAAACCTTGCTTACCTCCAAACCGCACAAAGGCTGAATCCCCTTTAGGCCCGCTGGGCCTTGTTTTTTGCTCGATTTAATTTTGTTCTTCATTTTCATCCTGCTGACAAAAACATCAAGGCAGACGCACTTTCCAGAGCCTTTTTGTCTCCTGATCAAGAGGAAGAACCTCAGCACATCATAGAACCCTCAAGGTTAGTCACTGTTGCTTCTGCTGATCTTACCCAGCTTCCCCTTGGGAAAACTCTTGTGACTGTTCCTGAACGTAGTCGTGTCCTTCGGTGGGGTCACTCTTCCAAGTTGGCTGGTAACGCTGGTCAGAGGAAGACTTTGCAACTCATCACCCGTTACTACTGGTGGCCTACTATGGCTAAGGATATCCAGGAGTATGTCGCAGCATGTCCTTCCTGTGCCCGTAACAAGACTGTCAAATGCCTGCCTGCAGGTAGGCTTCAGCCTCTTCCAATTCTGTCCGCTCCCTGGCAGCACATCGCGATGGACCATCACAGATCTTCCAATCTCGTCCGGCTGTTCAGTGGTGTGGGTAGTGGTGGACCGCTTCTCTAAGATGGCTCACTTCATTCCGCTACCCGGTCTTCCAACTGCTCCAGAACTAGCGGATCTATTCATCCGGCACATCTTCCGTCTTCATGGTTTTCCTCTCCACATCGTGTCCGACAGAGGAGTCCAGTTCACCTCAAAATTCTGGGGAGCAATTTGTAAACTGGTAAAAATAGAACTGGATTTTTCCTCAGCATACCATCCTCAATCTAATGGACAAGTGGAGAGGACTAATCAAATTTTGGCTGGATTTCTGCGTCACTTTGTCAATGCACATCATGACGACTGGGTAGACTTACTGTCCTGGGCAGTTTTCCTACAACAACCAAGTAAGTGAATCTTCAGTTAAGTCTCACTTTTACATTGTCTTCGGTCTGCAACCCGGAATACCTCTTCCCATCTCTGGATCATCTGGCGTTCTGGCTGCCGATATTATCTCAGAAGGTTTTTCGAAGATTTGGAAGGATACCAAAGCTGCCCTGGAGAAAGCCTCCCAACGTATGAAAAGGCATGCGGACAAGAGACGTCTGGATGAGCCTACCTTTCGCCCCGGAGACAAGGCATGGCTCTCCTCCAAGTACAGTATATCCATCTGAAGTTGCCATCCTACAAATTAGGTCCCCGGTTCATTGGGCCTTTTGAAGTTTTGAGACACATTAACCCGGTCTCCTATAAAATGAAGTTGCCTTCTTCTTTACGTGTGCCTAACTCCTTTCATGTTTTTCTCCTCAAACCAGTGGATTTGAGCTCCTTTTAGGATCCGGGTACCACTCCTGACCCTGTCTCAGAGGATGATGTTTTTGAGGTAAAACATATCCTGGCCATTAAGAAAGTAAGAGGTAAGACGTATTACTTGGTGGACTGGAAGGGCTTTGGTCCTGAGGAGAGATCTTGGGAGCCTAGAGAGAACATCCAGGCCCCTCTCCTTCTTAAAAGATTTCACGCAGGTTTAAAAAAGAGGGGGCGCAAAAAGGGGGATACTGTTACACCCAGTCCCCATGCTGGCTCTGCACCCCGGTCTGCCGCTGCACCCCGTTCTGGCTGCTCACCTCCTAGTCTGCACGCTGTCCCTGTACAGCAGTGAGTTCCCTGTCTGCCTCATGCTGCTCCTCGGCATCCTATTCTCTCCCCCCTCCTCCAACTCCTGGTGTCTGGTCAGCAGGTCTCCAGGCAAAGCTATTAGAGCATGCACGCGCGCTCCCCTGGCTTCTTAAAGGGACAGCGTGCATTTTTCAAATCTGCTAATTATCCAATGGCAGCGCACTGGCTGCTATTTCTGGTCTCTCCTCCATAGGGAGAGCGCCGGAGCAACGTGTATTTATCATTGCTACATTCGGTTCTGTTCCTGACCTGTCTGCGCTGCGTTAGCAGTCCCTGTGTATTTTCTCATGCTATCTGTCTCCACAGATTATCTGTATCCTTTTAACTCTGGCAATATCTGCAATCATCTGTGCAAGAGTCATCCCGTTCCGCCAAGAGCCATCCGAGTCTGTGGACTGTGACAAGGTTACTGGAGCCTGCTAGCTACCAACTGCCCGTAACCAAGACCAGTCTCACCAGTGTGTCTACTTCTCTATGGACTCAGCTATTGTATCTGTTATCCCTTTTGGTCTCGTTGCGACAGCTGCCACGTGTCCGGGGTCTAACTGGAGGTAGCACCTGTGTCTTCCGGGTATTCCATTCTGGTCCTGTTCAAGGGACTTTACTACAGGTACCCAGGGCTCACTAGTTACGCCCCTTCACCACCTCTGCCTCCGCTTCCATTTGTTACACTAACCCTAACCATAACCCTAACCACAACCCTAACCCTAATCCCAACCCTAACACCAACACACCCCTAACCCTAATCTTAACCCTAATTCCAACCCTAACCCTAATTCCAACCCTAACCCTAATTCCAACCCTCACCCTGATTCTAACTCTAATGGAAAAATAAAAATATTTTCTTTATTTTATTATTTGTCCCTACCTATGGGGGTGATAAGGGGGGGTGATTTAATATTTTTTATTTTGATCACTGTGAGAGTTTATCACAGTGATCAAAATGAATGAATGGAATCTGCCGCTTGCAGATTTGACGGGCAGCAGCTGCTCATTCAGGCACTTCATTGTAGCTACAGGACCTTCCGTCACGTGACCAATAGGACCTGCGGTCACGTGACTCGCAGTGCACACTGGGAGTCACGTGACTGCAGGTTCTATTGGTCACATCATGGAAGGTCCTAAACCTACGTGAACTGCCTGAATGAGCAGCTCCTGCGCGCACCCTCGCAGGAGGAGGATGTCAGTACAGACATAGGAAGAGCCACGGTGGGAGCTGGGAGCAGGAGCAATCATAGGAAGGTGACTATAGTGATGGGGGGGGAGTGAAGGCACATGCAATATGCACTGCTCCCCTGTCTACCAACTTGGCGCTGCTTCAGCACCGAGGTGATGGACAGCGTGCGCAGTGAATATTACATGAGCCTAACGAGCGGGAGCACAGAACCTCCCGCTGTCTCTGCAGCCAGCCCACCCCAGCTACCTGACACCATGCCAGAGGCGCCCCCCTCCTCTACAGCACACAGATTCGGATTATAAAACGCACCACCCACTTTCCCAATAAATTTGGGGGAACAAAAGTGAGTCTTATAATCTGAAAAATACGGTAATTTCTTGAAATGTATCTCTTAAGTAATTTTTCAAATCACTGACACTTTTTGGTTTTCGACTATAAACTTTGTCCTTGAGTACTGCCCAAAAGAAAAAATCCATTGGGGTCAAGTCTGGTGAACATACCGGCCAATCAAGTGGGCCTCTTCGGCCAATCCATTTATTAGGAAATGTTTCATCAAGATTCTCACGGACTACTCTTGAATAATGTGGAGGGGCCCCAGCTTGTTGAAAATAAAGGTCATTTGAATTAAGGGGTTTTTACACGTAGCGATATTGCTAACAATATCGCTAAAGCATCACCGATTTGGTGACACAGCAGCGATATCGTTATGTGTGATATTTACCTCCAAACGGCTCCCCCGCTGTCCATCGCTGATTGCGCAGCTCCATTTCTCACCGGGCGCTTCCTGCCGGGCCTCCTGCTGGCGCCGACGAGCGACGTGTGGACGCGGATGGGGGGACGTCAGGATCGCCGCGTCTGAAAGGTAAGTAATGACCACTGTATCGCTGCTGTATCACTGCTGAATCGCTGTGAGATCTTCTTGTGTGGAAGCTCACTAGCGACCATTTAGCGATGCACCAGCGATCCTGACCAGGTCGTATCGTGGTCGGGATCGCTGGTGCATCGCTAAATGTAAAAGGGCCTTTAGGCTGTTGCTGTAACTGGGGAACAACTTGATTCATTAGAATTTTGAGATACTTATCTCCTGTGACTGTTCCATAAAAAAAAATGGTCCCAAAACACCAAAACTTGAAATACCACCCCAAACTTTGACAACAGGCTCATTTAGTTGTTGCTCTAATGTTAAATGCATGTTCTCATTATACCAGTAAATACAATTATGTCTGTTAATATGGCCAGATAATTTGAAAGAATCTTCATCACTTCACATAAAGTTATCTACAGTCATGGCCAAAAGTTTAGAGAACGACACAAATATTATATTTTCACATGATCTGCTGGCCTCTGGTTTTTATGTGTGTTTGTCAGATGTTTTTATCACATACAGAAATATAACTGCAATCATATTATGAGTAGCAAAAGGTTATATTGACAGTTAGAATGAGTTAATGCAGCAAGTTAATATTTGCAGTGTTGACCCTTCTTCTTCAGGACCTCAGCAATTCTCCCTGGCATGCTCTCAATCAACTTCTGGATCAAATCCTGACTGATAGCAGTCCATTCTTGCAAAATCAATGCTTTTATTTTGTCTGAATTTGAAGGTTTTTGTTTGTCCACCCGTCTCTTGATGATTAACCACAAGTTCTCAATGGGATTAAGATTTAGGGAGTTTCCAGGTCATGGTCCCAAAATCTCTATGTTTTGTTCCCTGAACCATTTAGTTATCACATTTGCTTTATGGCAAGGTGCTCCATCATGTTGAAAAAGGCATTGTTGATCGCCAAACTGCTCTTGGACGGTTGGGAGAAGTTGCTCTTGGAGGACATTCTGGTACCATTCTTTATTCATGGCTGTGTTTTTAGGCAAGACTGAGAGAGAGCCCATTCCCTTGGCTGAGAAGCAACTCCACACATGAATGGTTTCAGGATGCTTGACAGTTGGTATGAGACAAGACTGGTGGTAGCGCTCACCTGGTCTTCTCCGAATAAGCCGTTTTCCAGATGTCCCAAACAATCGAAAAGGGGATTCATCAGAGAAAATGACTTTTCCCCAGTCCTCAGCAGTCCACTCCCTGTACCTCTTGCAGAATATCAGTCTGTCCATGATGTTTTTTCTGGAGAGAAGTGGCTTATTTGCTGCCCTCCTTGAGACCAGGCCTTGCTCCAAGAGTCTCCGCCTCACAGTGCGTGCAGATGCACTCACACCTGCCTGCTGCCATTCCTGAGCAAGCTCTGCACTGCTGGTAGCCCAATCCCGCAGCTGAAACACTGTTAAGAGACGGTCCTGGCGGTTGCTGGTCTTTCTTGGGCGCCCTGGAGCCTTTTTGGCAACAAGGGAACCTCTCTCCTTGAAGTTCTTGATGATGCGATATTGTTGACTGAGGTGCAATCTTTCTAGCTGCGATACTCTTCCCTGTTAGGCCATTTTTGTGCAGTGCAATGATGACTGCACGTGTTTCTTTAGAGATAACCATGGTTAACAGCAGAAGAGAAACAATGATGCCAAGCACCAGCCTTCTTTTAAAGTGTCCAGTGGTGTCATTCTTACTTAATCATGACAGATTGATCTCCAGCCCTACCCTCATCAACACCCACACCTGTGTTAATGGCGCAATCACTGAAACGATGTTAGCTGGTCCTTTTAAGGCAGGGCTGCAATTATGTTGAAATGTGTTTTGGGGGATAAAGTTCATTTTCTAGGCAAATATTGACTTTGCAAGTAATTGCTGTTAAGCTGATCACTCTTTATAACATTCTGGAGTATATGCAAATTGCCATTAGAAAAAATGAAGCAGTAGACTTTGTAAAAATTAATATTTGTGTCATTCTCTAAACTTTTGGCCATGACTGTAAAATGACTGGATTTTCTTCAATTTCGTTAAGCATAATCTCACTAAATTGCAGCCTCCTGTCTGTATCATCCTCCAATAAACCATGAATTAGATGTGGACCGATAAGCTTTCCACCCAATAGATTTCAGGATTCGCATGATGGAAGCTCGCGAAATTCCCAATTCTAAAGAGACTCTTCTGGTGGACTTTTTTGGACTCTGAACAAATGTTTCAGCAACAAGTTGGTTATTATTTTCTGTACAGGCTGTTTTGGGTTGACCAGTTTTTGGAGTATGAAGGATTGAGCCAGTGGCATTGAATTTGTCACAAATGCAGTAAATGGTTTGTCTCTTTGGGGCTTGAGTACCAAATGTTTCAACCCAATTTGCTCTAACTGTTTCAGCATTTGGAGATTTCCAATAATCTTTTAAAATCCATTTTCTTTGATCTGTATTTAAATTATTTGCCATTATGGGTTATCTGAATTATCTAAAAAGAAAACAGATTTGGGGGAGATTTATCTGTGAAAACCGGATCTGTGAATCTGACTCAGTTGCCCTTAGCAACCAATCAGATTCCACCTTTCATTTTCCAAAGAGTCTGTGAAGAATGAAAAGTGGAATCTGACTGGTTGCTAAGGGCAACTGAGTCAGTTTCACTTTACACCATGTTTGATAAATCTCCCCCTTCATAACCCTATTACACATACTGTCCACCTACTTTTGGACCACCCAGTATAATTAATTAGGTTCATTAGCTCAGTACAGTATGAGCTGGAAATTTTGTCATAAGAATGAGAAAGTTCTGAAATGATCTAAGGATCTCGGCTGTTAGTGGAGATTAATCAATGCTGCACTTTATGTCCATGCTCAGTAGTGAGGCAGGGCTGGCGAGTCGGGGTCATGAAGTCATAGTTGGAGTCGGGAGTCAGGAAATGGAGGAGTCGGAGGTTTGGCTTACCATAGTCCTGCTAATTAGCTGGCTGAGACACAAGTGAGTATAAACTTGTGCATACCAGTCATTTTTTGGCCACTGACATCCATCAATAATCTCTATCAGCTTCCATTGCGTAGTTCTAAGAAAGTCTTGCTGGTTTCTACAGTGCCTCTACTGAACTATGTTCACCACCAGCTACAAACTAGATGTCCTTGGTCATTTTGACAATCCAGCAGAAATGTTACAGACATTTTAAGTTATCTGGAAATGGCAAAATAAGTTTGGTTTCCCTAAAATCATAAATTCTAATCCCTTGCATCCTCAATGACTTTGTTACATCATGTCACTTCGAGAACTGCGTGAGGAATCACTTGTTACCTGGAGGTAATTAAGTCATGAGGGAAGACCGGGCACTGTGCTAGAAATGCAAAACAAAACCCAGCATCTCAAGAGGAAACCAGTTCTTGTCTTTGCAATCCCAGAACTATCATTACCTTTGTGTTTTCCAGGATCTACTGATAAAAACACCTCCGATAAGAAAACTCCTCACCTTTTCTATCTGACTCCCTTATTCACCACTTACGTCTTAAAAGTACAAAAACAAAATGGAGTCAGATATCTAAGGGTTTTTAGATATCTCGGCACCAAGATGAGATCTCCATCTGTGCATGTGCCGCCCCCGGCAGCCATTTTCCCGGAGTCCACCGCAAAGGAAACCATGTAACTGCGGGGGGCTCTGGCCTTTCACAAAATGTCGGCAGAACCCCAGCAGCAGCACCGGACACCCACAGCGGCATGCCGCACATATGAACATCCCCTCATCCCAGCCTGCAGCAACGCTCCATTCTTTCCTCCTCCAGCTGCAACCCTGCTGCACCGCAGCCGGTAAGGTATATCTGCATTATAAGACTCACCCCCATTTTCCCCCCAAATTTGGGGAAAAAAAGGGCGGCTTATAATCAGAAAAATACAGGACCTTATAGCTGCTGCAATCACTCACATCTATCTTCCTTTTACATACTCTGAGCACTCGATCCATACCAGCCCCTCTCTCTTCCTATGTACAGCTCTCATGCTATTTTCACAATCTTAAACCGCACTGATCCATTCACTCACCATGCAACACAAGAGACGCGTTCAAAAATCACTCAACCATTTGCTCTCTCTCTCTAATCTCCTTTTCCTAGTCAGAAGAGCTATTGCTCCTAACCCCGGCCCCTCTTGTAATAGCAAATTTAACCCTCCTCTGATACACTCAAATATCATTAATATTCCTTGCATGCCTTCTGTCTCTTTTAACTGGGCCCTCTGGAACACATGGTCAGCCTGTAAAAAACTCTTCTAGATCCATGACTTTTTCCTTTCAAATTCCCCTAACCTTGTGGTCCTTACTGAAACCTCGATCTAGCAGTCAGACCCCACCGCCGCTGCTGCGCTCTCATATGGTGGCCTACATTTTCACATACCGCCAGACCTTACAACAGACCAGATGGAGGTGTTGGTCTGTTCCTCTCATCACAATGTACTTTTCAGTTTATCTCCCCAATACCCTCACTTATCTTCCCTTCTTTTGAGGTCCACACTGTAAGACTCTACTGGCCCTACTCCCTGCAAGTGGCGGTTGTGTATCGCCCTCTGAGCCCCTTCAGTCAGTTCCTGGATTACTTTGCCACCTGACTGCCACAGTTCCTATGCTGTGACATCCTCACCCTTATCATGAGGCACTTTAACATACCCACTGATGATTCCCTTTCCCCAACGGCCACACACCTTTTATCTCTAACTTCTTTCCTTCAGCCTTTCAGAGTTTACTAAGTCTCCTATACATGAAGATGGGAATATTCTGGACTTGATCTCCCGGCTCTGCTCAGTGCATGATTTTACTAAATCTCCTCTCCCTCTCTGACCACAACCTTCTTTCTTACTCTGTCAAGAACTGTTACTCGCTCAGGACACCCCCCACTTAACCACACATATAGGAATATACATGCCATTAACACCCAGAAACTAGCAAAAAATTTGCTAATGACCTAGACTAGCATACTCAAAAATCCGAACCTCCCACTCCCATCTGTAAGACTTCTATGCTTTGCCAGTTCTTTGGAATGCACTACTGAGGACAATTCGATTAATCCCCAATATCCACAGTTGTAAGCATGGCCTAAAAATTCATTTCTTTAGAATGGCATATCACCACACCACACTTATCTAAGTATACCTGTTTAGCCCATACAAAACTTTCCTCAAAATCAGGACCCTCTTAGCATATGTTCACACTCACACACCATCCACTCACTTATTAGCCCTCTGTGGCTGGTGACTGGTTCATGCAGAATTGTGAATCACTCTATGTATTTTATCACGGCAATACAAGCATTTTTTTTACCATTCTCCTTTCTCCCCAATTTCCTCATAGATTGTAAGCTTGCGAGTAGGGCCCTCACTTCTTTTCGTATCTGTTGATTAATATGGTATTTTGTAATATTTAAACTTTATTGTCTAAGTCCCCTTGAAAATGTAAAATGTTGTGAAATATGTTGGCGCTATGTAAACAAAAATTATTATTATTCTGTCCATTGTCTCCATTCTTGATTTCCTCATCATGGGCATCTTCATAAAAGTCTAATTAAAATTCAAAAGTCATCTGTTGTTTGAGATGTTTTCAGTAGCCATGCTGCTCTGTTGTCCACTTAGGCGGACAGTAATGGAGGTCTGGCAGTTTTGCAATTATTGCTCTGTTTTTAGGTGGCTTCCATGAGACACACACAGATCTGACCTATCACACAAAATTTCCATCCCGTTTAGCCTCCTTTGGAAGAACAACCTCCCATACAGATCGGATGTGAATATGTTGATACTTGATGTAGCACCTCCATCTCACTCATCTTCATCATATAATGTTCACTTCTACTACTATCCACATCATTTGCTCTTTAACTTTTCTATCCAACTCTCTAATTCTTCATTGTATATCTTTACCTCTTCTATTAAACGCCATCATTTTCACCGTATAGGTAGAAATGAGGGAATTTGTTCGTATTCGGTTCCGAATACGATCGGAATTGAATATTGTTTTTGCAATATTCGTCGAACACAGCCGAACGTCATTAGAGTCAATGGGAGTATAAATTCGGTTCCGAATATGTTCGGAACTGATCTTAAGACATACATTTGGCACGAATTGTGTTCGAACATTGCTCAAATAAGTCAAAATGAGATTTGGGGCGAAAATCCGAACAAATTCGCTCAGCTATACGTATAAGTAACCTCTTCTATCAAACTTTGTCATCTTCATCTTATATTTTTCATCTATTCTATCACACTTCAACACCTTCATCAAACAATGATAACCTTTTCTATCAATTTCCATGATCCTTATGAAAAACTATTCACCTTTCTTATGTAACGTCAGCTTCATGTCTATCAAACTCTCTCAGTTTTCAGTGTATACTCAGTTATCACCTCTTCTATCAAACTCCGTAATCCTCTTCTAATAGTCTTTATCTATTTTGTCGAAGTTCCTCCCTCATTCTTCACAGTATATAGTTCTCATCGCTTCTATTTAACCCATCATTCTTCTCCTGGTAAAATGAAGAATTCAATTCTATAAAGTTGATCTTTCCAGGATGCAGTAAAGCAGTTGTAAACCAGAACATCTCCATCAACAAGCTTTACAGTAATTTCAGGTTAAATGTTTGATGTGCCTTCTATTCCCATTAGCTCCTTAGTCCACAGCTTATTGTTCCAAAGGTCCTGCTGCAACCAAGCTGCTCATAGGTAATGTTTAGTCTTCACCTGAGTTTTTTTGCAGACTGGTGGCCTCCTTCCAAACCTTATGTAGATGTCATAGTAGATGTCATATGTACGATGTAGATGTTGTTCTTCTCTCTAATGGTTGCCTCCAGCATCGTGAACTCATTAGAGCCAAGAGCCTGCATTAGTTCCCTGGATGATGATTGGACCTTCTTAAAAGAAGTCTTCCTGTATCTTATATTCTGATCCAAACATTCCCGGTCCTTCTGGTCCTGCAGTCTTGCCACACACTCGATTACACTTATTGTAATAATTATACTGGAGGGCTCAAGAGTCTTTTTGCGTGGAGCAAAACAATTCAGAACACAGTTTGTAGGTGAAATATTATAAACACACGATGCCTCAAACAAGTGCAGAGAAAATCAAGTCCATAACACTTAGAATAACTACTTAACAAGTCTGTGGGAAACCTACGAGAGAAATGCAATCAGCAAAACAGACTGTGAAGAGCAATTTGCACTTGAGAGTGCTGGAAACAAGTAGGTCCGTGTCTAGTCCATGCACAGATAAGCAAGTCCAAACAAGGTGTTAGATTATCCAGGGAGGCCAGGGTAGGAAGTCTCAGATTAAGCAGAGCAGTCCCGAGCTTTGCAGCTAATTAAACAAAGGCAGAACCAAAGCAGCAGTCAGCTAATGTGTTGCAGGTAAAGGTCAGTGGCACCGAGGAAGCAGCACAAGTAGTCAGGAGCAGGAGGAACACTGGCACAGATGAATACAGCAGAACTCAGAGAGCGAGGAGCAGGAGATTCACACAGGTTTTCAGGAGCAGCTAGAAAGCCAGGAGACCACCAGGAGCAGAACACAGGCAGAATACTCTAGCACAGACTGAAGTATGGGGTGGAGTTATAAGGCAGGAAGACAAGGGGCACATGAAACAAAAGACACCATCTTAAAAAAGGGCAGGTATGCCCAAAAGGTAACCAAAAATATTCCTGACACTCCTATGTGATGTTGGCTCATGTTCTCACGTCTCCTTAGCTACGTCCAGCAACCCCCTCTGATGCCTGCTATACAATAGCTCAAAAGGAGAGAAACCCATGGAAGCCTGTGTTACCTCGCTGATAGCAAACATCAGATAGAGCAATAACATGTACCAATCCCTCCTGTCCTTGGAGACCACCTTTTTTAGCATGGACTTGAGGGCTTTGTTGAAGTGCTCAACTAACCCGTTAGGTCTGGGGGTGATACACCAACGTGCTTAATTGTTTTATCTTGACGAGCTTGCACAGCTCCTTCTTCACCTTGGACATAAAAGGAGTCCCCTGATCAGTAAGGATCTCCTTCGGTAGCCCAAGGCGACAGAACATGGCAAACAACTCCCGGGTGATAAGCTTAGCCAAGATGCACCGAAGCGGAATGGCCTCCGTGTACTGGGTATCGTAATCTATGACCACTAATATGTGCTGGCGGCCCTGGGCGGATTTTACTATTGACCCTACCAGATCCATCGCAATCCATTCAAAAGGTACCTTTATAATGGGCAGAGGCCCCAATGGACTCTGGTAGTTCGCAGTGGGTGAGGTTAGTTAGCATTCCGGACACATATCACAGTACCTCTGGACCTCCGCGTAGACCCCAGGCCAAAAAAATGCTGCATTATTCGCTCCTGCGTTTTTTTGGCCCCCAAGTGCCCTCCCAGCATAAAGGGTGTGAGCCATTTTGAGTACCGCCCGATGGAAGGATTGGGGCACTACCAGTTGTTCCACCACCTCATTCTGGATTTTATCCACCCTGTATAATAAATCCTGGTGGATAGCCATGCAGGAGAAAACTGCCTTGACACCCATCTGCTGAGCCACTCCATTCACCTCTATCACCATTTCTCGTGCCTGGGCCAGAGTGAGATCGTGGAGCTGAGCTGTCTCGAACGCACCAGGGGACACTTTCAGCTTGGGGATCAGTGGGTTCTCCTCGATATGGCAGGTATCCGTGACTCAGGATCTTCGGATTCCACGCCTGGAAAAACATTTACCCTGGGAGGGCTAATCCTGGTCTCCCACAGGGACCAGAATAGGGGCAAGTCTCTTTCCAACACAGTACCATATGGAAGGGTCGTCACCATTCACACCACATATTTTATTTCTTCACACGGTGTGGAAAATGTAATCTCTGCGGTCGGGTACTCTCGGAGTTCCCCATGTATACATATCACACAGCCACTTTCCATCCATTGGGGTTGTCCCACAGTAACAAGTGACCCATGGACCAGAGTCAATAAGCTCCCTGAGTCCAAGAGAGCCTCCGTTTGGTACCCTTTGACGAGTCCCTGGCACAAAAGTGAATGAAAAATGAACACCAAAGTGAGCATCCGTTTCTGCTTTGTTCGCAATGAATTCAGTTATATTTAAAGGGAATCTGACAGCAGCTTTTTACCATGTAATCTGGGAGCAAGATGAAACAGCTACACACAGCCTAGTAAGTCACACATCTCTGGAATCAGGGTCTCTGCCTCTACATCATTTTGCTCCCAGATTACATGGTAAACAGCTGTTGTGAGATTCCCTTTATAAAATTACTAAATCAATGGCGAACACAGCAAAAATGGATGCATATTTTGGTGTTCATTTTTCATTCACTTTTTGTCTCTGAATAACCTCCCCAGGACAGAAAATGAAACAGCGCCTCCTGAAAATTATGAACCACAGATTCCTGATTTTGTGGCGCAATCAGGAATCCAATTTGACACTACCGGCCACACAGAAATTGACTTTTTCAAAGTCTTTTTCTCTGAGGATTTTGTAAATCTCATGGTGTCCCAGGCAAATTTGTACACACAATTTTTATTTGCCAACTGGACCCCAGTAGACTCCACAGAAATGATGACGTTTTGGGACCTGGTTCTTCACATGGGAATAGTGAAAAAGCCATAAATTCAGCAATGTTGGAGTGTTGACGTTTTGTATAACACTCCATTTTTCTGCATGGCTATGACCTGGACACACTTGAGGCCATCCATAAATTTTTGCATTTAGTGATAATGAGCAATGTCCTCTCCGAGATGACCCCAACTTTGACCAACTTTTCAAAGTTCGGCAGGTCATTGATCACTTCAGCAACAAGTTTGTTGAGGTGTATGCTCCTCAAACGGACATCTGCGTTGATGAGTCCCTAATACATTACAAGGTGAGGTTTAAATTCCGACAATACCTACCCAGTAAGAGGGCCAGGTATGGAATTAAGTTCTAACAACTGTGCGAGAGTACCTCAGGTATCACACACAGGTTTAAGGTTTATGAAGGAAAGGACACCCAGATGTAACTCTCTGAATGCCTCCCTGTCCTGGGAGTGAGATGGAAAATTGTGTGGGATTTGGTGCACCCAATGCTAGATCAAGGTTATCACCTCTATGTAGATAACTTTTATACCAGCATCCCACTCTTCAAGTCCCTCTCTGTGTGAGCTACCACCACATACGGTACTATTCGCAAAAATCAGAGAGGCCTCCCAAGGACATAACTTGGCAACTGTACAGAAAGGGTGAGAACAGAACCCAACGTAGCAACAACATCAGGCACATCTGGGGCTCTCCAAATGCAACATGGCATCCGCTGTCAATTTCAGCCAATTTTGCGTTCAAAAAGTCAACCTGTGCTCCTTCAATTCCAAGCCCTGCGGTGTGCCCAATGTATCACGCTGTAACTGTACATTAGGGAAAGGGGCCCTGCACCGTCCCTGGAGCCCTAGCTATCCCTGCTCCCAAAGGTACCTCTAAAGGTGAGATAGTTTGGGCCCCCAACCTTACTATTCTCCTGTTATACCCTAATCTGTTCTTTCCCTCTCCCTCAGGAAGCCTGGGACACAAATGCTAGTGTATAAACACGTAAGACAAACAGGGATAATAAAAAGTAACTAACATACAAAACACTCACCAAAGGTAGAGAGGAGTAAGGGAAGTGAAAGAATGTACAAACAAAATAGGAATAGGACAATAAGGAAAGCATAAACCCAAAAACAGCATACAATAATCTCCAGCAGCAACAACGATCTCCAACTTCAGCACAGGAACTCCAGCAAACCAAGAAGTAAACTTTCACTGGCACGGAAGAGAAGGTCTGACCAGATTTTATAGAGAGAGAAAAATGAGCAGGTCAGGAGCAGCTGTGAGATGGAGCTGAATGATTCTAACCAGCATAGAAACAGTTGTTAACCTCATCAGCACCAAAAGAAAATTAAATCCATTTAATATGGGGAGCAAGACACACAGGCTAAACGGAAGACTTGCGATTCACAACACATAATGATTTCCTAACTTCCTGATCTTCCACGAGAACGTGACACACTTGTGAGACAAACAGTAGTTCCCCCCCCCCACATGTGGAGTATCAATGTACTCAGGAGGAATAGCACAACAATTTTTTAGGTCCAATTTCTCCCGTTACCCTTGTGAAAATAAAAAAAATTGGGGGTTAAAAGAACATTTTTGTAGAAAAAAACTGTGATTTCTTACTTTAATGGCTCTATGTTATAAACTTCTCTGAAGCACCTGGGGGTTCAAGTTGCTCACTACACATCTAGATAAGTTCCTTGGGGGTCTAGTTTCCAAAATGGGGCACTTTTGGGGGTGTTCACACTGTTTAGGAACATCAGGGGCTCTCCAAACACAACATGGCGTCCGCACTTGATTCCAGACAATGTTTGCGTTGAAAATGTTAAATGGTGCTCCATCCTTTCCAAGCCCTGCCGTGCGCCCAAACAGTAGTTTTCTCACGCTTATGGGGTATCAGCTTACTCAGGAGAAATTGCCATAGCTTGTGAAAATAAGAAAAATTGGGACTAAAAGAACACTTTTGTGGAAAAAAATAGATTTTTCTTATTTTCACGGCTCATAGTTATAAATTTCTGTGAAGCACCTAGAGGTTCAAGGGGCTCACCACACATCTATATACTGTAAATTTCTTGGGAAGGTCTAGTTTCTAAAATGGGGTCAGTTGTTGAGGGTTTCCACTGTTTAGGAGCATAAGGGACTTTCCAAACGCGACATGGTGTTCGCTATTGATTCCAGCCAATTTTGCGTCCAAAAAGTCAAATGGTGCTCCTTGCCTTCCGAGCCCTGATGTGCGCCCAAACAGTAGTTTTCTCCCACATATAGGGTACTGGCATACTAATGAGATATTGCACAACAGTTTTAGGGGTCCATTTTCTACTGCTACCCTTATGATAATAAAAAAATTGGGGTCTAAATTAAAAATTGTGTGAATAAAGTTATATGGTAATTTTTTTCCCTCTACATTGCTTCAGCTGCTGCGAACTACCTGAAGGGTTAATAAACTTCTCAAATGTGGTTTTGATAACCTTGAGGGATGCACTTTTTAGAATGGTGTCACATTTGCATCATATAAGCCTCTCAAAGTCACTTCAAATGTGATGTGATCCCTAAAATAGAAGCTTTTTAAATTTTGTTGGAAAAATTAGAGATTGCTAGTCAACAATTAACACTTCTAACGTCCTTACAAAAAAAAATGTGGTTCAAAAGTTGTCGTAAAGTAGACGTGGGAAATGGTATTAACTATTTTGTGTGAAATTTCAAAATTTTCACCAAATTTGTGATTTTTTTTCATAAATAAACGCCAAAGTCATGTTGAACAAATTTTGCTACTACCATGAAGTACAATATGTCACGAGAAAACATTGTCAGAATCACTAGTGTCATGATTCAGGACGGGGTTTTGTCTTTGGCCCGTCCTGGTCAGACGGGTTAATTGTTTCTGCCTCTCTCTGGCAGAGGGCGGCTATTTAGTGGCCACTCGACCTAGGTCCGGTGTCAGTTATACTCCTGCCCTCGGCTGAGTTAGTTGACCTCTTGCGTACGTGTGCCTTGTGCCTGATAACTTGTTGCTTGTTCGGTTTTGATCCGGTTCCGTCCGTTGCTAGTTCTGCCTGTCCCTCTTGTACTTCGCTACCCTCTCTGTGTATGACTCTCTGCCTGTGACTTGACTATTCTCTGCTCGTCCCTCTGGTGCCGCGCCGCCTCTCCGTGTATGACCTCTGCTTGTCTGACCTGCGTTTTCCTCTCCTCTACTACAGTATCCCTGCAGTAAGTATTTTACATCATCTGCAGCAGTAGGACGCTAAGCCCCGCCCCCTGCAATCACATGGTCGTAGGTCCTTGTACTCCTTACTACTTTCAGTGTCGCAGGTCCTGTCTGCTTGAACTTTCACTGCAGTATCGGACCCCGGGCCCTCCCATAGTGTGGGTAAGTCACCCTGCTCAGCCGTGGCAGTTTGACGATGCTGACAGGATCCTGACATTATAACTGACCGTTACCTTTTTTTCCCTTCTCATGTGTGTGTGATGGATCCTATGCACGCTCTTTCTGAGCAGGTAAAGCATCTGACTCAGATGTCTCAGAAACTCATTGGGGAACGAGTCCTGGCTCAGTCTCAGCAGCTGATCGCTGACACTGTGCAGGGGATTTTATCATCAGGGGCTCAAGATGTTACATTAGTTTCCCCTGAGTCCCCGGTTAAATTACCGGATACCTTTTCTGGAGATAAAAAGGAATTTAAAATTTTCAAGGAGGGCTGTAAGCTTTTTTTGTCATTAAGACCGCACTCTTCTGGGGATGAAATTCAGAGAGTGGGGGTCATTATGTCTCTGTTAAGGGGAGCCCCCCAGGCTTGGGCTTTCTCCCTTCCGACCACTGCCCCTGAGTGTATGACTGTGGATGCATTTTTTGAGGCCCTGGGGCATATTTATGATGAGCCTGATCGGGTGCGTATGGCTGAGGACATGGTGATGAGAGTATGTCAGGGGAAGCACTCAGCCGAGTGGTTTTGCCCAGAGTTCAGACGCTGGGCTGCTGAGGTCTTCTGGGATGATGCCGCCCTCCGGGGCTTGTTCCGTAGAGGCCTGTCTGAACATCTGAAAGATGCCTTGGCACTCCACCCTCCGCCTGATTCTCTGGAGAATGCTATGACACAGGCCATCCGAATGGATCGCAGGCTACGGGCGAGAGGAGTGATGCAGATTGAGACCCCGTTATTCTCCCAAGGAAGGGGAGCCAGTCCTACATTGGAGACCATGGAGACGGGAACCATCGATCTCAAAGAGAAAGAAAGGAGACGACGGCGCTTTGGAAAACTGTGTTTTTACTGCGGTGATTCTGGACATTGGAAAAAGGACTGCCCCTCCTGCCCACTGACTAACAAGCGGCTGAGTCTGGGTGATCATCTTGGAGGTCACTCAAACTCTCAGGTACCCATTTCTTCATTTTCTAAGATACTGTTTAAGGTGGAACTTGGTGTTAAGAACTGCTTTTTCCCTACTTCGGCTTTTGTGGACTGTGGGTCATCCTTGAACCTGATTGACTCCAAGCTGGTGGCCAGCTGTAGATTAGGGACAGTTAGGTTGGAGACTCCTATAAAAATAATGGCCATTGATTCTACACCTCTCACCAAGGACGGTCTCCATTTTGTTTCTGAGGAATTCACCCTCAGGGTGGGGGCCCTTCACCAGGAGCGTATGTCATGTTTTGTTTTGGATAACCTCTCTGCTGGCCTGATGTTAGGGTTTCCCTGGTTGCAACGGCATAACCCGATTATTGATTGGGGTTCCCGGGATATTGTTAAATGGGGACCTAATTGCTCTGAAAGATGTCTTGCTACTGTGTCTGTGTCGTCTGTTGGTCTGGAAGGTATTCCAGGGTCCCTGAAGGACTATACGGACGTTTTCTCTGAAAAAGAGGCTGAAGTTTTACCACCACACCGCCCATTTGATTGTGCCATTGACCTGGTTCCAGGTGCTAAATTGCCCAAGGTCCGCTTGTATAACCTTTCGGGTCCCGAGCGGGCTGCTATGAAAGAATACATTTCCGAGAGTCTTCGTAAGGGACACATTCGTCCTTCTGTCTCTCCCGTGGTGGCGGGGTTCTTTTTCGTAAAGAAAAAAGACGGTGGTTTGCGCCCATGCCTCGATTTTCGAGAGTTAAACAAGATAACTGAGAAATACTTACCCCCTCCCACTTATTCCTGATTTGTACAACCAGTTGTCTGGGGCTAAGTGGTTTTCAAAATTAGATCTACGGGGAGCATATAACCTTATCCGGGTCCGGGAGGGAGATGAGTGGAAGAATGCTTTTCTCACTGCTGAAGGGTTGTTTGAGAATTTGGTCATGCCGTTCGGTCTGACCAATGCTAGAGCAGTCTTCCAAAATTTCATCAATCATGTGTTCTCTGATTTTATTGGACATTTTATGGTTGTGTATTTGGATGACATTCTTATCTACTCACCTGATAAACAGGCTCACATTGGCCATATTCGGGCAGTTCTCCAAAGGCTCCGGGGGAACTGTCTCTTTGCTAAGCTAGAGAAATGTTTACTTTTTGTTCAGGAACTGTCTTTTCTGGGGTTCATTGTGTCTGCTGAGGGGTATCGCATGGATCCTAATAAGGTGCAGGCCATTGTTGATTGGGTTCAACCTTGTGATTTGAAGGCTCTGCAGCGTTTCCTAGGATTCGTTAATTATTATCGCAAGTTTATAAGGGGCTTCTCACAGATATGACTCAAAAGGGGGCCGATATCAAGAATTGGTCAGCCGCAGCGATAGACGTTTCATGTCTGCTCCGGTTCTTATTCAACCGGACCCGTCTGAACCATTTATTGTTGAGGTGGACGCCTCGGGGGTGGGGGTGGTGTTGTCCCAAGGACCCGCCACTTTGACTAATTTGAGACCCTGTGCCTTTTTCTCTAAAAAATTCTCCCCTGGGGAGAGAAACTATTATGTTGGGAATCGAGAACTTCTGGCCGCGAAGTTGAAGAATGGAGGCATTTTTTGGAGGGGGCTGTCCATCATATAACCGTAATTACAGACCACAAGAACCTAGCCTACATTGAGTCAGCTAAAAGGTTGACTCCTAGACTGGCTAGATGGTCACTTTTTTTTTCCCGATTCCAGTTCTCCATCACTTTTCGGCCAGGATCCAAAAATGTCAGAGCTGATGCCTTGTCACGCAGTCTGGATCTGGTTTCCCCCCCCCCCCGAACCTCCATCCTCCATTCTTCAGCCTGGGGTGGTGGTGGCAGTTATTTCTAATGTGTTGGAGCGGGAGATTCGGGAAGCTCAGTCTCTTGCCCCTCCAGCTAAGCCGGTGGATAAACTTTTTCTACCAGCTCAATTTCATCTCAAGGTCCTTCGGGAGTTCCAAGACTCAGTTCTGGGTGGACATTCAGGGATCTCGGCTACTCGGAAGGCCATTGCTAGGATATTCTGGTGGTCTTCTTTAGCCTCTGATGTTGGAGAATTTGTGTCTGCTTGTGTGGTGTATGTACCCGTGCGAAAACCCCACATAACCAGCCGGGGAATTGGTGCCACTGCCAATTCCTGATAGACCATGGACCCATTTGTCCATGGATTTCATCACCAATCTTCCCCCTTCCAAGGGTAATACCGTCATTTGGGTAGTGGTGGACAGGTTTAGTAAGCAGGCACATTTTGTACCCTGGGCGGCCCTACCTAATGCGGAAACGTTGTCCAGATTGTTTGTTGAGCATGTGGTGCGGTTGCATGGGGTACCCTTGAATGTGGTGTCTGATAGGGGGGTACAATTTGTTTCCAGATTTTGGAGGGCATTTTGTAAGAGGTTGGGTATTGGTCTGTCTTTTTCATCCGCTTATCATCGAGAGACTAATGGACAGACTGAGCGGACCAATCAGTCTCTGGAGCAAATTCTGCGTTGCCTGACCTCAGCCCGACAGGATGATTGGTGTACTGCGTTACCTTTGGCCGAGTTTGCGTTTAACAACCGCATTAACCAGTCTACGGGTACATCTCCCTTTTTCTGCAACTATGGGTTTCATCCACATTTTGGAGAGTTCTCCCGTTTGGACTCTGGTTGTCCTGGGGCGGATGAGACTATCCAGCGGTTAGGGGAGGTATGGCGGGAGGTCCAGAGTAACATTACGAAGGCTCAGGCTAAATATAATTTTTTTGCAGACAAAAAACGGTCAGTGGGGCCGGTGTTCCAAGTTGGGGATAAGGTATGGTTGTCTACCAAGAATATAAGGCTCAAGGACCCTCTGCGAAGTTTGGACCTAAATTTATTTTTCAATTTATTGAAATTACTGAAGCGGTTAACCTGGTGGTTTTTCGGTTGAGTCTCCCGCCGTCCCTACGGATCCCCAATGTGTTCCATTGGGCCCTTTTGAAACCTGTGGGGTCCTGTGGGGAGGGATCATTGTCTTCCCCGCCACCGGTTTTGGTAGCCGGGCAGTCTTAGTACGAGGTGGAACAAATTGTTGACTCTAGGTTGGTCCGTCGTGCTCTTCATTATCTTGTGTATAGGAAAGGCTATGGTCCTGAGGACCGGTCGTGGGTTCCTGCCCGATCGGTTCATGCGGATCGGTTGGTCCGGGCCTTTCATGCCAAGTATCCTGAGAGACCCGGGGCTCCAGTGGCCCCCACGTTGAGAGGGGGGTACTGTCATGATCCAGGACGGGGTTTTGTCTTTGGCCCGTACTGGTCAGACAGGGGTTAATTGTTTCTGCCTCTCTCTGGCAGAGGGCGGCTATTTAATGGCCGTTCGACCTAGGTCCGGTGTCAGTTATACTCCTGCCCTCGGCCGAGTTAGTTGACCTCTTGCGTACGTGTGCCTTGTGCCTGATAACTTGTTGCTTGTTTGGTTTTGATCCGGTTCCGACCCTGTTAAGAGTTCTGCCTGTCCCTCTTGTACTTCGCTACCCTCTCTGTGTATGACTCTCTGCCTGTGACTTGACTATTCTCTGCTCGTCCCTCTGGTACCGCGCTGCCTCTTCGTGTATGACCTCTGCTTGTCTGACCTGCGTTTTCCTCTCCTCTACTACAGTATCCCTGCAGTAAGTATTTTACATCATCTGCAGCAGTAGGACGCTAAGCCCCGCCCCCTGCAGTCACATGATCGTAGGTCCTTGTACTCCTTACTACTTTCAGTGTCGCAGGTCCTGTCTGCTTGAACTTTCACTGCAGTATCGGACCCCGAGCCCTCTCGTAGTGTGGGTAAGTCACCCTGCTCAGCCGTGGCAGTTTGCCGACGCTGACAGGATCCTGACAGCGCTCCAGAGTTATGACCTTATAAAGTGACAGTGGTCAGAATTGTATTTGGTCTGGTCATGAAGGTGAAAACAGGCTTGGAGATGAAGGGGTGAACATTAGATTTATGACAAATGGATGGCAACTGGACATGTGAACAGAGTCTTATTGATGTTATGTATCATATGGTTGAATTATGTTTTGGGTCATATTTAATGTAATGTTTTGCACTTTTATATAAATAAAAAAGCTCCAGAAATCTTAAGCTCCTTAACCCCTTAACGACCACCGATACGCCTTTTAACGGCGGTAGTTAAGGGTACTTAAACCACAGCACCGTTAATTAACGGAACTGTGGAAAAAGTAAATAGCGCCCCCAGAGTTGGATTTTCTCTGAGGTCTCTGCTGCCGGGGTAGCTGAGACCCCAGAGAACATCATTCGGGTTGGTTTTTACCGACCCCGCTTTTGCGATCACCGTTATTAACCGTATAACAGCGACGGCAAAAAAAAGCAAAATGCAATTTTGCATTTAATTTCTCTCTGCTCTGATGTGATCGCACATCAGAGAAGAGAGAAATAGGGTCCCCGATCCCCCCCCGGTACTTCCCGGTGGTCCCTCCTGGTCCTCAGGCCCTTCTGCCTCCTCCGGTAGGTGCCACCATCTTGGTCCAGGAAGGAAATGGCTGGTGCATGCGCAATGCGCCCACCGAATCTTCTGAAATTAGGGTTAGGGTTAGAATTAGGGTTGGAATTAGGGTTAGGGTTGGAATTGGTTAGGATTAGGGTTGGGATTAGGGTTAGGGATTAGCATTAGGGTTGGGATTAGGGTTAGGGTTGGGATTAGGGTTAGGGGTGTGTTAGGGTTAGGGTTGGAGAGAGAATTGAGGGGTTTCCACTATTTACCAACTTTGGGGGTCTAATTTCTCCTGTTTTCTCCTGTTACCCTTGGGAAAATAAAGAAAATGGAGGCTAAAAAATCACTTTTGTGGAAAAAAAAGATTTTTTATTTTCACGGCTCTGCGTTATAAACTTCTGTGAAGGACTTGGGGGTTCAAAGTGCTCACCACACATCTAGATAAGCTCCTTTGGGGGTCTAGTTTCCAAAATGAGTTCACTTGTAGGGGGTTTCTACTGTTTAGGCACATCAGGGGCTCTGCAAACGCAACATGACGCCCGCAGAACATTCCATCAAAGTCTGAATTCCAAAATGGCGCTCCTTCCCTTCCGAGCTCTCCCATGCGCCCAAACAGTGGTTTCCCCCCACACATGGGGTATCAGCGTACTGAAGACAAATTGCACAACAACTTTTGTGGTCCAATTTCTCCTGTTACCCTTGGAAAAATAAAAAATATTGGGCTAAAAAATCATTTTTGAAGAAAAAAAATGATTTTTTATTTTCACTGCTCTGCGTTTATATACTTCTGTGAAGCACTTGAGGGTTAAAAGTTCTCATCACACATCTAGATAGTTCCTGGAGGGGTCTAGTTTCCAAAATGGTGTCACTTGTGTTTTTTTTCACTGTTTAGGCACCTCAGGGGCTCTCCAAACGTGACATGGTGTCCAATCTCAATTCCAGCCAATTCTGCATTTAAAAAGTCAAACGGTGCTCCTTCCCCTCTGAGCTCTGTCGTGCGCCTAAACAGTGGTTTAACCCCACATATGGGGTATAGGCGTGCTCAGGACAAATTGCACAACTTTGGGGGTCTAATTTCTCATGTTACCCTTGTAAAAATAAAAATTTGGGGTCGAAAAGACCATTTTTGTGGAAAAAAAATGATTTTTTACTTTCATGGCTCTACGTTATAAACTTCTCTGAAGCACTTGGAGGCTTAAAGTGCTCACCACTTATCTAGGTAAGTTCCTTAAGGGGTCTAGTTTCCAAAATGGGGTCACTCGTTGGGGGTTTCCATTGTTTAAGCACATCAGGGGCTTTCCAAATGCAACATGGCGTCCGATCTCAATTCTAGCCAATTCTGCGTTGAAAAAGTCAAATGGCGCTCCTTCCCTTGCCAGCTCTGCTGTGCGTCCAGAAAGTGATTTACCCCCACACATATGGGGTATTGGCGTATTCAGGAGAAATTGCACAACAAATTTTGGGGTTCATTTTATCTTTTAACACATGTGAAAATTTTTATGGAAAAAAGTTAAATGTTAATTTTTTCCTTCCACATTGCTTCAGTCCCTGTGAAGCACGTAAAGGGTTAATAAACTTCTTGAATGTGGTTTTGAGCACCTTGAGGGGTCCAGTTTTTAGAATGGTGACACTGTTGGGTATTTTCTGTCATGTACACCCCTCAAAATGACTTTAGATATGATATGATCCTAAAAAAAATGATTTTGTAAATTTTGTTGTAAAAATGAGAAATCGCTGGTCAACTTTTAACCCTTATAACTTCCTAACAAAAAAAATGGTGTCTCCAAAATTGTGCTGATGTAAAGTAGACATGTGGGAAATGTTATTTATTAAGAAATTTGTGTGACATATCTGATTTAAGGGCATAAAAATTTAAAGTTTGAAAATTGCACAATATGTCATGAGAAAACAATGTCAGACTCACCAGGATCCGTTAAAGCGTTCCAGAGTTATAACCTCATAAAGTGACAGTGGTCAGAATTGTAAAAATTGGCCTGGTCATTAAGCTGCAAAATGGCTCTGTCACTAAGGGGTTAAACACTTTAGAAAGTTGTTAGCTGGATGATGATTCAGCAATCTTGCCTGACTCTCCAGTAGTGCGCCCTCTGCTGGGCATTCCTGTGTTCAGTATGAGAAAGCTACAGCCAGACATCTCCAGGTGGCATCTTATCACGGGGAGAAGAAAAGAATCAACTGTCCAAAATCAAACATTCTTGATCCTTTTCATCCCTGGCATTATCCGTCGGTGGCACCAATACACGTTAGACAATCGATATTTTCCGGATCGGCCAATATCAGTCTAATATGTAAGGGAAAAAGACATCTCTGCAAAGCATCTTAGCTGAACAATCTACATAAAATGCAGACAGATAAACTGACTGAGATCATATTTTCCTATGGACAGTTTAGAGATTTCTATCCACAGCCTACATTTTGTGCAGAAAACCCTACACCGACCTACTGTATGTACAAAGGGCTATACAGGAAATAATAAGTCACATGCTGATATTGCAGCCATAGGATTATAGCTGGTGCATTGTGACCAAATCATGTGTAGACCAGTGTGAAATCTCACTGAATGTGATGGAGACAAAAGCTAAATAGCTGAAGCTGCTGAAGACCTGTTGATCCCGTTAAGGCCTAGTCATGCTACTCTGGAGCAGAATATATAACATTTCTGTTCATGGAACATGGCTTTTATATCAGCAGATCTGAAGGAGGTTCCTAAACTTTCTCTGAGGGCAGACATGACAGGAAACACAATCTAGCCTCCTTCAAGACATCCTTTAGTTCAGGTCACCACCTTGTGACCTGTGTGTATATCTGTGTGTATCCCCCCAACATTCACACATACAATCCTGATGTATGGTTATTTCCCGCTTCCGCCATTGATTCCTACATCTGCTTCCTGACACTCTTAGATGATTGTCTACACATCACTTTATTGATTTTGAAGAAAGGATTTCCTCAGTTCTGAGAATGGTAAAGTAACCCTAATCCAGTTCCTAAATTCACACGAGCCAACAGTGGCTAATACAGCTCAAGGACTTCACATCAGCAGAGTAGGGACATCTTCACTTCTACACTCATGACCTTGTGACTTTGGATGCAGATTGTAGAAAACTAGAACACAGATCATCTTCACTTGCTAAAGTTTAACTGCAACGTCAGAAAACTTTTGACATGTCGAAATAGAGATATGTCGGAAGAGTTGACAAGTTGCGATCTAGTTGCTGAATCCCCCACTGTTTGCTAAAACAAAGGAACAGTGGCACTCAGCTGAATCAGATGTTCCAAAAAAGAGAAACAGATTCGGCACCGCTGCACCACCGTGGTCTCTTAAACAAATCTAAAGAGGCCCTTCACACACTATATGAACACCACATACCCCAAGGAACGGGTGCTCAATCCTGAAGAAATATAACAAAATCCAATAGCACGATGAAAGAAAAAATGATGGCACTCACCGTTACCAAAAGTAGAAGTCTTTATTTCATGGATAAAAATGCATGGGCTCGGGAGCAATGCAGAGTGCGGACGACGTCCGTTTCGCGCTCCTGCGCTTCAACGGCCGTCGTCCACACTCTGCATTGCTCCCGAGCCCATGCATTTTTATCCATGAAATAAAGATGTAACAGGGTCTTCCAAGCTGGGGTACCTCTTTCAGTACCACCCCGTGTTTTCGGAGGTCCGCTCTGCGTTGGCTGGAGTCTGAATGAATGACGCTGGCTGGAATTCCTGGGTTACATGGGCGCATATAAAAGATCACTGCTTCTCCATGTATTTCCAGTCTGACAACACTTTACTCACAGGACACAGAATATATCACACAGATAGAGAGGGCAGGCCAATAGAAAAGCGGCAGGCCAGACATGCATTACAAAAGCCGCAGGTGGCCGGAGCCTGCCGATGTTTACTGTGGAAATTACAAAGGTGGGGGGAGGGCGGACAAAAGGGGAATGCTGATGCATTAGGGACATGCATCTCTCATAGAACCTATTATCCATACATATAACTGCACAACATATTCTGGGTGCTAAGTCGTTCTGTAACACGTAACAAAAGACTTCTACTTTTGGTAACGGTGAGTGCCATCCTTTTTTCTTTCATTGTGCTATTGAATCAGATCTTCTCCAAGACTGGAAACGGTCTCAGTACAAAATCTATGAGCCCCTCTTTAGTCTACAAAAATAGTAGAGAGCAGTGCTTGGCTGAGCGCTAGTGACTGTTCAATTTAGTGACTGGTAGGACTACTGGTAGCCAGTACCCAAAAATAAAAACTTCACTGACCAGACATTGATCCCTGTACTGATCAGCCATAGATCTGAGCTTCCACTGACCAGACATCGGTTCTTGTACTGATCAGTCCTAGATCTGAGCTTCCACTGACCAGAGATCGGTTCTTGTACTGATCAGTCCTAGATCTGAGCCACCATTGTCCAGACATCAGTCCCTGTACTTCCCCATCACTAACTGACATCAGTCTCTGTACTGATCCATCAGTGACCACACATTAGTCTAAGTACTGATCCATGACTGACCAGACATTAATCCCCTAACTGATCCTTCTGTGATTAGACATCAGTCCCTGTACTTATTCATCACTGATCATTCCTAGATCTGATCTACCACTGTCCAGACATCAGTCTCTACACTGATTCACCACTGACCAGACATCAATCCC
The DNA here is from genome assembly GCF_039654945.1 of Dendrobates tinctorius. NCBI lineage: Eukaryota > Metazoa > Chordata > Amphibia > Anura > Dendrobatidae > Dendrobates > Dendrobates tinctorius. Next base: position 2,908,937 of record NW_027361733.1, on the reverse strand, counting down.
TAGGCTGAAACATCAAAGATCAGACATTATTTTCTGTACTGATCCATCACTGACTAGACATTTGTCCATGCATTGCTACTGTACATCACTGACCAGACATTAGTCGCTGCACTCACACATCACTGACCAGAAATCGGTCCCTGTATTTTCACTGATCATGAGTCTCTGCAATTATTATCACTTAAATGGGTAATCCCATCTCCAAGATCCTCTCCCAATATGTAGTAGGTGTAATAATAATAATATTAGCAAATACCTCCAATTAGAAATGAAGTATAGTTCTGATACAATGTATTGTACCCCAGGACATTGCAGTAGCTTACAGTCATGGCCAAAAGTATTGACACCCCTGCAATTCTGTCAGATAATACTCAGTTTCTTCCTGAAAATGATTGCAAACACCAATTCTTTGGTATTATTATCTTCATTTAATTTGTCTTAAATGAAAAAACACAAAAAGAATTGTCCTAAAGCCAAACTGGATATAATTCCACACCAAACATAAAAAAGAGGGTGGACAAAAGTATTGGCACTGTGCGTAAAATCATGTGATGCTTCTCTAATTTGTGTAATTAACAGCACCTGTAACTTACCTGTGGCACCTAACAGGTGCTGGCAATAACTAAATCACACTTGCAGCCAGCTGACATGGATTAAAGTTGACTCAACCTCTGTCCTGTGTCCTTGTGTGTACCACATTGAGCATGGAGAAAAGAAAGAAGACCAAAGAACTGTCTGAGGACTTGAGAAACCAAATTGTGAGGAAGCATGAGCAATCTCAAGGCTACAAGTCCATCTCCAAAGACCTGAATGTTCCTGTGTCTACCATGCGTAGTGTCATCAAGAAGTTTAAAGCCCATGGCACTGTGGCTAACCTCCCTAGATGTGGCCGGAAAAGAAAAATTGACAAGAGATTTCAACGCAAGATTGTGCAGATGTTGGATAAAGAACCTCCACTAACATCCAAACAAGTTCAAGCTGCCCTGCAGTCCGAGGGTACAACGGTGTCAACCCGTACTATCCGTCGGCATCTGAATGAAAAGGGACTGTATGGTAGAAGACCCAGGAAGACTCCACTTCTTACCCCGAGACATAAAAAAGCCAGGCTGGAGTTTGCCAAAACTTACCTGAAAAAGCCTAAAACATTTTGGAAGAATGTTCTTTGGTCAGATGAGACAAAAGTAGAGCTTTTAGGGCAAAAGCATCAACATAGAGTTTACAGGAGAAAAAAGAGGCATTCAAAGAAAAGTACACGGTCCCTACAGTCAAACATGGCGGAGGTTCCCTGATGTTTTGGGGTTGCTTTGCTGCCTCCGGCACTGGACTGCTTGACCGTGTGCATGGCATTATGAAGTCAGAAGACTACCAACAAATTTTGCAGCATAATTTAGGGCCCAGTGTGAGAAAGCTGGGTCTACCTCAGAGGTCATGGGTCTTCCAGCAGGACAATAACCCAAAACACACTTCAAAAAGCACTAGAAAATGGTTTGAGAGAAAGCACTGGAGACTTCTAAGGTGGCCAGCAATGAGCCCAGACCTGAATCCCATAGAACACCTGTGGAGAGATCTAAAAATGGCAGTTTGGAGAAGGCACCCTTCAAATATCAGGGACCTGGAGTAGTTTGCCAAAGAAGAATGGTCTAAAATTCCAGCAGAGCATTGTAAGAAACTCATTGATGGTTACCAGAAGCGGTTGGTCGCAGTTATTTTGGCTAAAGGTTGTGCAACCAAGTATTAGGCTGAGGGTGCCAATACTTTTGTCCGGCCCATTTTTGGAGTTTTGTGTGAAATGATCAATGTTTTGCTTTTTGCTTCATTCTCTTTTGTGTTTTTTCATTTAAGACAAATTAAATGAAGATAATAATACCAAAGAATTTGTGTTTGCAATCATTTTCAGGAAGAAACTGAGTATTATCTGACAGAATTGCAGGGGTGTCAATACTTTTGGCCATGACTGTAGCTATCCATGGCCACTGATATAGTGACAGTTAGTTGCTAGTGGCCGTAACCATGGATATCTAAACTACTGCAATGTGCCCTGCACATGGGGTAAGCGACATAGCTTATCAGAAGAACTATACTTAATTTCTAATTGGAGGTATTTGCTGATATTATTATTATTTTTTTATTATTATTTATTTATATAGCACCATTGATTCCATGGTGCTGTACATTATTATTACTATTATGATTATTACCACTACACCTACTACTGGTACATATTGGGATAGGATCTAGGAGATGGCGATACCCCTTTAATGATCTGTCAGTGACATCAATCACTGGACTTAGAAACGACCATAATCCATATACTGTCTGGCTTTTGCCGAACCTTGAAGCTCTATAGGCACAGGAAGCTCCCATTGCAGTTCAAAAAGAGAGGAAATAGTTAGCTGATGAATTAGACACCTTGAGAGGGACTACAAGTCAAAGCAGAACCTGACCATGAAAAGATAGAGCGTCCCGACCTGTCACAGTCTTCCCACAATAAACACGGCATTGTATGTAAAATAATATAGACACAGATTCTCGGTTGTACGTAGGATCCTTGATTAGAAGCTCGGTCCACGTCACTATATGCGGCGAATTATTAGGACTCCACATCTGGTATAGAACATATAATACAAACAGGTGCATCTCGCAAAATTAGAATATCATCAAAAGTAAATTTATTTCAGTTCTTCAATACAAAAAGTGAAACTCATATAGAGTCATTTTAAATGAAGTGATCTATTTCAAGTGTTTATTTCTGTTAATGTTGATGATTATGGCTTACAGCCAATGAAAACCCAAAAGTCATTATCTCAGTAAATTAGAATAATTTATAACACCAGCTTGAAAAATGATTTTAAAATCCGAAATGTTGGCCTACTGAAATGTATGTTCAGTAAATGCACTCAATACTTGGTCGGGGCTCCTTTTGCATCAATTACTGCATCAATGAGGCATGGCATGGAGGAGATCAGCCTGTGGCACTGCTGAGGTGTTATGGAAGCCCAGGTTGCTTTTTTTTTTTTTAAATTCATTTATTGAACCAAAGGCAGGATATACAATATGCAAACCGACAGTGATGAAAATATCATGTGACACACATACATATCAGAGAGCATCAATATCAAACAGCGTATGCATATCAACTGTGCATAGAATAAAACATACCGTCAATTGCCTTACATTGGTCTATGTATTTTTTTTTTTTCAAATAATAAAGCCTGCCAACTTCTAAAACATTACTACTACTACAAAACAACTATTTGCAGCCCATGTCTATATATTTATCTCTTTATCATGCGATGTCTCCGTCCTACAACGTGAGACGAGAGGAGTTCCACCCCTCCCATATCTTTTAAAATTTACCCGGGCACCCGCTATTTTGGTAGAGCATGCGCTCGTATGGTATAACTGAGTTCACCAATTCTATCCAGGCCCTAAGGGAGTGATCCGAGCCCCCCATCCACCGCAGCGCCAACACTTTCCATGCCATGAACAATGTCTCTCGTAAGAAAATCCCCGTATAATGTCCCCATGTCTCATCATCCCACACCCCAAACAGACAAACCAATGGCTCAAGGGGAACAGGAATCTGCGCCAGGGAGGTTAATAATGGCGTTACCTCTTTCCAGTAGTGTACTATAATCGGACATTGCCAAATCATGTGAATAAAATCTGCATCGGATGTATGGCATCTCAGACACTCCGAAGATTGAAAACGGCCCATCTTGAAGAGTCGAGTCGGAGTCAAATATGATTGGTTTATAATATAAAGTTGTATCATTCTATTGTTAATTGACGGGGACACCTTAGTTGGTGACTCCAGGATTTCCTCCCACTCTCCCTGTGTATCAGGGATGAGCCTTTCCCATTTCCCCCTAACCAGGCATATGGCAGATTCCGTCCCCACCGATAGCATGTGTGTGTACAGAGAGGAGATGAGACCCTGGGGACCCAGTGATTTAAGAATGCCTATCAAGGGTAGAGACGAGATGGCACCATTCATACCGACATATCTCATGTGCGATTGAGGCTATGTGCACACGTAGCGTTTTAAAACGCTTACTAAAAACCGGACTCCTTCCCAGAAATCGCGCGGTTTTTTCCGATTTCACCGCGATTTTACCGCGATTATGATCGCGATTTTGCCGCGATTTTCGCGTGCGATATTCAAGCACTTTCCAAGCGATTTGAAGCATCGCTTGGAAAGTGATTGACAGGTTGGTCACACTCGTCAAACATAGTGTTTGACAAGTGTGACCAGGTTTTTACTATTGAGGCCGCCTATGCGGCTTCAATAGTAAAAGATAGAATGTTAAAATGCTAAAAAAAATAAAAAAATCGGGGTATATTTACCTTCCGACGTCCAGCGCAGTCTCAGCGACGCTCTCGTTCCCAGCGATGCCTTGCGAGACCTGTGATGACGTTGGTCTTGCTTTGCTATAGTGATCTCACGAGACCACTAGAGTCACGCGAGACTACGTCATTACAGGGCCTTGCCGCAAGGCATTACTGGGAACGCTGAGGCCTGGGAATGCAGCGCGAGACGCCGGAAGGTAAATATACCCCGATTTTTTTTATTTTTTATTCTTTTTTTACAGGGGTATGGTACCCAGGGCCTGGAGGACAGTCTCCTCTCCTCCACACCGTGGGTACCATCCGCACATGAGACGCTTAACTTCCCGCATGGTGGGCATAGCCACATGCGGGAAGTAAGCGATTCTCATGCATTCCTATGGGTGCGGAATCACGGCAATTCTTTGCGATTCCGCACAAAGAATGAGCATGCTGCGATTTTTTCCGCGATGCGATTCCGCAGCGGAAAAAAGCGCAGCATTAGCACAGCATGTGCGGAATGCCATAGGAATGCATGGGGGGCGTCATGTACGAGTTTTTTTTAAACGTTTTCGCGCCGTAAATCACGGCAAAAACGCTTAAAAATCGCTACATGTGCACACAGCCTGAAGGGCTGATCTTAATTGCAAATATCGGAAGAATTGTGACCTCGGGACATTGCACTTAGCTTGTAGTTGTTCAAAAGATAATAGTGTCCCACATTCATATATATCCCCCATCGTGGAGACATTGTACTAAGGCCAGAATTCAGCAGATGGGTGAGCAAGCAGTGTCGGAAAATAACTATTATTCCATAAGGGCATTTCAGATATGATATCACTAAATCCAACCACCCTCTTAATCTGCCGCCACACTAATCTTGCCAGACGAAGCATGGGTAGCAGACGTGGAACTTTTACTTTCTCCAGCTCCGAAAACCCCAACGGCAATCAGCATGTGCGGCATGAAGCAAATGACACTCAGAATTAGGAAGACAATTACCGGGCATCCACTTACTTATGGCTCTTGCCTGTCCAGCCAGATAATATAGAAAAAAATCCGGTAGCGCTACCCTCCCCCTTTTTTTGGCCTTTGTAGGGTGGATAGCTTAAGTTTTGGCCTAGTTTTCCCCCATATGAAAGACGTAATCTGGGAATTCAAGTTAGTGAAAAAAGACTTAGGCACCACCACAGCACTATGTTGGAGAAAATAGCTGATCTTGGGGAGTAGTATCATTTTAATTAGATTAATGCGTCCAGCTACAGACAGCGGGAGTTTACTCCAAATCGTAAATTTAACATTGACCATCTCTAGTAACGGATATATATTAAGTTGCAGATCAAGTGTGTTAGATTGAGAAATATGAACACCCAGATATTTAAAATGTGATACAATGGGCAATAAGGAGAGAGTCCCAAGTTGCGGCATCGGGGCATGAGAAAGAGGCACCAGAGCAGATTTCTTCCAATTTATATACAGGCCGGAATATCTACTGAATTCATTTATAGTGGCAATCACCCCCATCAATGTTTCCTCCGCTCTATCCATAAATATTACCATATCATTGACGCCCCTTAATAAAGCTACCTCGAAACGCGCCTCGGGGTCTTCCTGCCCGCACCCTGAGGTAATATACACTCATTATATCTTCTATCTGCTGCTTGAAAATGTTTTTTTAGGGTCTATCACCGCCATACTTTGCACAGGCTTATACCGGCTATATGATGCCCTATCTATCTACTTCTTCTTATGCTTACTGACTTGTTCACACCATTATATTTTTTTGGGATATGTTTCATCTGTTTTGTACTGATCTATGCTGACCACTATATGTCTATATGTTTTATATATGTGCATTTGCATTTTTTCCTTTAAAATTCATATTTTGTAGGAATGCACCAGCATTTATTTGAATGAGTTACTAGTCTTATGCACAAATATTATTTTTCAAGCACTCTTCATATATACTCATACTTATATGTTTTTTTCGTGCATGTTACCTCTTGTTGTGGTGATTTTTTTTGTAGTGCCCTCACTTTTAATAATCATGCTGATATTTTTATAGCATTTTAATCGATTTCAATAAAGATTCCAATATTTTAGGCATGGCTTCTTCTTGCTTTTTCGATGATTTATTATTGAAGCTGTTTGTCTTCTAGGCTATTCTCATTTTATGAATGTGAATTCGTTTATAGTGGCAATCACCCCAGTCAATGTTTCCTCCGCTCTATCCATAAATATTATCATATCATCGGCGTACAGGCCTATGGTGTTTACCCGATCTGCTATCTCTATACCCATAATATTAGGAGAAGTTCTCATGCGAATTGCCAAAGCCTCTATTGCAAGAGCAAAGAGGGCCGGGGAGAGGGGACACCGCTGACGAGTCCCCCTGTGCAGAGAAAAGGACTCGGAAACAGAACCATTTACAATGACCCGGGCTTTAGGTTTCATATATAATGTACTAACCCATTTTAAAAATCTATCTCCAAAACCGTATTTCTGCAAGTATGCATGGAGGAAAGGCCACTCAAGGGAGTCAAAGGCCTTGGCCGCATCCAACGACGCCAATGCCCATCTATTGTCTGGCATCAGGGAGCTATATTGAACCACCGATTGAACCCGTCTAATATTAATGGAGGTGCTTTTCCCAGGCATAAAGCCAGTCTGGTCAGGATGTACAAGTTCCAAAATAATTGAATTCAGCCTAGTTGCCAAGATCTTCGTGGAAATTTTGTAATCCACATTTACTAAAGATATGGGGCGATAAGATCCACAGTCCAGAGGGTCCTTCCCTTCTTTCTTAAGCACTATTATATTAGCTTTATAGAAGGACTCCGGCATGGCCCCCCCCCCAAATCCCCCAGAACACCGACAACAAAAGTGGCGCTAAGATCTCCCGGTATTTCCTATACAGCTCAATAGGAAACCCATCTGGCTCAGGGGCTTTCCCAGAGGCCATATCCCTCATGGCATCTTCTATCTCTTCCAGAGTGAACTCAGCGTCCATAAAGGCTCGCTGAGAAGCACTTAGTGTAGGAAACGTTATATCTGATAGTCTTGACACCCCTGGTTACCAATGTCACTTCTTGAACTGTACAGTGAGCTATAATAATCATGGAAACATCCCATTATTTCCTCCGTCGAGGACACCACTGTACCATCTGAGCTGCGGATCTGTAATATTGTGTTAGTTGTATTGTGCTGCCGCACCAAATAGGCCAGAAATTTACTAGATCAGTTCCCTAGTTCAAAGTAGGATTGGCGAGTAAAAAATAATTTACGTTTAGACTTGGAGTCTATATGTTGAGTATCTAATCTTTGGGCCGTTAACCACTCCACTCTAGTACCACTAGTTTGATCAGATATGTAAGCGGCCTCTGAATCTTTCAATTGTTGCTCTATTTCGTCATCCTCCCCCGACGTCACCCGTTTGATGTAGGAGATCGTGGAAGATATGCAGCCCCTCAAGTACGCCTTAAGGGTGTCCCAAAATAAATTAACATTCCGGGGTTCGGGGTGAGAGGACACGAAAACACGCAACTGGTCAATTGTTCTGTCAGGTGACCTAATTAATTTTAGCCAGAAAGGATTTAATTTCCATGTTATCCTATTACCCGGCGGACCATATCTGAGTTTAAGGATGATTGGCCTATGATCTGAAATCCCTTTGCTTCCATGTTCAATACTATCCACCCATAGTGCCAGACCACTAGACCCAAAAATGTAATCTATACGAGATAAGGAACGTCTAGTGGAGGAGTGGCAAGTATACTCCCTCGTTTCTGGGTGATGTGTTCTCCATAGGTCTAACCATCCACTACCCTCTATAAACTGTGATAATTGGGATGTAACTGCCGATGGGGTCCCACCCTGTGTCCCGTCATCTCAATCTGTCGAGGCAATTATTCATCACCAAATTAAAGTCTCCCATACAAATGACATCCGCGTCTGGGTAATTCAAAGCAAAGCTCAATGCTTTCTGGAGAATTGACGTACCCGCTGGAGGGGGATTATAAACACACAGAATGACACACTTCCTAGAATTAATCAGTGCATACACAAATATGAAGCGCCCTTCCGAGTCTCTCCGGGCCTCCCGGACCTCCCACCTAACATCCTTGTGTATTAGTAATGAGACCCCTCTGGAGTAGCTGGTGTGAAATGCGTGTATATGTGAAGTACAGTATTCAGATGTACAGGACATCTTGTTCTCCGGGATCCATTTTTGTGCTTGCGACGCCATTTTGCTGTTTACGAGTTAAATTTTGTAACTTAACTAGATGAAAGTTCATGGCTGTTATGAAACCAGACTCTTCCAGCTTGTACAAGATATGAGATATGAGATGAGACCCTAAAAGAATGTGCTATTGTTCTATATTCTGCGTCACGCAGCTAGGGACATATTCCGATTTTCTTGCAATACTATTGGCTTAAATGTATTACGATTCTATTGGTAGCTGTATACTTTGCATAATTAAGCAGAATGCTATGTAATGTGAGATTCAGTAAAGGGGCTCAGTGATCTGCCTCGATCCTCCCGTACAGAGACCCCCGTCTCCGTGTGGTCATTCCCAGTTGCTAGCAACATTCTGTGAACTAATTTGGAAATCACTGGATCAACCGTGAAGGGTTAATTTAGCCCTACCTCAACAGCTTGGCGCCCAATGTGGGGCCCCCGAGTAGGGACGTCTCTGCCCCCCGGAGGACAACAAGACAAAGGACCCTCGGAGCGGACACAGGTGCTGGAAAATTGGGACTGATCACCCCCCCACGACAACCACGGTAAGTTGGCAGTTATACTGTTCAGACTGACCGTTGGTGTTGTTTTCCTGTGCTTGTTGCTGCAAAGAGGATCTGAGGTTTGTCCCCGTGGTGGGGTGATTCATGGGTGGAATCATATAGAGGTGTAGTCCCGTTGGGGGCCCAGTGCTCGAACCGTACCTCATAAGGGACGGACACCTCGGATTGACCAGTGATTGTGACTCTCTTTATAGTCAAAATATCCTGAAATCCTGAATTCACTGTTAGTAATCAGGCGTGGTGAGTGATCGAAGACTGGGTAGGATACGTAACTCAGGTATATATAGAGATATATATATATATATATATAACCAGAGGTGTCCGGAGGGATAGTCTGAGACGCCCTCCTCCTTTCACTGAGTACCACGAATTTTGGGCAATCCCAGAGGGGGATTATTGACCCTGTGGAACAAACTGTACGGCCGCTCCAGTATTGTGCACAATTTGTCAGGATATTTAGCTCTAAATGAGAGAATCCGTGGAAGGAAAAGAAGAATTTTGTGGCTTGGCACATGAATTGTGTGACGAAGGTGTTAGGAAGAACCGAGAAAGTGAATTCTGATTGTTTCTGTTACTGCTATGTTGAAGAAGGAAAAATTGTCTATTATTATGGAAAAGACGGATTGTTTGTGGTTCAAGCAAGTGACTGTGGTGTGAGAATGTGATTGATTAAAGAAGGAACTAAGATCCAGACAATGTGTCAGGCAGTCGAATAGTTAAAAGAATGATTTGAAAGAAGAGGTCTCCCTGCTAGATGACAATTGTACAAGGAGACCGAGAGTCGCAGCCCCCACCTTTGCTGCCAGCCTCAATCCCCATTCACCCGATCCAGAGGAAAAAGAAAAAAAAGTTTTCAGAAGAATTTAACCCGTCTGTTCAGCGTACAGAAAAAAAAAAGCAAACAGCAGCCTCCAGCCCCCAATGCAGCTGCGAGCACACAGTGTGCCCTTCAGCCCACACAGCAAACTCTCGCTCCCCCCAGACTTCAGCTACTGGTAACCCTGCTCCTCAGCCCCTCCCTGCTAATTATGGCGCTGTGCCAGACTCGAACACATTCAGAGATTGTCATTCTCCTGCTGTTTTGATCGGAGTAGATGGTAGACCCAATTAATATTCTTTCATAACCCCTATTTCTGTGGGACCTTTTCCCAAGGTTACTGTTCAGTTCGTAATCTCTCCCACATGTCCAGTAAATTTACTAGGGGCAGATTTATTATTACAGTTCCGCTCCGGAATACAATTCCAAGATGATGGTCAGATGGTTCTTATGTTATAAAATCCCTATGTAGATGAAGACAGTGAGGAAATCTGTATTTTGCATGCCCTTCCTACAGTTATGATGGCCCTGATAGGCTCAGATCCACCCCCAATATTGCCTGAGGATCAATGACTCACCCCATACCTCTCAGAGATACTATCTAAACTCTGGTAAAAAAGGGCAAAATGATATAGGGAAAATGCCTGTAGAACCAGTAAAAGTGTTTCTCAAACCTGATGCCTAATCCTCATACTCTTTTGTCCCAAATACCCCAGGATGCTGCTTGGTTTACAGTTATTTATCTTACCAATGCCTTATTTAGCATTCCGTTACACCCAGATTGCCAGTTTCTATTTGTATTCACTTTTCAGGGACGACAGTTAATATGGACAGTTATGTCACAAGGGGCCCAAAACAGTCCCAACCAGTTTTCAAAAAATATGAGCCGGTGTCTTTTGCCATTTCTGCCATTGCTAGCCTCCTTAAGTATCTGGCAGCACTGAACTGTCGGGTTTCGGCCTCGAAACTTCAGTTCTGCCTTGGTCAAGTGATCTTCTTGGGTCACTGTCTCCTCCAGGGTGTCAGACACCTCGCAGAAGAAAGAAAAATAGCTGTCAGCTCCCTTCCTTTCCCAAAAGATGAAACTGAACTCCAGCGTTTTCCTGTGCACTTACTGTCGTCAGTGGATACCGGATACATCCCGCATAATGCAACCTCTTTACAACGCCTTGAAAGACGGCATAATGAACTATAAGGGAAGATGGCAGTGATGAGGATTATCTCCAATATGATTGTTCCCAACTTCTGACTGAAGAAACAGCTACTCCACCAAATGTCAGTGAGAATCCACTTCCAAATCCTGCTCTGGTGTTATACACGGATGGTTCAAGATATGCCGATGAGTTTGGTAGATTCCACACGGGATACGCTGTTACCACAGAGGACACTGTAGTGCACGCAGCTGCGCTCCCGCCCTCACAGTCAGCACAAGAAGCAGAACTCCAGGCTCTGTCTACTGCATATACTTTGGTCAAGAACAGACGGGCTAATATATACACGGACTCACGGTACGCATTTGGTATTGCTCATGATTTTGGGGCTCTATGGGCCAATCAAGGGTTTATTACTACTGCTGGAACCCCAGTGAAAAATGCTGAAGCTGTTAAAACCCTCATGGACTCGATCAAATTACCTACTCAGGTGGCCATTATCAAAGTTAGGGCGCACGGTCCTAGGAACAGCCCACAAACTGTTGGCAACGCATTTGCGGATATGCAAGCAAAAGCCGCTGCTCTCTTACCCGTTGAACCAACTATGGTGACCACATGCTCTCAGCGTAAACAGTTACAAGAAGCATTGACCCTACAAGAACCTGATGATCTACAACAGACTGAAGTTTTCTGTCGGACCCCGCGAGACCGCTTAATGACAATGCAGAGAATGTCTCCAAAGGAAGAGGTGAAGCAATGGAAGACTGATGGGGCACGTATGGATAATGGTCTCTGGAAAAAGGACCAACTCTTGTGTCTCCCTAAGCGGATGTACCCTGCTATTGCCACATGGGCACATGGATCTACACATCGAGGAAAGAATCAGGCCCTCGCACTGGTGCAAAAATTCTACTGGGCCCCGGGAATTTCCACAGTTTTGTCAGCGCTCAACCGTGCCTGTAATATCTGTCAGACTTGCAATCCCGGTCAACTTCAACGTGTGCCCCCGAAGCATCTTGCTAAGCCCGACTATCCTTTCCAAAGGCTCCAGGTGGACCATATCACGTTGCCTAAGTCTGGAAGGTATGAATACTGTTTGGTTGTTGTTGACATGTTCTCCAGTTGGCCGGAAGCATTCCCTGTTACCAACATGACTGCAAAAACCACAGCAAAGAAACTGGTGATGGAAGTTATATGCAGATATGGGGTTCCAGAAGTTGTTGAAAGTGACCAAGGCCCGGCCTTTTCTTCTCATGTGTACCAAGAAGTTCTGACAATGCTTGGATCCACTGTAGCCCTCCATACTCCGTACCACCCACAATCCAGTGGGAAAGTTGAGAGGTTGAATGGCACACTGAAGGGACAATTGACCAAAATGATGCAGACTACGGCTCCATGGCCAGAGCTCCTACCCATTGTACTATACCATATTCGTACTACCCCTATTGTAAAATATGGTTTGTCCCCATATGAGATATTGTTTGGTGCTAGGCCCCCAGTTGTAAATTTCCAGCCCCAGCAGTTATCAGAAGAAACTGACCGTGCTGTTCAATGTGTTATTTAGCTTAGTAAAAATCTTGCTAACACCTATGTTCTAGTTTTCTTCTCTTTTCCAGATTCAGCAGAAACCGACACCTGTCATAACCTGAAGCCTGGTGATTTGGTAGTCGTGAAGAAGCATGTCAGGAAGCACGGACTAGAACCCTTGAATGACGGTCCCTATCAAGTTCTCCTCATCACCCAACAAGCCAATCGCAAATGAAGGGGACATAATGTTTTGGCTTTTCGCATTTTCCATATTATTATTGGTAGAAGTTAAAAGTTAAAGTTAGAAGATATTCAAAGACTCAGAGATCAATACAATAAAGACAATGATCGTACTAAGGACAGTTGGTGGTCAGACACCTTCTCCTTTCTCAATCCAGCCAATTGGTTTAAGGGAATTGGGGGCTGGATAGCTGGGATCTTACAAAGCTTGTTACACACCTGTATCCTTGTTGTATATGTGATACTAAACTTGTTCTTTGGTGTATTTCTGTATGTATTAGGAAAGTGTACACTAAGTCAGCTAATGATGATACCAAAGGTGTCGTTGCCCCTGCTCTTCTCTGCACCGATCTCAAAAGGCTACTTGATGAAGATGTTGAAGCCAAGCACATGGCTACTTACAAAAGATCTCCACCTCTGTCATCAAAAATTGTTATTCGTGAACTGTAGTATACAGGGGGGACGGGTGCGCCGCGACAGCCATGACTGGTAACACAGCATCAGTCATGTGAAGACCAGTACCCCTCAAGCTGTTAGCTTGGGATAGCACCTCTGATGCTGCATGTGTGTTATCAAAATTTATCTAGGGGGGAATTGTGAAGTACAGTATTCAGATGTACAGGACATCTTCTTCTCCGGGATCCATTTTTGTGCTTGCGACGCCATTTTGCTGTTTACGAGTTAAATTTTGTAACTTAACTAGATGAAAGTTCACGGCTGTTATGAAACGAGACTGTTCCAGCTTGTACAAGATATGAGATATGAGATGAGACCCTAAAAGAATGTGCTATTGTTCTATATTCTGCGTCACGCAGCTAGGGACATATTCCGATTTTCTTGCAATACTATTGGCTTAAATGTATTACGATTCTATTGGTAGCTGTATACTTTGCATAATTAAGCAGAATGCTATGTAATGTGAGATTCAGTAAAGGGGCTCAGTGATCTGCCTCGATCCTCCCGTACAGAGACCCCCATCTCCGTGTGGTCATTCCCAGTTGCTAGCAACATTGTGTGAACTAATTTGGAAATCACTGGATCAACCGTGAAGGGTTAATTTAGCCCTACCTCAACATATAGACCACTGAACCCACGGTTTCTGCACAGTCCGAGCCGTATCTCTGGTCAAGTGAGTCTCGACCAGAGCCACAACATGAGGGTGATAGTGCCTGATTTGTGAAAAAACTTTAACATTTTTTCGGGGGGTCTTGATACCCCTCACTTTCCATGTCATGCATATTAAATCAGTACCCATCTCCACTTATCTGGATATGTTGCGCATCGGCGCCTATGTAGAACTGAGAGACACCACGCAAATAGCAAGACTTCCATTGGCTGCAATTTCTACCTAAATAACACTTAAAGCTAAAATTCAGGCTGTGTGCCCACGATGCGATTTTTAAGCGTTTTCGCTGCAAAACGTTTAAAAATCGTGTACAGAACGCCCCCCATGCATTCCTATGGTATTCCGCACATGCTGTGCTAATGCTGCGCTCTTTTCCGCGGCGGAAACAATCGCAGCATGATCATTCTTTTGTGCGGAATCGCAAAGAATTGCCGCGATTCCGCACCCATAGGAATGCATGAGAATCGCTTACTTCCCGCATGTGGCTATGCCCACCATGCAGGAAGTTAAGCGTCTCATGTGCGGTTGGTACCCACGGTGTGGAGGAGAGGAGACTGTCCTCCAGGCCCTGGGTACCATACCCCTGTAAAAAAAAGAATAAAAAATAAAAAATCGGGATATATTTACCTTCCGACGTCCCACGCTGCATTCCCGGCCTAAGCGTTCCCAGTAATGCCTTGCGGCAAGGTCCTGTGATGACGTAGTCTCGCGTGACTCTAGCGGTCTCGCGAGATCGCTATAGTAACGCGAGACCAACGTCATCACAGGTCTCGCAAGGCATTACTGGGAACGCTGAGGCCCGGGATGGCAGCGCGGGACGTCGGAAGGTAAATATACCCCGATTTTTTTTATTTTTTTATCATTTTTAACATTTTATCTTTTACTATTAATGCCGCATAGGCGGCCTCAATAGTAAAAAGCTGGTCACACTTATCAAACACTATGTTTGACGAGTGTGACCAACCTGTCAATCACTTTCCAAGCGATGCTTCAAATCACTTTGAAAGTGCTTGAGAAAATCGCTTCAAAATCGCGAACAGAATCGCTGTAAAATCGCGGTGAAATCGCGCGGAAAAAAACGCGCGATTTCTGGGAAGGAGACCGGTTTTCAGTGTGCGTTTTAACACGCAACGTGGGCACATAGCCTCAAGCTTTTGAAAATAAAATAAAATATAAACTTAGTAACATAGGAGCAAAGTCCTGCTCCTCTATCGAAAAACAAACAAGGGGGTACCATCACTAAACGTAGTGTCCGGTATTGTAGATATCTGGGTGCCCGCCAGGAGAGCTCCGACCAAGCCTGCAGTAAAAGGATCCAGGTGAAAGTATACATTCTAGGATTCCTTTGCAGGAGATCCTCTATGGGACCGCAGCCACTCGGTAGCCTCCGCCAGATCCGTGAAAAATTCGGAGGAACCCCCGTGGACAACCCGAAGCCGAGCTGGATAAATCATGGAGTATGCAATGTTCTTTTCCCTGAGCCGCTTCTTGATGTCAATGAACTGCGCACGTTGCTTCTGGAGTTCCATGGAGAAATCCGGGAAGATTGAGATCACGGCGTCGTTGAACTTGATGGGGCTCTTTTGTCGTGCGAGGCGTAGAATGGTGTCTCTATCTTTATAGTTGAAGAGACGTGCCAGGAAAGATCTAGGTGGGGCTCCCGGTGGTAAAGGTTTGATGGGGACTCTGTGGGCTCTCTCAATGGCGAACACCGAGGAGAACTTATCTCCCAGAGAGGTCTTAAGCCAGCTTTCTAAGAATTGTTCAGGGTGTTGACCTTCAGAGCGCTCAGGCAGACCGATGACACGGATATTATTCCGCCGCATTCTGTTTTCTAGGTCGTCTGCCTTTTGCCTCCAGGCGTTCATAGATCCCGCTACTTTATTTAACTTAGCCTCCATTGGCGTAATGGTGTCCTCCACCTGGGACACTCTCGCCTCCACCTCCGTGATGCGCCCTCTCATGGCCTGCATGTCGTGATGGAGTCTCCCCACCTCGGTGTAGACATCTTCTATTTTCTCCGTCAAGGATGTCCTAGTGAGGGAGATAGCCTGCATCAGCTGTTCAGATGCCTGTTTAAGGGTCATTTCCTCCTGTTCAATCTCCTCTCCACTTCCTGAGGTACGATTTTTACGCTGAGATTACGAGGGGGCATTTCGTAAAGTGCGTGCACTCTCAGAAGGGTCAGATCTGGCAAATTCCTTCAATTTTTCTGCCGCTGTCGATCCCTTAGATCGGTTCATGATTAAGAGCCGTGAAATACCCCGGTATAGCTGACGTTATACAGTCCAGGAGTCTTCCTGCTGAAGTTATATATGCACAGTAGGAGCCACACTTATTAATTGCAGACTGGGAGCAGAATCCGTATGGATACAGTCAGAATGTCACCAAGGCTCCTATGGCAGGGGGGAAAGGGGGAGGAACTTCCACCCTCATAGACAGCAGCAATGGGAGGGGGAGCAGTATAGTGACACTAGCAGGCCAGCAGTTCAATTCACAGAAGAGGGAATCATGCGGGGCCCATTTTCCAGGGCACTCGCCACACTCCTCTTGAATCCTGCAGGATATGAGACGCTGCCCCCGCAACGCTGGAGACTGGACGCCGCGATCCCTCTGATAGAGCGTGTGTCCAAGATGGCCGCCGCTCCCAACAGGCCCCGCTGCCTACCCCTGTCTTCCAGGGCTCCTGCCCACCAGAGCCATCCAGCGTCTCTCCTCTGAGCTCCCGGGGGGTCTCGACACCAGCGGGCACCAAGCGCTGCCAAGTCCTGTGCTCAATACAGGCGGTAAGCGCAGGATGTACTCAGGATTAATGGGAGCTCCCGCAGCGTGCATCCTTCTCTCAAGCCCAGGTTGCTTTGATAGCAGCCTTCAGCACATCTGCATTGTTGGGTCTGGTGTCTCTCTTGACAATACTCCATAGATTAAGATCAGGCGAGTTTGCTGGCCAATCAAGCACAGTGATACTGTAGTTTATAAACCAGGTATTGGTACTTTTGGCAGTGTGGACAGGTGCTAAATCCTGCTGGAGAATGAAATTTCCATCTCCAAACAGCTTGTCGGCAGAGGGAAGCATGAAGTGCTCTAAAATTTCCTGGTAGACAGCTGCACTGACTTTGGTCTTGATAAAACACAGTGGACCTACACCAGCAGATGACATGGCTCCCCAAACCATCACTGATTGTGGAAACTTCACACTAGACCGCAAGCAGCTTGGATTGTGTGCCTCTACACTCTTCCTCCAGACTCTGGGACCTTGATTTCCAAATTACCGTATTTTTCCGACCATAAGACGCACTTTTTTCCCCCCAAATTTTGGGGGAAAGTGGGGGGTGCGTCTTATGGTCGCAATACACGGTACTAACCTTCTAGCTGGTGCGCTAGTGGCAGCGGGCGGGGCTCTGCGGTGCGGTGGTGGCAGCGGGCGGCGCTCTGCGGTGCGGTGGTGGCAGCGAGCTGTGCTCCGCTGCAGGGGGACGAGATCTCGTTGCCGAGATTTGAATCTCGTCCGAGATCTCGGGACGAGATCTGAACCCGCGCATGCGCCGTCCCCGGACCGGCGGCCATCTTCCCGGCGGCCATGCTCCCGGAGACCACCGCAACATGGTGGCGGCCAGCAAGGGATGTGCGGGGGCCTCCGGGCTGCGAAGAAATGCCGGCGGAGCCGCTGCCCCTGCAGCGGAGCACAGCCCGCTGCCACCACCGCACCGCAGAGCGCCGCCCGCTGCCACCACCGCACCGCAGCGCAGAGCCCACCTGCCCCAGCACAGCTGCCTCAGCCCCAGCACAGCTGCCCCAGCACAGCTGCCCCTGCCCCAGCACAGCTGCCCCAGCTCCAGCACAGCTGCACCTACCCCAGCACAGCTGCCCCAGCACAGCCCACCTGCCCCAGCGCAGCTGCCGCAGCACAACCAACCTGCCCCAGCACAGAGCCGCCACCGCACGAGCCTGGACCACTGAATGACCCCTGTGACTACTTCTCCACCTGTGCCGGATCCCTTCCCAGGTAAGCTGAATATGGAACGGAAATACGGACCCCCATTTGACACATTATTTTTTTTTTCCTCTATTTTCCTTCTGACAATTGGGGTGCGTCTTATGGTCCGGTGTGTCTTATAGTCCGAAAAATACGGTAAATGCAAAATTTACTTTCATCTGAAAACAACACCTTGGACCACTGAGGAACAGTCCAGTTCTTTTTGTCCTTGGCCCAGGTGAGTCGCTTCTGGCGTTGTCTATTGGTCATGAGTGGCTTGACACAAGGAATGCGACACTTGTAGCCCATGTCCTGGATACGTCTGTGTGTGGTGGCTCTTGAAGCAATGACTTCAGCAGCAGTCCACTCCTTGTGAATTTCTCCAAAATTTTTGAATGACCTTTTCTTAACAATCCTTTCAAGGCTGTGGTTATCCCGGTTGCTTGTGCACCTTTTTCTACCACACTTTTTCCTTCCACTCAACTTTACATAAATATGCTTGGATACAGCACTCTGTGAACAGCCAGCTTCTTTAGCAATGACCTTTTGTGACTTACCCTCCTTGTGGAGTGTGTTAATGACTGCCTTCTGGACATCTGTCAAGTCAGCAGTCTTCCCCATGATTGTGGATCCTACTGGAACAGACTAAGGGACCTTTTTAAAGGCTTAGGAAGCCTTTGCAGGTGTTTTTTGTTAATTATTCTAATTTACTGACATAATGATCATTGGCTGTAAGCCATAATCATCAACATTAACAGAAATAAACACGTGAAATAGATCACTCTGTTTGTAATAATATGTGAATTTCACTTTTTATATTGAATAACTGGAATAAATTAACTTTTTGATGATATTCTAATTTTGTGAGAAGCACCTGTAGATCCCAGCCTCTACATCTTTAAGACCCCTGAGTATAATGACCAGGACAGAACACGTAATACATATAAGACCCCTGAGTATAATGACCAGGCCAGAACATATAATAAATATAAGACCCTTGAGTATAATGACCAGGACAGAACTTATAATAAATATAAGACCCTTGAGTATAATGACCAGGACAGAACATATAATACATATAAGACCCCAGAGTACAATGACCAGGACTGAACATATAATACATATAAGACCCAAAAGTATAATGACCAGGATAGAACATTGTCAGGGATTTACTTGTCAAGCCAACTTTCCAGTTCCGGTTAGGAACTTGCAGCTCTCTGCCGCCCCCCTTACCCTCAGGTCAGTCTGGGAACTACACCTAGGATAAGTAGTAGCAAGAATGGATGCCTTGCAGTGTATTGGCTGGCTATTGGGCACTCTGCAGTGAGGTCGGTATGTATATTCCCAGTCTCAGGCAGGAAATACACACATAAACCTCCGTTCCATCACTGCCAGGGTCTCCCAAATCTCCCAGAACACTTTGCTGCCATCAGATCCTCATTTGATATTAAAACCAATATCAGGTCAGGGGCCCACCCACAAGGTAGCGTAATTTAGCGCGGAGGACGTGGCGGTTCGTCATAGTGCAAGGAAAACGAAACTAGTAAATTTTATAGATTTACTCCAGAAAATATAGGCAGTGTTTGCAAAAATACAAAATATGTTACAAAAGAGACAAAATACAATATATACAGATAGTTAGAAATAAAAGGGATTAAAATAAGCACTTACACATCTCGGTCACTGGTACGCCGTGTGGATGAGGGGGGAGGGGAAACTTCCCAGAACAGAAGAGTACAAATGCACAGCTGGCTGCAGCTGATTCCCCATGCAAAATACAACTTCCTAATTGAGCATCCTAAATTTATACCTTTCCCTTGCTGACCTCACTGGGGGGGCTGAGCTAGAGGATATATGCCCCCTTCTTCTTAAAAACTTTTACTTGTCATAACTCTGGGTGGAAACCTTGGAAAGAGACGACGGGTACCATTTTTCTTATTATGACATTATCTTTCATTTAAGACCAGACAAAACGTGTCTGGGTGGTGCAGGCAGGCAGAAATCCATTTCTCGGTTTCTGGCATCCCTATAGGCTACAAAACACTGCTGTGAATAGCTCTAATTATGCAGATTCCGCTAATATATTTGTCCTGTACCTATGACTATTCTGTGTTGTTAAATTCGAGTTTGAATGAACAAAAAAACGTGCTTAAACAAAGCCGGATTTACAGGTCAGGAGCTCACATTACACAAAGCTGGTATACCTGCAGGGAGGGGCGAGTGGACATCCCATCAGGGAGAACGAGGGGGCTAGTGCAGCTGTGAGGGGGATATTTGTGAGCTGTGCCTGAACATGGGGCTTTGTGTGTACACTGCACAGACCTAATGGGGAAGGGGGAGCATGTCCTTCAAAAAAGGTGATGGGAAGTCTGGATAGGTGCTTCTGTTACTTATGCAAGAACGTATATTTTCCTGACAAACATGTAACACATATAAGACCCGGAGTATCATGACCAAGAGTGATAATGTAATACATATCACCAGGCCTCTACATCTGTAGGACCAGTAAATATATATATTGACCAGGACTGTATATCTAGTATAGATAAGATAATACATACCACCACGACTCTATGGCCCCGATTCATCATTGCTGGTTCCCCAGTTTTCCAGAGTAATTTCCTTTTTCAGTGACTGTAATTTTTCCTCAACAAATTTTTCTTATACAGATGTTTTAGGCAAATTCATCAAATGCAACTTTTACAAAATGTCTCATTTATGGGGGGCACATCTCACTCCTGACCCCCCCTCTTCCTGGTGTAACGTTTCTAGAGGAATTTTCAATTTGGCAGGTTGTTTTTTTAAGACAAACATGCGACTTTTTAAAAAGTTGGTGACTTTTTGTGCTAAAAGATCACAAAAAGTTACATTAAAAGATACATTTTTGACATTGCGCCAAAGTTTATTAACCATATGCTCCATTTTCAAGAGACTAGTGGTAAAAAATTGTCAATGAATACCAAAATAGTCAAAAAATAGAAATGTGGCTTCAATAAATCACAAACGATGAATGGGGCCCTATGTCTTTAGGACCAGTGAATATATCTCATTAGGAGTACGAACATCTTGTGAAAAATATACAATATTCCCCCAGGACTCCACAGCTTTAGGACCATTTACCAAAGTTAATGAACAAGACTGAATATCTAGTAAAGAACATGTAATGTATGACACCAGTACTCCGTGGCTTTAGGACCAGTTACCATAAACTATGACCAGGCCTGAATAAACTCATAAAGAACAGGTAATACATGCCACCAAGACTCTACGATACCATTTACAATGACCAACACTGGATATCTCATAAAAACAGATAATATATGCCACCAAGACTCTACAATACCCAGAGGCGTATCACGGAGGGGGCAGCTAGGGCATGTGCTCTGGGCGCAGCCGGCGGGGGGGGGGGGGCGCAGTCGGGCTGCCTAATGCAGCAGTCCGCAGTGTCTGCCCCCGGCGGCGGCATTCTGCCGCCCCCGGCCTGGGAGTCAGCCGTTCTCTTTATCGGCTATCAAGCAGACAGCCAGCGCAGAGAAGCTGCCGTCTGCCGACTTTCAGAGAGCAATTGTACTGGCGTCTATACAGGCGCCGGTACAATTCAAGCTCTGACCGCCGGGTCAGAGCGACGTCAGCAGCGTAATCAGATGATGTGATCATGCTGCTGACGTCACTCGCCGGTGCCCAGGATAATGGTGGTAAGTGTGCTCCACTCTGAAGCTGAAGAACCACCGAAGATTAAGGGGGGGATACATAAAGTGTGGGGGTGTTGGAGTGGGGTAGGGAGGCACTTTATGTGTGGGGGAGATTTGGAGTGGGGATGGGTATATTTAATGTGTGGGGGCATATGGAGTGGGGATGGGGGGGTTATTTAATGTGAGGGGGCATTTGGAGTGGGGATGGGGGTTATTTAATGTGTGGGGGGATTCGGAGTGGGGATGGGGGGTTATTTAATGTGTGGTGGGATTTGGAGTGGGTATGGGGGTTATTTAATGTGTGGGGGCATTTGGAGTGGGGATTGGGGTTATTTAATGTGTGGGGGCATTTGGAGTGGGGATGGGGGGTTATTTAATGTGTGGGGCAATTGGAGTGGGGATGGGGTATTTAATGTGTGAGGCATTTGGAGTGGGGATGGGGGTTATTTAATTTGTGGGGCATTTGGAGTGTAGATGGGGAAGTTATTTAATGTGTGGGGGATTTGGAGTGGGGATGGGGGGTTATTTAATGTGTGGGGGAATTAGGAGTGTAGATTGGGAGGTTATTTAATGTGTGGGGGATTTGGAGTTGGGATGGGGGGTTATTTAATGTGTGGGGGGATTTGGAGTTGGGATGGGGGTTATTTAATGAGTGGGGCATTTACAGTGGGGATGGGGGTTAGTTAATGTGTGGGGGGATTTAGAGTGGGGATGGGGGATACGTAATGTGTGGGGGATTTGTCATGGGGATGGGGGGATTTAATGTGTGTGGGGGGATTTGGAGTGGGGATGGGGGGATTTAATATGTGTGGGGGGATTTTGAGTGGGGATGGGGGGATTTAATGTGTGTGGGAGGATTTGGAGTGGGGAAGGGGGGATTTAATGTGTATGGGGGGATTTGGAGTGGGGATGGAGTGATTTGGAGTGGGGATGGGGAAATTTGAGGACACAAAATGAAGAATATGTATGAGGAAACAGTATGGGGGTGAGTGGGGGGATGGGTGCAGACAGTATGGGGAGCGAATGGGTAAATGTATGTGGACACAGTATGAGTAGTGATGGGAAAAATGTATGTGGACACAGTATGGGGAGTGAGGCTGATGGGATGTGTGCACAGTATGGAGAGTCAGGGGTATGTGTGAGCAGACAGTATAGAGAGTGAGGGGGTAAATATATGAGGAGACAGTATGGTGAACAGAGGGATGTTAGAGGAGACAGTATGAGGAGGGAGTGGAATAGTGTGAGGAGACAGTATATTGCAGATATTTTTATTTAGGAGCATTATAATGACACTTCTATCTTTAAGGGGATCGTGTGAAGATTTGCTGCAGAAGACCGGAGAAGATGGAAGTCTGCAGAGACGAGATGTGGATGAGAAAACTCATCATGGGGTCTGGACAAGAAGAAGAAAAGGAGAATGACTGCAGAGACGACGTCATCTATAAGGTACCTGGATGTAAATATTATTTGTGATACTAACTTATTCTCATGTTTTTATTTGTTAGGAGCATTAAAGGGGTTGTCCAGGTTTGTACTGAGTCTGCAGTCATTCTATGTGACTGCAGACTTCTGAATTCTCACAGTGCTCACTGAACGTTGTAAGGATTCTCTCGTGTCGGTAATTTACATACATGCGGTCACATGCGGACTAGACATGTGTGGCCTCACTCCATGAAAATTAACGGAGTGAGGCCGGGCACGTCTAGTGGGAATGTGGACAGAAGTATATAAATCACATACTTGTGCTGACATGACTGTACATCGGCAAGGGAGAATCCTAAAAGTGTGCAGTGCATTCGTTGTGAGAATTCAGAAGCTGCAATGTCAGGATTCAGCGCTGCAGGTTCCAGTAGTCATCACACGGACACTTCACTTATATACGATTTTCATACTTATGGTCCTGTGACAACGAGCTTCTCTTCCTGCTTCTCTCAGTTTTTCACTGAACATTGAGAGCATTAGGGAGAGCAGCTCGTGGGTACATGACTAAAGGCCCCTTTTGCATTTATCGATGCACCTGCGATCCCGACCAGCGATATGACCCGGTCAGGATCGTTGGTGCATCGCTAAATGATCGCTAGTGAGCTGCCAAACAGGAAGATCTGACAGCGATGCAGCTGCGATACAGCGGACGATACTTACCTTTCAGACGCAGCGATCCTGATGTCCTCCATCCGCCTTCACGCGTCGCTCATCGGCGCCAGCAGAAAGCCCAGCAGGAAGCGCCTGACGAGAAATGGAGCTGCGCGATCAGCGATGGACAGCGGGGGAGCCGGTCGGAGATAAGTATCACACATAGCGATATCGCTAGCGATATCGCTATAACGTCACAAAATCGGTGATGCTTTAGCGATATTGCTATGTGTAAAACCCCCTTAACTGTGCAAATCACATGTGTGCTCGGGGGGGGGGGCGCCGAACCAAAGTATCGCTCCGGTTGCCAGAAAACCTAGCTACACCTCTGACAATACCATATACAATGACTAGGCCTGAATATCTCATACAGAACAGATAATACATGCCACCAAGACTCTATGATACCACTTACAATGACCAGGACTGAACATATGGCATATAACAGGTGACTGGTCAAGTCCTATTTGGTCAGTATTAAGGCTCATACAAACATGCGAGAAACTCGGACGATTCTCGCACGTCAATACCCGACACTGCCGCCGGCACTCGGATCGGAGCGTTCAGCTGCATGCATTTCTATGCAGCTGACCGCTTCGATCTGAGGTTCGGCGGCAGTGCCTGGTATTGACGTGACTCGTCCAAGTTTCTCACATGTGAGTATGAGCACCAAGTATGGACTGGGGCTGAAATTCAGCACTGGCATTTGAAATCACACAGGCCCAGTCCCCATCCCCAAGCACCAGATGGGATATATTACTAATATTAGGCTAGTTTCACACTAGCGTTTTTTGCCAGCAGCGCACACCGCCGCTAAGCCCCGCCCCCTGCCCGTCCCCTCCGGTCATCTCTGCCTAGTATCGCACACGGCTGCATGCGATCTGCACACCCTATCTTTAGCATACAGCGCGCAGACCGTGTGCTGACCGTGCGCTAGTAGAATTTAGTGTGCGCTGCGCCCTTTTGACGGTGCGCGCCGAACGCACCATGTTGCATTTTGGCGCGCTCGGCGCACCGTCAAAAGGGCGCAGCGTACGCTAAATTCTACTAGCGCACGGTCTGCGCACCCTATGCTAAAGAAAGGGTGTGCAGATCGCATGCAGCTGTGTGCGCTACTAGGCGGAGATGACCGGAGGGGGCGGGCAGGAGGCGGGGCTTATCGGCGGCGTGCGCTGCTGGCAAAAAACGCTAGTGTGAAACTAGCCTTACCCTGGATGGAGGAAAGCAAGATTTACTACAAAACCAATATTTCTAATGATACCTGTGGCCTGCTGGGGTAAGTGACGGAGTCAGCGACTTTGTGCTCCATCACAACTCTTAACAGTATGGGTGTGTTGAGAACACCGATTCTGCTAACATAGCAGACAAGGCAGCCCATGACCAGACAGGCCCTTCTGGCATTTGCCAGAATTGCCAGATGGCCAGTCCGGCCCTGATACACACCCACTGACAACACCCACTATTTCACACCGCTCATGTCTCTTACCTATGCCTGGGGCAACGTATATGAAGTAAAGGAATGAAGATGACAACGAGAATAGGAAAAGGATTGCAATGGCTGATCGATTTTGGATCTGCAAGATCTTCTTCATGGTAGGAAAGACCATAAAGCAATGGGGAATGTCAATGGAAAATGTTTCTAAAAGTGTAGAGCAGTCACAAAGACCCCTGATCACTTGGATCCCAAAGTGAAGGAGGCCAAAAGTTTCTCTAAGTCACTGGAATCATAAAGACAAAGGGGATTGTGTACTTCTCTAAATCATTGTGATTATGGCAAAGCTACTTCTCCACTCCAGTGGGATCCTTAAAATGTGTAGGATTTGTAGTTTTCCAGATCACAGGGATCCTAATAAGGAGAAGATTGTCCACTTCTCCAGATCATTGTGACCCTTAGGAAGTGTACTTCACTAGAACATTGGGACACTTAAGATGTCTAGGAAGTGTACCTCTCCAGATCACTGGGATACTACAGAGGAGGAGGCTGGGTACTTCTCCAGATCATTGGGATCCCACAGAGCAGGCTGTGTACTTCTCCAGATCATTGGGATCACACAGAGCAGGCTGTGTACTTCTCCAGATCATTGGGATCACACAGTGGAGGTTGTGTACTTCTCCAGATCATTGGGATCACACAGTGGAGGTTGTGTACTTCTCCAGATCAGAGCAGGCTGTGTACTTCTCCAGATCATTGGGATCACACAGTGGAGGTTGTGTACTTCTCCAGATCATTGGGATCACACAGAGCAGGCTGTGTACTTCTCCAGATCATTGGGATCCCACAGTGGAGGTTGTGTACTTCTCCAGATCATTGGGATCACACAGAGCAGGCTGTGTACTTCTCCAGATCATTGGGATCACACAGTGGAGGTTGTGTACTTCTCCAGATCATTGGGATCACACAGTGGAGGTTGTGTACTTCTCCAGATCATTGGGATCACACAGAGCAGGCTGTGTACTTCTCCAGATCATTGGGATCCCACAGTGGAGGTTGTGTACTTCTCCAGATCATTGGGATCACACAGAGCAGGCTGTGTACTTCTCCAGATCATTGGGATCACACAGTGGAGGTTGTGTACTTCTCCAGATCATTGGGATCACACAGTGGAGGTTGTGTACTTCTCCAGATCCCTTGGATCCAGATGAGGCTGAGTACTTCTCCAGATCCCTGGGATCCCACAGAGCAGGCTATGTACTTCTCCAGATGACTATTGGATGCCTATGAAGAGGGAGCTGATACTTTCCCAGAAGATAGACGTCCTGGACAGTTGGAAGCTGGGCTCTTCTCTTGGTAATCTAGATCCTGAGTAGAAGCCCAGGACCCTGGCACCCACCACTATGGCCCCGGCTTTGGAGGCTGGATGGTTGAGCCCAGGAGCCCGGCATCGGAGGCAGGTGACATCTCCAGCACTGGCAGCTGGGCGCCCTCACCCAGGTCACAGGGACTTCAGCTCTGGAGGCAAGCTAGCTCCCGAAATGACATGGGGACCTGCTATTAAGCCGGACTGTTCCTCTGATCAGGAGGCTGCTGGTGCTTAGGTCGGATGGGTGCCCTGATCGCAAGGGCCCGATTGTAACGATGTGTAATTAGTCCAGTGATGTCAGCGACTGCGATCCGTAGCACTGGCTCCAAAATTAGAGAGGACGCTGTGGCTCCAGGCAGCTCGGAAGCTGCTGGTACAGGCGGACCCTGGGAATCACCTTGTGAAGGGAAAGCAAAGAAGACGTGACACCGCGATGCCGATGCCAGGCAGAGGAGAGCATGAATGGGCAGACAGGCGAGGAGAAGGCGGAGCGGGGGCGAGGCGAGGACATGATGGTGGGCGGAGCCAGTATTGCCGGGGGTGTGGTCTGAGGCGAGGGTTTACCTCAGTCAGTGACTGCTCACAGAGAGCGGCGGGCGGTCGCTCTCACCGCTCTCCCCCGACTCTGCCTCATCCGCATCATCCCCTGCCCTCAGCTATTCTCCATGTCCACTATGTCTCAACTTCATCGCTTACTGATGTTCCTCCACCGTCCTCCTATTATTCTTCCACTTTTTCCCTGGTTTTCCGGTTATGTATCTGCTTTTTACATAATGGTCGTGTTACTGTTCTGTTTCTTCATTGTCCTGTTAACTTTCCCACTTGTTTTCCTTCGTTGTCTTCTGTGGTGTTCCTCGCTTCTTCCCTTGTCCTGTTATTTCTCCACTTTTTCCATCATCCTCCTTTTTATTCTTCCTCTGCTTCTTCCCTCATCATCATGTTATTCCATCCAGTTTTTTCTCTGCTTTTATACTCATTTATAGTTTTTGCCTTCTTTTTTCATTCTCTTTTCTTTTTTTTTCTCATTCTTTATTTTCTTCTTTAATCATTGTCATATTATTATCGCCTTGTTATTCTCCGCTTCTTCCCTCATTGTCCTGTTATTCTCCGCTTCTTCCCTCATTGTCCTTTTATTCTCCGCTTCTTCCCTCATTGTCCTGTTATTCCTCCACTTCTTCCCTCATCATCCTGTTATTCTTCCTCCGCTTCTTCCCTCATAGTCCTGTTATTCTTCCTCCGCTTCTTCCCTCATAGTCCTGTTATTCTTCCTCCGCTTCTTCCCTCAGCACCCTGTTATTCTCCGCGTCTTCCCTCATCGACCTGTTATTCTTCCTCCGCTTCTTCCCTCATCGCCCTGTTATTCTTCCTCTGCTTCTTCCCTCCTCGTCCTGTTATTCTTCCTCCGCTTCTTCCCTCATCGCCCTGTTATTCTTCCTCTGCTTCTTCCCTCATCGTCCTGTTATTCTTCCTCCGCTTCTTCCCTTATCGCCCTGTTATTCTTCCTCCGCTTCTTCCCTTATCGCCCTGTTATTCTTCCTCCGCTTCTTCCCTCATCGTCCTGTTATTCTTCCCTCAGCACCCTGTTATTCTCCACTTCTTCCCTCATCGACCTGTTATTCATCCTCCGCTTCTTCCCTCATCTCCCTGTTATTCTTCCTCTGCTTCTTCCCTCATCGTCCTGTTATTCTTCCTCCGCTTCTTCCCTCCTCGTCCTGTTATTCTTACTCCGCTTCTTCCCTCATCGCCCTGTTATTCTTCCTCCGCTTCTTCCCTCATCGTCCTGTTATTCTTCCTCCGCTTCTTCCCTTATCGCCCTGTTATTCTTCCTCCGCTTCTTCCCTCATCGTCCTGTTATTCATCCTCCGCTTCTTCCCTCATCGCCCTGTTATTCTTCCTCCGCTTCTTCCCTCATCGTCCTGTTATTCTTCCTCCGCTTCTTCCCTTATCGCCCTGTTATTCTTCCTCCGCTTCTTCCCTTATCGCCCTGTTATTCTTCCTCCGCTTCTTCCCTCATCGACCTGTTATTCTTCCTCCGCTTCTTCCCTCAGCACCCTGTTATTCTCCACTTCTTCCCTCATCGACCTGTTATTCATCCTCCGCTTCTTCCCTCATCGCCCTGTTATTCTTCCTCCGCTTCTTCCCTCATCGTCCTGTTATTCTTCCTTCGCTTCTTCCCTCATCGTCCTGTTATTCTTCCTCCGCTTCTTCCCTCATCGTCCTGTTATTCTTCCTCCGCTTCTTCCCTTATCGCCCTGTTATTCTTCCTCCGCTTCTTCCCTTATCGCCCTGTTATTCTTCCTCTGCTTCTTCCCTTATCGCCCTGTTATTCTTCCTCCGCTTCTTCCCTCATCGTCCTGTTATTCTTCCTCCGCTTCTTCCCTCATCTCCCTGTTATTCTTCCTCTGCTTCTTCCCTCATCGTCCTGTTATTCTTCCTCCGCTTCTTCCCTCAGCACCCTGTTATTCTTCCTCCGCTTCCCTCATCGCCCTGTTATTCTTCCTCTGCTTCTTCCCTCATCGTCCTGTTATTCTTCCTCCGCTTCTTCCCTCATCGTCCTGTTATTCTTCCTCCGCTTCTTCCCTCAGCACCCTGTTATTCTCCGCTTCTTCCCTCATCGACCTGTTATTCTTCCTCCGCTTCATCCCTCATCGCCCTGTTATTCTTCCTCTGCTTCTTCCCTCATCGTCCTGTTATTCTTCCTCCGCTTCTTCCCTTATCGCCCTGTTATTCTTCCTCCGCTTCTTCCCTTATTGCCCTGTTATTCTTCCTCCGCTTCTTCCCTCATCGTCCTGTTATTCTTCCTCCGCTTCTTCCCTCAGCACCCTGTTATTCTCCACTTCTTCCCTCATCGACCTGTTATTCTTCCTCCGCTTCTTCCCTCATCGCCCTGTTATTCTTCCTCTGCTTCTTCCCTCATCGTCCTGTTATTCTTCCTCGGCTTCTTCCCTTATCGCCCTGTTATTCTTCCTCCGCTTCTTCCCTTGTCCTGTTATTTCTCCACTTTTTCCATCATCCTCCTTTTTATTCTTCCTCTGCTTCTTCCCTCATCATCATGTTATTCCATCCTGTTTTTTCTCTGCTTTTATACTCATTTATAGTTTTTGCCTTCTTTTTTCATTCTCTTTTCTTTTTTTTTCTCATTCTTTATTTTCTTCTTTAATCATTGTCATATTATTATCGCCTTGTTATTCTCCGCTTCTTCCCTCATTGTCCTGTTATTCTCCGCTTCTTCCCTCATTGTCCTTTTATTCTCTGCTTCTTCCCTCATTGTCCTGTTATTCCTCCACTTCTTCCCTCATCATCCTGTTATTCTTCCTCCGCTTCTTCCCTCATAGTCCTGTTATTCTTCCTCCGCTTCTTCCCTCATAGTCCTGTTATACTTCCTCCGCTTCTTCCCTCAGCACCCTGTTATTCTCCGCGTCTTCCCTCATCGACCTGTTATTCTTCCTCCGCTTCTTCCCTCATCGCCCTGTTATTCTTCCTCTGCTTCTTCCCTCCTCGTCCTGTTATTCTTCCTCCGCTTCTTCCCTCATCGCCCTGTTATTCTTCCTCTGCTTCTTCCCTCATCGTCCTGTTATTCTTCCTCCGCTTCTTCCCTTATCGCCCTGTTATTCTTCCTCCGCTTCTTCCCTTATCGCCCTGTTATTCTTCCTCCGCTTCTTCCCTCATCGTCCTGTTATTCTTCCCTCAGCACCCTGTTATTCTCCACTTCTTCCCTCATCGTCCTGTTATTCTTCCTCCGCTTCTTCCCTCCTCGTCCTGTTATTCTTCCTCCGCTTCTTCCCTCATCGCCCTGTTATTCTTCCTCTGCTTCTTCCCTCATCGTCCTGTTATTCTTCCTCCGCTTCTTCCCTTATCGCCCTGTTATTCTTCCTCCGCTTCTTCCCTCATCGTCCTGTTATTCATCCTCCGCTTCTTCCCTCATCGCCCTGTTATTCTTCCTCCGCTTCTTCCCTCATCGTCCTGTTATTCTTCCTCCGCTTCTTCCCTTATCGCCCTGTTATTCTTCCTCCGCTTCTTCCCTTATCGCCCTGTTATTCTTCCTCCGCTTCTTCCCTCATCGACCTGTTATTCTTCCTCCGCTTCTTCCCTCAGCACCCTGTTATTCTCCACTTCTTCCCTCATCGACCTGTTATTCATCCTCCGCTTCTTCCCTCATCGCCCTGTTATTCTTCCTCCGCTTCTTCCCTCATCGTCCTGTTATTCTTCCTTCGCTTCTTCCCTCATCGCCCTGTTATTCTTCCTCCGCTTCTTCCCTCATCGTCCTGTTATTCTTCCTCCGCTTCTTCCCTTATCGCCCTGTTATTCTTCCTCCGCTTCTTCCCTTATCGCCCTGTTATTCTTCCTCCGCTTCTTCCCTTATCGCCCTGTTATTCTTCCTCCGCTTCTTCCCTCATCGTCCTGTTATTCTTCCTCCGCTTCTTCCCTCATCGCCCTGTTATTCTTCCTCCGCTTCTTCCCTCATCGTCCTGTTATTCTTCCTCCGCTTCTTCCCTCAGCACCCTGTTATTCTTCCTCCGCTTCCCTCATCGCCCTGTTATTCTTCCTCTGCTTCTTCCCTCATCATCCTGTTATTCTTCCTCCGCTTCTTCCCTCAGCACCCTGTTATTCTCCGCTTCTACCCTCATCGACCTGTTATTCATCCTCCGCTTCTTCCCTCATCGCCCTGTTATTCTTCCTCCGCTTCTTCCCTCATCGTCCTGTTATTCTTCCTCCGCTTCTTCCCTCATTGTCCTGTTATTCTTCCTCCGCTTCTTCCCTTATCGCCCTGTTATTCTTCCTCCGCTTCTTCCCTCCTCGTCCTGTTATTCTTCCTCCGCTTCTTCCCTCATCGCCCTGTTATTCTTCCTCCGCTTCTTCCCTCATCGTCCTGTTATTCTTCCTCCGCTTCTTCCCTCATCGCCCTGTTATTCTTCCTCCGCTTCTTCCCTCATCGTCCTGTTATTCTTCCTCCGCTTCTTCCCTCAGCACCCTGTTATTCTTCCTCCGCCTCCCTCATCGCCCTGTTATTCTTCCTCTGCTTCTTCCCTCATCGTCCTGTTATTCTTCCTCCGCTTCTTCCCTCAGCACCCTGTTATTCTCCGCTTCTTCCCTCATCGACCTGTTATTCTTCCTCCGCTTCTTCCTTCATCGCCCTGTTATTCTTCCTCCGCTTCTTCCCTCATCGTCCTGTTATTCTTCCTCCGCTTCTTCCCTTATCGCCCTGTTATTCTTCCTCCGCTTCTTCCCTTATCTCCCTGTTATTCTTCCTCCGCTTCTTCCCTCATCGCCCTGTTATTCTTCCTCCGCTTCTTCCCTCATTGTCCTGTTATTCCTCCACTTCTTCCCTCATCGTCCTGTTATTCTTCCTCCGCTTCTTCCCTCATCGTCCTGTTATTCTTCCTCCGCTTCTTCCCTCAGCACCCTGTTATTCTCCGCTTCTTCCCTCATCGACCTGTTATTCTTCCTCCGCTTCATCCCTCATCGCCCTGTTATTCTTCCTCTGCTTCTTCCCTCATCGTCCTGTTATTCTTCCTCCGCTTCTTCCCTTATCGCCCTGTTATTCTTCCTCCGCTTCTTCCCTTATTGCCCTGTTATTCTTCCTCCGCTTCTTCCCTCATCGTCCTGTTATTCTTCCTCCGCTTCTTCCCTCAGCACCCTGTTATTCTCCACTTCTTCCCTCATCGACCTGTTATTCTTCCTCCGCTTCTTCCCTCATCGCCCTGTTATTCTTCCTCTGCTTCTTCCCTCATCGTCCTGTTATTCTTCCTCGGCTTCTTCCCTTATCGCCCTGTTATTCTTCCTCCGCTTCTTCCCTTATCGCGCTGTTATTCTTCCTCTGCTTCTTCCCTCATCGCCCTGTTATTCTTCCTCCGCTTCTTCCCTCATCGCCCTGTTATTCTTCCTCTGCTTCTTCCCTCATCGTCCTGTTATTCTTCCTCGGCTTCTTCCCTTATCGCCCTGTTATTCTTCCTCCACTTCTTCCCTTATCGCCCTGTTATTCTTCCTCTGCTTCTTCCCTCATCGTCCTGTTATTCTTCCTCCGCTTCTTCCCTTATCGCCCTGTTATTCTTCCGCAGCTTCTTCCCTTATCGCCCTGTTATTCTTCCTCCGCTTCTTCCCTCATCGCCCTGTTATTCTTCCTCCGCTTCTTCCCTCATTGTCCTGTTATTCCTCCACTTCTTCCCTCATCGTCCTGTTATTCTTCCTCTGCTTCTTCCCTCATCGTCCTGTTATTCTTCCTCCGCTTCTTCCCTCAGCACCCTGTTATTCTCCGCTTCTTCCCTCATCGACCTGTTATTCTTCCTCCGCTTCTTCCCTCATCGCCCTGTTATTCTTCCTCTGCTTCTTCCCTCATCGTCCTGTTATTCTTCCTCCGCTTCTTCCCTCATCGCCCTGTTATTCTTCCTCCGCTTCTTCCCTTATCGCCCTGTTATTCTTCCTCCGCTTCTTCCCTCATCGTCCTGTTATTCTTCCTCCGCTTCTTCCCTCAGCACCCTGTTATTCTCCACTTCTTCCCTCATCGACCTGTTATTCTTCCTCCGCTTCTTCCCTCATCGCCCTGTTATTCTTCCTCTGCTTCTTCCCTCATCGTCCTGTTATTCTTCCTCGGCTTCTTCCCTTATCGCCCTGTTATTCTTCCTCCGCTTCTTCCCTCATCGTCCTGTTATTCTTCCTCTGCTTCTTCCCTCATCGCCCTGTTATTCTTCCTCTGCTTCTTCCCTCATCGCCCTGTTATTCTTCCTGCGCTTCTTCCCTCATCGTCCTGTTATTCTTCCTCTGCTTCTTCCCTCATCGCCCTGTTATTCTTCCTCTGCTTCTTCCCTCATCGTCCTGTTATTCTTCCTCCGCTTCTTCCCTTATCGCCCTGTTATTCTTCCTCCGCTTCTTCCCTTATTGCCCTGTTATTCTTCCTCCGCTTCTTCCCTCATCGTCCTGTTATTCTTCCTCCGCTTCTTCCCTCAGCACCCTGTTATTCTCCACTTCTTCCCTCATCGACCTGTTATTCTTCCTCCGCTTCTTCCCTCATCGCCCTGTTATTCTTCCTCTGCTTCTTCCCTCATCGTCCTGTTATTCTTCCTCGGCTTCTTCCCTTATCGCCCTGTTATTCTTCCTCCGCTTCTTCCCTTATCGCGCTGTTATTCTTCCTCTGCTTTTTCCCTCATCGCCCTGTTATTCTTCCTCCGCTTCTTCCCTCATCGCCCTGTTATTCTTCCTCTGCTTCTTCCCTCATCGTCCTGTTATTCTTCCTCGGCTTCTTCCCTTATCGCCCTGTTATTCTTCCTCCACTTCTTCCCTTATCGCCCTGTTATTCTTCCTCTGCTTCTTCCCTCATCGTCCTGTTATTCTTCCTCCGCTTCTTCCCTTATCGCCCTGTTATTCTTCCTCAGCTTCTTCCCTTATCGCCCTGTTATTCTTCCTCCGCTTCTTCCCTCATCGCCCTGTTATTCTTCCTCCGCTTCTTCCCTCATTGTCCTGTTATTCCTCCACTTCTTCCCTCATCATCCTGTTATTCTTCCTCTGCTTCTTCCCTCATCGTCCTGTTATTCTTCCTCCGCTTCTTCCCTCAGCACCCTGTTATTCTCCGCTTCTTCCCTCATCGACCTGTTATTCTTCCTCCGCTTCTTCCCTCATCGCCCTGTTATTCTTCCTCTGCTTCTTCCCTCATCGTCCTGTTATTCTTCCTCCGCTTCTTCCCTTATCGCCCTGTTATTCTTCCTCCGCTTCTTCCCTTATCGCCCTGTTATTCTTCCTCCGCTTCTTCCCTCATCGTCCTGTTATTCTTCCTCCGCTTCTTCCCTCAGCACCCTGTTATTCTCCACTTCTTCCCTCATCGACCTGTTATTCTTCCTCCGCTTCTTCCCTCATCGCCCTTGTTCTGTCCCCACTTAATGGCGATTAAAGGTATGCAGACATGTAAGCGAGAGAAGTTCCTACCTTTGTGTATCCAATAAGCCAGGCAGACATGACCCTTAGCAGCTTCTCAGATAAGCATACACGCGTTGTGATGAAGAACAATGTTGGTTTATTCCGTAGATAACGATCCAAACATTACATTGAGTCTCTTGCATGGAGCTTGTCTCTGGAGTCGCTACTTGCGGGTCAAAAGACTTTGCTTCCTCAGCTCATGAGGGAGAACAGTTCTCTCAGGTAAGATGTCTGCCGATGACTGAGCAAACAGGAAGAGAAGAGGCTGAAGAGAAGCCCCTCCCCATAGGCTGAACAAGGAAAGACCGAGGAACTAAATGGTCTGGCCAGTAGATGGCAGCAGAGACAAGCGAAAAAACATAAATACATTTCTTTAACTAGAAACATGCATGGAACAGCACACTCCCCGTCTGGAATTCACTATGGGGATTCCACTATTGTCCATAATAATAATAAACCTGAAAGAAAGGGCATGTTAAATGCAACAATTAAAGTTCAAAAAATCAGAAAAACGGCCAAACTTCGGGTGCAGAACGCTCATCCCGTAGTGGCGCTCTCGATAGGCAGTAAGAGGACGAGTTCATGGATTGGCCTCGCAAAGATCTTCGTCTCACCCTTCCTAAAGACCCTCAGCTCCACCTTCCGCACGTTGCCATCCTGGCTAGGCAGTGTCCTGGTAACAAGTCCCAGAGGCCAGTCAGTCCTTTCATGATGATGACGGATCAGTAAGACTGTAACGTGGTGTTTGTTGGGAATGATGAGAGGATTTTGCTCTGCGACACCGAAACGAGCCTGGCTTAAACGACCGCCAACCCTCAGTAAGCCGAAGCTGTCCATTACTGGGTTTAAATTGGCGAGGGGGCTTCTTAATGGAATCTGCTGTTTGTTATTTAAGCACTTCCATTCGGTGGCGAATTCGCTCTGTTGGAGGTGGCGTATAATGAGGGACTCAC
The DNA here is from genome assembly GCF_039654945.1 of Dendrobates tinctorius. Classification (NCBI taxonomy): domain Eukaryota; kingdom Metazoa; phylum Chordata; class Amphibia; order Anura; family Dendrobatidae; genus Dendrobates; species Dendrobates tinctorius. Next base: position 2,873,484 of record NW_027361733.1, on the reverse strand, counting down.
TACGGGAGATGTCCTCAGCAGAAAGAGGTCTGTGGCATACATGCCAGCGATGACAGTCCTTGTCTTTAAAGTCTGCACGATAACATCTGGCGATGTGCACTAACCTGGCAACAGTCCTGACGAGTCTTAAACAGCTGGAGAAGCGTTCAAAACGTTGGCAGCCGAGGTTGGATGTTTTCTCAGCACTGGTGGTCAGGGTATGGACCTCAGTTCGGACATCTGGATCGTTGTCTGGATCTAGGATGCTGAAGTCTTCCTGGACACCTTCTTCTGACTGTCTCAGCAGGAACTCTGGACCTGTAAGCCAAGAAGAGTTAACGAAAGAAGATATAGACATGGGTCTGGTTGCAAGATCTGCTGGATTCAGCTCCGATGGTACGTAACGCCATTGTTCCGGTTTGGAGGATCTCCTGATCCTTTCGATGCGGTTACTGACATACACGTAGAATCGTCTCGATGTATTGTAGATGTAACCCAAAACGACCTTGCTGTCGGTGTAGAATTGGACCTCATCTATTTCGATACACAGTTCTTGTAGTATGAAGTCAGCAATTTCCACTGCCAAGACGGCTCCACAGAGTTCGAGTCTGGGGATGGTGTGGTCGGGCTTCGGGGCTAGCTTCGCCTTGCCGAACACCAATCCGACGTAGCTTTGCCCGCTGGCGTCCATCACCTTCAGGTATGCAACCGCCGCTATGGCTTCTGTGGAGGCGTCTGAAAAGACGTGGAGTTCTTTCCTTCCGCTAGAGGCAAGGGAGATTTTGGTGTAGCATCTCGGGATGTGAATATTGTTCAATCCGCACAACGACTGTTTCCAAGTTTCCCATTTTTTCTCTTTGTCGGAGGGGAGCGGGGTATCCCAATCCTTGACAGTTTCAGATAGTTGTCTCAACAAGGATTTGCCTTGTATGGTGATGGGCGCCACGAACCCCAGCGGGTCAAATAAGCTGTTCACTATGGAGAGGACACCACGTTTTGTGAACGGTTTGTCCGAGCAATTCACTTGAAACCCGAAGGAGTCGGCTGCGAGATCCCATCTGATGCCTAGGCTCCTCTGCACGGGTGGGCTGTCTAGCCCCAAGTCAATGTCCTTGAATCCAGGGGCGTGATCACCCGAATCAAAGGCTCTCATTACGGTCGGGCTGTTTGAAGCGATTTTATGAAGCCTGAGCCTTGCCTGGGCCAGCATACCTTGGGTCCTCTTGAGCAAATCAATGGCTGCTTCTTCAGTGGGCAGTGATTTGAGCCCGTCGTCTACATAGAAGTCTCTTTCAACGAAGTCTCTTGCGTCTGTGCCATACTCAGACTCTCCCTCTGATGCGGTCCTTCGGAGACCGTAGGTTGCTACTGCGGGTGAAGGGCTGTTCCCGAAGACACGGACTCTCATTCGGTATTCCACCACCTCTTTGTTGGTGTCGTTGTCCTTGAACCACAGGAATCTGAGGAAGTTCCGGTGGTCCTCCCTGACTAGGAAACAGTGGAACATCTGTTCGATATCGGCAGTGATGGCGACGAGTTCTTTCCTGAACCTCAGCAACACTCCTACTAAGTTGTTCGTCAGGTTGGGACCTGTGAGGAGGACATCGTTGAGTGATACGCCTCCATGTTTGGCGCTGGAGTCAAAGACAACCCTGATTTGGTTCGGTTTCCGTGGGTGGTAGACACCAAATGAAGGCAGATACCAGCACTCTTCGTTCTTCTTCACGGGAGGAGCGGGTTCCGCGTGGTTGTTGCGAAATATTCTGTCCATAAAGGCGACAATATGCTCCCTCATTTCAGGTTTGTGGTTCATTGAACGTTGAAGAGAGTTGAATCTGTTCTGAGCTTGGTCTCGGTTGTTTGGCAGTCTTACCCTGGTGGATCGGAAGGGTAATGGAGAGACCCAGTGGTCGGTTTTGTCCTTAGAGAACTCACGGTCCATTATGTCGATGAATTCTCTGTCCTCCACTGACAAGGCTACTTTATCGTCGTCCTTGGTGATGTGAAAGACTGATCTTCCCAAGTTGTCGGTACGCAGAGAAGAAGCGATGTCAGGCAGCTGTATTGAGTCTGGGGGCTTCTCTTTCACTTCATAGTGATGAGGACATGGCCTTAGGCAGGTTGTGCGTCCGTCTCCATGGATGTAGGTCCTGAAGGAGTCGATTTCTGATCGATCAACGCACACGTTTCCTATGACTACCCATCCGAGGTCCAGTCTCTGGGCGTATGGTGCGTAGTCAGGTCCGTTGCACTGTTGTCGCACCTTGTGTACCCTCAGGTTGTCTCTGCCGAGCAGGAGTAGAATCTCCGCGTTGTTGTCCATAGGTGGGATGACGCTTGCGAGGTGCTTCAGGTGCGGCTGATGAAGTACAGCTTCTGGGGTAGGAATTTCACTCCTATGGCTGGGTATTTGGTCACATTCAACTAGCGTTGGCAGAGGTATTTCAGTCTTCCCGTTGATAGGAGAAGCGATGAATCCCTGGGCTCTCCTGCCGCTAGTCTCTATGCGGCCTGAGCAGGTGTTCAAGGTGTAGGGCTCTGATGGTCCACTAATTCCGAAGGCTTCAAAGAATTTGGCTCCTGCCAGGGACCGGTTGCTTTGGTCGTCTATGATGGCATACACCTTCATTGCCTTTTCTGGATGTCCTTCGGGGTAAACCTTGATGAGGCATATTCGGGCGCAACATTTCTCCATGCGGCCCTCTCCACATACTTCTGAGCATGAGCAGGAGACAGTTGTGGCGGTGTCGGTCTGATTCTGTGGCTCCCCGCCATGACTTGGAGCGGGAGCGGTGGTGACTGCAGCCGGTGTGTCTCTAGCTATTTGGGTTGAGTGCATGGCTGAAACATGCTTTTCGCTGTGGCACTCCCCACACTTGACTGTGGATTTGCAGTCCTTGGCCATGTGCTCAAGTGATGCGCAGCATTTGAAGCAAACCCCGAGCTCTGTGAGGATCTTCTTGCGCTCCTGTAGGGTTTTGGATCTAAACCCTTTGCACTTGGTCAACGAGTGTGGCTTCTTGTGGATGGGACATTCACGATTAAAGGATTTATCTCGTGATGAGACGATGTTCTGTTCGTCTGTGGGCGTTGCAGGTGACGGTAGCTCGGTCTTCCTAACGCTCACAGCTCTCTTAGTGTCTCTGCGTTTGTATGTGGTGTTTTCATACCTTGGCGCAGGAGTTGGTGCGGCTGTCGAAGCGTTGGACTCTAGGAAGTCGAGGCAGGGGTCATTCCTCATCTGGGCCTGTTCATCGATGAACCTGCAGAAGTGGATGAATGGAGGGAAGGTAACGTCGTTCACTCTTTTGTATCTTGATACTGACATTGCCCACTTTTCCTGCAGGCTGTATGGCAGCTTCACCACGATCGGGTTTACTCCATGGGCTGAATCCAGATAGCACAGCCCAGACAGACGAGGGTCTCTTTTGGCGAGCTCCAGCTCCATTAGCAGGTCACTTAGGTCTTGCAGCTTGTGGACGTCTTTAAGGTTGATCTTTTGGAAATCCTGCAGTCTCTTGAATAAGGCTTTCTCTATTGCCTCTGCGCTGCCAAAGGTGCGTTCCAGCCTTTGCCATGCGGCAGCGAGACCTGCTTCTGCTTGTCCCACGTGGACCGCTCTGAGGCTCCTGACGCGGGTTGAAGAGCTTGGACCTAACCACTTTATCAGGAGGTCAAGTTCCTGTTCTTCAGTTAGGTTGAGATTGGCGATGGCTGCCTTAAAAGGTTGCTTTCCAGGCCCTGTAGCTCTCTGCACGATCATCAAACTTCGTAAGACTGGTGTTGATTAGCTCTCTGCTCACCATGAACCTGGCGAACTCGGACATATCCGACTTCTCACCACTCGTTGCCACGACGACTCGTGATGCCCCTGGGGCGTATGGGCCGCCTGGTGTGAATGGATGAGCTGTTCCCGGATAGAATGATGTTGCTGCAGGGTTGAGCTGTGGTTTAGCCCTTGAAGAATCTGACGAATACCGCTTGAGCTGTAAAGGTGGGTCAGGAAACACTTGGTTGCCATCTTGTGGTGACTGTGTTTGAGAAGGTATCTCTGGGAGTACGTTGGAGGTTTTGGTGTCGTCGACTTGGACGGTACTGTAGACCGGGGTTGCTACAGGTAGCTGGTTTAGTACATAGTCTTTCGTGCGATTGACTGGATCGTCTGATTCCAGTGGTGGCAAGTTAGCTGCATCAGGACCTTGGATCAACGCCTGCTCAAGTAGTCTCACTTTAGCTAGTGCGACCTCCTCTTCCATCTGTGACCGAAGAATCTTCAGCTGAGCCTCCGCTTCTGCTTCTGCTCTCTTGGCTTCCACTTCTGCCCTTTTTGCTTCCACTTCTGCCCTTTTTGCTTCCATGTCTGCTTCTGCCCTTTTTGCCTCTGCCTTAGCTTCTCTCTCAGTGAAAGAACGTCTCACTCTGGATTCCTCTGCCTTTATGCGGGCCTCTAGTATCCTGTCGCTCATGGTTGAACTTCTTGAGGACGATGCCCTGGATGACCGAGAGGAACGTTTAGATGAGGTCGATCGGTGTGACCTGGTTTCTTGCAGGTGAGAGATACGGTGTTCAGCCTTGTTTATGGCATGTTGGACCTTGGCGTCTCTCTCCTTGTCCGTCTCTAGCGCCTCACTGAGGTCTGGAAGAGCTTCATCAGAATTAAAATCTTTTAGAAGAGCGATGTACTTTGTTGATAGTCTCTTGTACCTTTCACGGGCGGTGTTCAGCCGCTCCATGACGGATTGCAAGCTTGCGGCGTTGCCTGATGAGGATTCGAGTCTTGACATATAAGAGGTGACGCATTCCCACTGTTCTTCCAGGTGATCACATAGCTCATCTTTCATATTGTGATAGTTTTCAAGCACCTTTATAGTTGGTTTGGCAGAACGTTTTGGTCGGGTGACTTGGTCTGCTTGAGATGTGGGGTCTGCCTCCTGGGCTTCATCGTGGACGGTATCAGGTTGTATTTGCACTGTTTCATCAGTAGGGACCTGTCCGAGGTCTTTTTCGGCCATTTTGAATAAAGGTGTACTGTCTCTTTAAAAAATTCAACTTTTGAATCGGGGTCCGAAAATCGCTGTGCGGCTCTGCGGGAGGTCCCGGATGAGATTCCCAGAGTGGCTTTGGCGAAACTTGGGGGTTCGCGGATCGCTGATGCGCGGTAATGAGGTATGGAGTACTGCAGGCCTTTAGGAGCGATGTGGCCAGAAGGAAACAGCAGGTGCATAAACAGTCCTCATTAACAGTACGAGCAGAGTTATTGCAAGATGTGGCAGGTGGTGGAGCTACTTCTAGGCTTGTCCAGACGTGCACTGCTGCAGGCAGACTGGTGTGCGAGGCTTGTTGCTGGGCAGATTACACATAGGGAGACGGGGCAGATGGAGATCTGTAGCTGGGGTGCTGGGCTATAAGGAGGTTTTCTAGCTGCTTATGAGCTTTAAAAGTAGTCTTCTGACTTGTATGGGCCGGCAAGCTAGTCTTTTGACTTGTATGGGCCGGCAAGCTAGTCTTTTGACTGTTCTGTCCCCACTTAATGGCGATTAAAGGTATGCAGACATGTAAGCGAGAGAAGTTCCTACCTTTGTGTATCCAATAAGCGAGGCAGACATGACCCTTAGCAGCTTCTCAGATAAGCATACACGCGTTGTGATGAAGAACAATGTTGGTTTATTCCGTAGATAACGATCCAAACATTACATTGAGTCTCTTGCATGGAGCTTGTCTCTGGAGTCGCTACTTGCGGGTCAAAAGACTTTGCTTCCTCAGCTCATGAGGGAGAACAGTTCTCTCAGGTAAGATGTCTGCCGATGACTGAGCAAACAGGAAGAGAAGAGGCTGAAGAGAAGCCCCTCCCCATAGGCTGAACAAGGAAAGACCGAGGAACTAAATGGTCTGGCCAGTAGATGGCAGCAGAGACAAGCGAAAAAACATAAATACATTTCTTTAACTAGAAACATGCATGGAACAGCACAGCCCTGTTATTCTTCCTCTGCTTCTTCCCTCATCGTCCTGTTATTCTTCCTCGGCTTCTTCCCTTATCGCCCTGTTATTCTTCCTCCGCTTCTTCCCTCATCGTCCTGTTATTCTTCCTCTGCTTCTTCCCTCATCGCCCTGTTATTCTTCCTCCGCTTCTTCCATCATCGCCCTGTTATTCTTCCTCCGCTTCTTCCCTCATCGTCCTGTTATTCTTCCTCTGCTTCTTCCCTCATCGCCCTGTTATTCTTCCTCTGCTTCTTCCCTCATCGTCCTGTTATTCTTCCTCCGCTTCTTCCCTTATCGCCATGTTATTCTTCCTCCGCTTCTTCCCTTATCGCCCTGTTATTCTTCCTCCGCTTCTTCCCTTATCGCCCTTTTATTCTTCCTCCGCTTCTTCCCTCATCGTCCTGTTATTCTTCCTCCGCTTCTTCCCTCATCGCCCTGTTATTCTTCCTCTGCTTCTTCCCTCATCGTCCTGTTATTCTTCCTCCGCTTCTTCCCTCAGCACCCTGTTATTCTTCCTCCGCTTCCCTCATCGCCCTGTTATTCTTCCTCTGCTTCTTCCCTCATCGTCCTGTTATTCTTCCTCCGCTTCTTCCCTCAGCACCCTGTTATTCTCCGCTTCTTCCCTCATCGACCTGTTATTCATCCTCCGCTTCTTCCCTCATCGCCCTGTTATTCTTCCTCCGCTTCTTCCCTCATCGTCCTGTTATTCTTCCTCCGCTTCTTCCCTCATTGTCCTGTTATTCTTCCTCCGCTTCTTCCCTTATCGCCCTGTTATTCTTCCTCCGCTTCTTCCCTCCTCGTCCTGTTATTCTTCCTCCGCTTCTTCCCTCATCGCCCTGTTATTCTTCCTCCGCTTCTTCCCTCATCGTCCTGTTATTCTTCCTCCGCTTCTTCCCTCATCGCCCTGTTATTCTTCCTCCGCTTCTTCCCTCATCGTCCTGTTATTCTTCCTCCGCTTCTTCCCTCAGCACCCTGTTATTCTTCCTCCGCCTCCCTCATCGCCCTGTTATTCTTCCTCTGCTTCTTCCCTCATCGTCCTGTTATTCTTCCTCCGCTTCTTCCCTCAGCACCCTGTTATTCTCCGCTTCTTCCCTCATCGACCTGTTATTCTTCCTCCGCTTCTTCCCTCATCGCCCTGTTATTCTTCCTCCGCTTCTTCCCTCATCGTCCTGTTATTCTTCCTCCGCTTCTTCCCTTATCGCCCTGTTATTCTTCCTCCGCTTCTTCCCTTATCTCCCTGTTATTCTTCGTCCGCTTCTTCCCTCATCGCCCTGTTATTCTTCCTCCGCTTCTTCCCTCATTGTCCTGTTATTCCTCCACTTCTTCCCTCATCGTCCTGTTATTCTTCCTCCGCTTCTTCCCTCATCGTCCTGTTATTCTTCCTCCGCTTCTTCCCTCAGCACCCTGTTATTCTCCGCTTCTTCCCTCATCGACCTGTTATTCTTCCTCCGCTTCATCCCTCATCGCCCTGTTATTCTTCCTCTGCTTCTTCCCTCATCGTCCTGTTATTCTTCCTCCGCTTCTTCCCTTATCGCCCTGTTATTCTTCCTCCGCTTCTTCCCTTATTGCCCTGTTATTCTTCCTCCGCTTCTTCCCTCATCGTCCTGTTATTCTTCCTCCGCTTCTTCCCTCAGCACCCTGTTATTCTCCACTTCTTCCCTCATCGACCTGTTATTCTTCCTCCGCTTCTTCCCTCATCGCCCTGTTATTCTTCCTCTGCTTCTTCCCTCATCGTCCTGTTATTCTTCCTCGGCTTCTTCCCTTATCGCCCTGTTATTCTTCCTCCGCTTCTTCCCTTATCGCGCTGTTATTCTTCCTCTGCTTCTTCCCTCATCGCCCTGTTATTCTTCCTCCGCTTCTTCCCTCATCGCCCTGTTATTCTTCCTCTGCTTCTTCCCTCATCGTCCTGTTATTCTTCCTCGGCTTCTTCCCTTATCGCCCTGTTATTCTTCCTCCACTTCTTCCCTTATCGCCCTGTTATTCTTCCTCTGCTTCTTCCCTCATCGTCCTGTTATTCTTCCTCCGCTTCTTCCCTTATCTCCCTGTTATTCTTCCTCAGCTTCTTCCCTTATCGCCCTGTTATTCTTCCTCCGCTTCTTCCCTCATCGCCCTGTTATTCTTCCTCCGCTTCTTCCCTCATTGTCCTGTTATTCCTCCACTTCTTCCCTCATCGTCCTGTTATTCTTCCTCTGCTTCTTCCCTCATCGTCCTGTTATTCTTCCTCCGCTTCTTCCCTCAGCACCCTGTTATTCTCCGCTTCTTCCCTCATCGACCTGTTATTCTTCCTCCGCTTCTTCCCTCATCGCCCTGTTATTCTTCCTCTGCTTCTTCCCTCATCGTCCTGTTATTCTTCCTCCGCTTCTTCCCTTATCGCCCTGTTATTCTTCCTCCGCTTCTTCCCTTATCGCCCTGTTATTCTTCCTCCGCTTCTTCCCTCATCGTCCTGTTATTCTTCCTCCGCTTCTTCCCTCAGCACCCTGTTATTCTCCACTTCTTCCCTCATCGACCTGTTATTCTTCCTCCGCTTCTTCCCTCATCGCCCTGTTATTCTTCCTCTGCTTCTTCCCTCATCGTCCTGTTATTCTTCCTCGGCTTCTTCCCTTATCGCCCTGTTATTCTTCCTCCGCTTCTTCCCTCATCGCCGTTATTCTTCCTCTGCTTCTTCCCTCATCGTCCTGTTATTCTTCCTCCGCTTCTTCCCTTATCGCCCTGATATTCTTCCTCCGCTTCTTCCCTTATCGCCCTGTTATTCTTCCTCCGCTTCTTCCCTCATCATCCTGTTATTCTTCCTCTGCTTCTTCCCTCAGCACCCTGTTATTCTCCACTTCTTCCCTCATCGACCTGTTATTCTTCCTCCGCTTCTTCCATCATCGCCCTGTTATTCTTCCTCCGCTTCTTCCCTCATCGTCCTGTTATTCTTCCTCTGCTTCTTCCCTCATCGCCCTGTTATTCTTCCTCTGCTTCTTCCCTCATCGTCCTGTTATTCTTCCTCCGCTTCTTCCCTTATCACCCTGTTATTCTTCCTCCGCTTCTTCCCTCATCGCCCTGTTATTTTTCCTCCGCTTCTTCCCTCATCATCCTGTTATTCTTCCTCCGCTTCTTCCCTCATTGTCCTGTTATTCTTCCTCCGCTTCTTCCCTTATCGCCCTGTTATTCTTCCTCCGCTACTTCCCTTATCGCCGTTATTCTTCCTCCGCTTCTTCCCTCATCATCCTGTTATTCTTCCTCCGCTTCTTCCCTCATCGTCCTGTTATTCTTCCTCCGCTTCTTCCCTCATCGTCCTGTTATTCTTCCTCCGCTTCTTCCCTTATCGCCCTGTTATTCTTCCTCCGCTTCTTCCCTCATCGCCCTGTTATTCTTCCTCCGCTTCTTCCCTTATCGCCCTGTTATTCTTCCTCCGCTTCTTCCCTCATCGCCCTGTTATTCTTCCTCCGCTTCTTCCCTCATCGCCCTGTTATTCTTCCTCCGCTTCTTCCCTCATCGCCCTGTTATTCTTCCTCCGCTTCTTCCCTCATCGCCCTGTTATTCTTCCTCCGCTTCTTCCCTCATCGTCCTGTTATTCTTCCTCCGCTTCTCCCCTCATCGTCCCGTTATTCCTCTGCTTCTTCCCTTATCGGTCAGTTATTTTTCTGCTTCTTCCCTCATTTTCCGGTTATTCCTCCGCTTGTTCCTTCAATTTCGTGTTATTTCTCCCCGTTTATACTTTTCTTGTTGTGCTACTTTTCCCCCTCATTCTTATTCCTCCCTTTCTTCCCTCATTGCCCGTTATTCCTCCACTTTTTCTCTTATGTAACTGTTCTTTTAAGTTTTCTGGTTCTTCCTTTTTGCCCCATTTTCTTCTAATTCCATTGTCCTTTTATTTTTCTGCTTGTTTTCTCATTGCCCAGTTGTTCTTCCACTTCATCGTCCCATTATTTCTCCACTTCTTCCGTAATCCACCTGTTATTCCTTCAATTCTTCCATCATTTCCCTGTTATTTCTCTGCTTTTTACATAATCGTCTGGTTTATCCTCCGCTTGTTGTTCCCTCAATGTCCAGTTACTTCTGCTCCTTCACTTATGTTATTTCTCCATTTCTCCCCTTATTGCCCTGTTTTTTCTCCCACTTGTTTTTTATTATTGTCTTCTGTCTTATTCCAACACTGCTTCCTCATTCATTCCTTTTTCCCTCTTTTTCCCTATTTCTCCACTTCCTCCCTCATTGGCCCATTATTCTTCTACTTTGTCCATCATTGTCATGTTATAGTTTCGCTTCTTCCCTCATTGCCCTGTTATTCTTTTTCTTTTTCCCTCGTTGCGCCATTATTCTTCTGATTCTTACCTCCTCAGTCACTTATTCATTTGCTTCTTTCCACAGCATCCTGTTTTTTCTCCAGTATGTTTTCTACCATCGTCTTCTGTGTAATTCCTCTACTTCTTCACTTATTGCCCCAACATTCTTCCACTTTTTCGCTCAACAGCTGGTTATTCTTCCGCTTCTTCCCTCACTGACCCATTATTCTTCCACTTTTTCACTCATCAGCCTGTCATTCTTCTGCGTCTTCATTTACAGTCCTGTTATTTTTCTGCTTTTGCAGTCATTGCCCTATTATTTTCCCCCTTCTTCCATCACTGTCTGGTTATTACTCCGCTTCTTCACTCATTGCCACATTTTCTTTCCTCCTCGTCCTGCTATTCCTCTACTTCTTCCCTCATTTACACATTATTCCTTGGTTATTTCCTCACTGGCCTGATAAACTTTCTGCTTCTTCTCTCATTGGCCTGTTATTTTTTTTCTTTTTTCATTGTCCCATTTGTTTTCACTTCTTCCCTCTTTGCTCCGTTATTCCCCCATGTATTTCATCATTGGCGAGTTATCTTTTCTGCATCTTCCCTCATTGCCGCTTTATTCTTCTACTTTTTCCTTCATCCGCCAGTTATTCCTTCGCTTCTTCCCCCTTCGTCCTTTTAGTTTTCTGCTTTTTCTCTCATTACCCTGTTATTCTTCCATTTGTTTCCTCATTGTCCTTTTATCTTTCTGCTTCTTCCCTCTTTGCTCTGGTTTCCTCTGCTTCTCCCTCATCGTCCTGATGTTCCTCTGCTTATTCCCTCAATGTCCCGTTATTACTCTGCTTATTCCCTCATCGTTCTGTTATTTTTTTTTGCTTCTTCCCTCATTGCCTTTTCTGTCATCATCCTGTTATTCCTCCACTTCTTTTGTCATCCTGTTTTTTCTCTGCTTTTAACTCATTTATAGTTTTTTCCTTTTTTCATTCTCTTTTCTTTTTTTTCTCATTCTTTATTTTCTTCTTTCATCAGTGTCCTATTATTTCTCCACTTTTTCCCAAAAAGTGACATGACTTGTGTTACGTCCAGGTTGCAGCCGATTGTCACCTGCAGCCCTTACTATTTCATCAGAGCGGATATCCACCGTGACAAAATATTAACGAACTGCTGCCAACAGCGGTTCATGTGGCACATTGAAGAAATGGCCACACCACTGCTTTACACAACCATATCAATGTAATGCCAAGATATTAGTGTATCTGGAATGAAGCCTAGAGGGGTTTAGCTGCAGTACATTTAGCCGCACTGCACCAAAATCCTTTGAGTAGAACCAGTGAGTGACATCCCATCTTCAAGGCCTCTTCATGGTGTTGTCCTCGTGGTCTCTAGACCAATCTCTGACTGTAATTGCATCCAAGACAAGAGTGGGACATATCTCTGAAGAGGACAGACCTTTATTCTAGTCTTCATCTTCAGAAAACACACGCAACGTCATGAAGAGTCCTTCATGAGGGATCGTCACTCTAGTCCTACAATAGGACATATACACTCACTGGCCACTTTATTAGGTACACCTGTCCAACTGTGTGTTAAGACTTAATTTCTAATCAGCCAATCACATGGCGGCAACTCAGTGCATTTAGGCATGTAGACATGGTCAAGACAATCTCCTGCAGTTCAAACCGAGCATCAGTATGGGGAAGAAAGGTGATTTGAGTGCCTTTGAACGTGGCATGATTGTTGGTGCCAGAAGGGCTGGTCTGAGTATTTCAGAAACTGCTGATCTACTGGGATTTTCACGCACAACCATCTCTAGGGTTTACAGAGAATGGTCCGAAAAAGAAAAAAAATCCAATGAGCGGCAGTTCTGTGGCCGGAAATGCCTTGTTGATGCCAGAGGTCAGAGGAGATTGGGCATACTGGTTCGAGCTGATAGAAAGGCAACAGTGACTCAAATTGCCACCCGTTACAACCAAGGTAGGCAGAAGAGCATCTCTGAACGCACAGTGCGTCGAACTTTGAGGCAGATGGGCTACAGCAGCAGAAGACCACACTGGGTACCACTCCTCTCAGCTAAGAACAGGCATCTGATGGCTACTTTCAGCAGGATAATGCGCCATGTCATAAAGCTCGAATCATCTCAGATTGGTTTCTTGAACATGACAATGAGTTCACTGTACTCAAATGGCCTCCTCAGTCACCAGATCTCAATCCAATAGAGCATCTTTGGGATGTGGTGGAACGGGAGATTCGCATCAGGGATGTGCAGCCGACAAATCTGCGCCAACTGTGTGATGCCATCATGTCAATATGGTCCAAAATCTCTGAGGAATGCTTCCAGCACCTTGTTGAATCTCTGCCACGAAGAATTGAGGCAGTTCTGAAGGCAAAAGGGGGTCCAACCCGTTACTAGCATGGTGTACCTAATAAAGTGGCCAGTGAGTGTATACGCTGTGAGGCAGTGACCCCTGTTACAGCTAGGGGGCGCTGTATGTTCACCCCGGGATACGTACGGAGGTATATGGAGGCTATGGGAATGCATTGAGGTCACATGTGTAGCTGGGATTGCAGTGGTGAAGCAGTGACCGATGTCACAGGTAGGGGTCGCTGTGAAGTCTCCCCAGGATATGCACAGAGGTGTATGAAGGCCATAGCTGTGCATGGCAGTCATGGGCATAGCTGTTGCTGCAATGCAGACTAAAATAATGAAAATAAGGTTAGTCATGTAGGGAAAACCTGCTCTGGATGTTGTGTTTGAAACAGACTGCAGTATGATAGTGTTGCAGTCTGTTCCATTCCGGACCCAAGCTTTCCAACTGGCTGAAAACCACAGGTTGCTATGTTAAAAACCCTGCAGGAAAGGGTTAGTGACTTCTTAGGCTGGTTTCACACTAGTGTTTTTTTGCGCTGCGTTTTTGCGCATACATGCGCATGGGTCCTTTTCCCCTATCTTTAAAATGGGTGTGCATGGTCTAGCGTTTGCAAACGTTCGTACGTGTTTTACGTGTGCATGTGTTTTTTGTAGTGTGCGCCCAGGCGCGCCGGACGCTACCTGTTGCATTTTTGGTCCGTCCAACCTGTCTCAAAATAATGCATGCGCACGGAATGTGCACATAATGCGCAAAAAAACACATTACAGTCTATGGGAATGTAGATGTGCGTATGGACATGCGCACGTCTGCGTTTAAAAACGCATGCGTTTTAAGCGTAAAAATGGCTAAAAAATGGTTAAAACACATGCGCCAAAAAGCAGCAAACGCATACAAAATGCATGATGCGTTTTTTGCATGCGTTTGCATTGCGCAAAAACAGCGCAAAACAACGCTAGTGTGACACTAGCCAGGACACCGCCTTCTCAATCCTAACCGTAATCCCAATCATAACCACAACCCTAACCCTAGCCCAACCCTAACCCTAACTTTAGCCCAATCCTAACCCTAATTTCAGCCCAACCCTAACCCGAACTTTAACCCAACCCTAACCCTACCATTAGCCCAGCTCTATCTCTAACTTTAGCCCAATCGTAACCCCAACTTTAGCTCAACTCACTTTAGCCCAACCCTAACCCTAACTTTAGCCCAACTCACTTTAGCCCATCTCTAACACTAATGGAAAAATGGAAATAAATACATTTTGTTTATTTTATCATTTTTAGGTAACTAAGGGGGTGATAAAGTGAGGTTTGAATTACAATTTTTTTTATTTTGATCACTGTGATAGGGTCTTTCACAGTGATGAAAATGAACCAATAGGAAAAATTTCCTATTGTTTCCGGGTGCCGGCCGGCAGAAGACGCCGGCGGCCCAGGTGACTTCACGGGAGGTTTGCAGAGACACCATAGGTACTGGGGGAGGATCGGGGGACCCCATTTCTCGTCTGATGTGCAATCACATCAGAGGAGAGAGAAATTAAATGAAAAATCTCATTTTTATATTTTTATTCGGTCACCATTATACCGTTAATAACGGTGATCGCAACACTAGGGTTGGTAAAAAAACAATCCAAATGATGTTTTCTGGGGTCTCGGCTATACACTTATTTCTCAGTGCCATTAAAAAGCGGCGCTGAGGCATAAGTACCCTTTCCTGCTGCCGTTAAAAGGGGTATCGGCGGTTGTTAAGTGGCTGAGTCTCCTCTTAGCCTTCTTTTTTGGAAGCTAAACATTTGCAGATCCTTTAACCGTTCCTTGTAGGATATACTTTGCAGTCTGCTTACCATTGTGGTAGCTCTTCTCTGAACTTACTCCAGTTTTTCAATGTTTTTAAAATGTGGTGCCTAGAAATGCACACAATATTCCAGATGAGGCCTGACCAAGGAGGAGGACAGGGGGATAATTACTGCACGTGATCTAGACTCCATGCTTCTCCTAATTCATCCAACAACTGTTTGCCTTTTTTGCTGCTGCATCACACTGTTGATTCATGTGCAGTCTGTGATCTATTAGTATACCCAAGTCTTTTTCACACGTGCTGTTGCTTAGTTCTATCCCTCCCATTATACAGATGTAATTTTCTTTTTCTTGCCCAGATGTAGAATCTTGTATTTCTCCCAGATAAATACCATTCTGTTAGATACTGGTACTGCCCATTGTTCAAGCTTATCTAGATCCTTCTGAATCCTTTCTGTCTTCTCTAGTCTTAGCTATCCCTCCTAGCTTTGCATCATCTGCAGTTTTGATTAGTTTACTTTCAGTTCCCTTACTTAGATCATTTATAAAAAGTGTTAAACAACACTGGGACCAGGACAGAGCCATGTGGTACCCCTCTTGAAACACTTTTCCAATTGGATGTGCAACCATCGTTTTTTGAGTACGATGACTGAGCCAGTTATGAATACACCTAACCGTAGCCTTGTCAATCCCACAGTTGTTCATTTTTTCAATAAGGATAGTATGAGATACTTTATCTAATGCTTTGCTGAAGTTGAGATATACTATATCTACCACAGTTTCCCTGATTTACCCAGTCAGTGATTCCATCATAGAAGGAAATTAGATTAGTCTGGCATGACTTGTTTGCTACAAACCCATACTGGCTCTGGTTAATTACTGTATTCTTATCCAAGTACTTACATACACGCTGTTTCGTAATTTGTTCAAAGATCTTTTCTGGTATATCTCACTGGCCTGTAATTTCTTGGCTCCATCTTCTTTCCTTTTTTGAAGATAGGGGCAACATTTGCACATCTCCAGTCTTCTGGGACTTCTCCTGTTTTCCAGTATTTTTCAAAGATTCTGGCTAGTCCTTCTGCAATTTCCTCTGCTAACTCTTTCAGTACCCTAGGATGTAATTCATCTGGACCAAGGGATTTAAATACATTTAAATAAGCCAAGTGTCCTCTCACCATCTCTCTGTTTATGGATAGTGTGTAATCTTTTATTCCTTTGATGACACCGTGAAGATCTGTTGATCATACAATTTCTTTCTTAGAGAACACAGATGTAAAATAGGAATTTAAAATTTCATCCTTCTCAACATCATTTTCTACCACTTCACCCTTTTCATTTTGTAAAAATCCTATAGTATCTTTGATTTTTGTTTTGCTTTTGACATACCCGCCAAATCCTTTTTTACTGATTTTGGTCTCCCTTGCAAGCCTTACGTCATTCCTGGCTTTAGCTCATCTAACGCTTGCCCTGCATTCCCTGCAAACATCATTCTATTTTTCTTTAGATAAGCCTCCTCTTTTCCATTTGATATACATTTCTTTTTTCCTTTTTAGCAAGTGATTAAGTTTTGTGTTCATCCACCCTGGTCTCTTTCAGTGCTTCCAATTCTTGTTTCTTTTCGGGATTGTTACCAATTGTGTGGTGAGAATTTCATTTAGCAAAGTCTCCCATCTTTCTTCTGCTCTGTCAAGGAAATCTTCATTTTCTTTGATGAGCTTCAGTGTCGCTATTCTTTCCTGAAGACTTTGCATCTTTTCCTCAGAGTCAGAAGCTTGCAATTCTGGCATATCATGTTTGTCTTTTCCTCTGGCAAGGCTGTAAACATATAGCACACATTGCATCACACCACATGGATAATCTCTTTTTCTATGTTGAAGAAAATTAATTTCTGTGGAATTGCAGAAAAGATTTGGTGCACGGTTTAACGATTTCCTCCAAGCAGCTCGATCAAGCTACACCCAAAGATCCTCAGACTTGCGGCAACTCTTCACTCTTCCCAGAATACATCAGGAATATGCAAGTTATCTCCCATGAGCTTCAATTCCTGGTTTGACATCTTCCTCCAAGCAGCTCAATTCAGCTATACCCAAAAATTCTCAGGCTTGCCGCGCCTCTTCACTCTTCCCAGAATGCAACAGGAATATGCAAATTATATCTAACGAGCATCAATTCATGTGAGAATCATGTGGGAATAGTGGAGGAGGGCAGGTATATCTCGCCCAGATTCCTTTCCTATGTGGCCTAGTCTGGTCAGTATCGCCCCTGCTTGCTAATGAATAATGGGAGGTGGATATAAAAGGATGCCAGGTAGTTGTGTGCGTGTCTCAGCCTGGGAACACAGAGAGCCTGTCTGTGTGAGAGACACACGTGAGTGAAAGCAGTGCCCACTGCAACTGTGGTTTGGCTGGACGGGAGAAGCCCGCCAGTTGGTAGTTAGGTCGTCCATTGTTTAGTTAGTGCCGGACAGGCAAGGATTTGTTTTATGTTTTATTTCCTTTTGCATTGCTTTCACCGTTAATAAACCTGACCCAGGGTCAGTTACACCCGTATCCCAGCTCTGCGCCTGAGTTTCATGCTGAACGCACGTGACCTTTGACCCCAGCAAAGGCGATCCCGGAGTGTTTTATCACATTGTGGTGGAGAACGCGGGCATCACGTTGCAAGCATGAGCATGGAGGACGTGGTGAAAGCGCTGGTACAGTCCACCGCCGTCCAGCAAGAAGCTAATCGGGTGATGATGGCCCAGCTGAAGGAGTTGGTGGACATGACAGCTACCAATCGTTCGCTTCTCCAGCAGGTGGCGCAGCGCCTGGCAAGATTACCTGAGGTTAACCTGGAAGCAGAGTCGAGAGTGATTCACGTGAGTCGGTACTGGCAGAAGATGACGACCGAAGATGACGTCGAGGCATACCTGACCACGTTTGAACGGACGGCGGTGCGAGAAAAATGGTCGAAGGCACGATGGGCCGGCCTGATTGCCCCGTTTCTTTCCGGTGAGGCCCAAAAGGCGTATTATGACTTGGAACCTGAAGCTGCGCAGGACTTTGACAAATTGAAAGCCGAAATCTTGGCCCGGCTGGGAGTGACGACCGCTGTCCGTGCACAGAGAGTGCATCAATGGACTTATCAGCCGGATAAACCACCGCGGTCACAGATGTTCGACCTGATCCATGTAATGGCTACAACCCGAGGTGTTGACAGCGCCAGAGATAATCCAGAGAGTCGTCATGGACAAGTACCTGAGAGCTCTACCGCCAGCCCTGAGGAAGTGGGTAAGCCATGGAAATCCTACGACGGCAGATCAACTGGTGGATCTGGTTGAACGTTACTCCGTGGCGGAAGGACTCCGAGACGACGCTACCCCACCTCGTTCTTCATCATCTCCACGTGGAACCGGTAAGACTGTTCCAGGGAATAGGGGAGATGGAAAAATCCCTAAGACAGTGGGGGAGGAAAACGGGACTACCCGCACTGCGAGGCCCGTTAGGTGTTTCCGCTGCCAAGAGATGGGACATATTGCTGCGAACTGTCCGGTCACTACTGAACCCATGCAGTGCGACGTCACAGACTCTAAAAACCGCATGTCTATGGTTGCACGGGTAGTGAGTGTGAATGCCGGTCAAAAGGATGTGGAGAAACACTTGTGTGATTTAACTGTTGATGGCAAAAATGTGGTGGCATTGTTAGACTCGGGAAGTGTGGTGACTCTGGTGAAGGCCAGTCTGGTGTCAGCCCCGACTGGACCATCAGACAAATTTTCTGTAACGTGTGTGCATGGAGACACCTGTTCGTACCTCACCACGGTCATATGCATTACTACTTCCTATGGGTCTGTGCAACATAAAGTGGGACTCGTCCCGGCGTTATTGCATGATGTTATCCTGGGCCGGGATTTTCCCCACTTCTGGCAATTGTGGGAGAATCAGTTGATGCCCTCGGGTAATAGTGTACATGATTCTTCTCCCAGGGCACGTGGGGGTCTCGAACCCCTGGAAGATGTCTCCCCGGAAGACTTGGGGGAAGAGTCTGCGGGAAATGACCTGCAGTTCCCGTATTCAGTCATGGCGGGTGATACGGAGGAGACCGGGGAAGAGGAGGAGGCCGACAGCCGTCCACCTCCCCGTTTGCCGGATTTGGAAGTTCAGAAAGATGACTTCCAAAGTGAGCAAATAAAGGATCCTACCCTTTCTCAGGTTAGGACAAATGTAAAAGTGATAAATGGGGTACCCGTAGAACCTGGCTCTAGGCTGGCATATCCTTACATGGTTCTGGAGAATGATTTACTCTATCAGATAGAGAAAAAGGGGGAAGATACGGTTCAACTATTAGTCGTGCCAAAACCCTACCGGCGGCAGGTGCTGGACCTGGCCCACGGACATGTGATGGGAGGTCACCTGGGAGTCCAGAAAACCACCGAAAGGATATTACACTGTTTTGTTTGGCCAGGCATGCATCACGATATTCGTGTATATTGTGAGTCTTGTCCTGACTGTCAAGCCTCTGCACCTAAGCCCCGGTTCTGTAGCCCTTTGGTACCCCTACCTATTATTGAAGTCCCGTTTGAGAGGATTGGGATGGATTTAGTTGGGCCCCTTCCACGGTCTGCACGTGGACACCAACATATCCTGGTCATCTTGGATTATGCCACTCGTTACCCGGAGGCCATCCCTTTGTGTAACACGGCCACCAAGACGATTGCCAAGGAACTGGTGCATGTGTTTAGTCAAGTCGGTATACCAAAACAGATTCTCACCGACCAGGGGACCCCCTTTATGTCCAGGGTAATGAAGGAGCTCTGCCGATTGTTACAAATCGAACCGTTACGCACATCCATGTATCACCCTCAAACAGACGGGTTGGTCGAACGGTTCAATAAAACTCTGAAGCAGATGCTGAGAAAGGTGATAGACAAGGATGGGAAGAACTGGGACTATTTACTTCCGTATTTGCTTTTTGCCATCAGGGAAGTACCCCAGTCTTCCACGGGATTCTCGCCTTTCGAGTTATTGTACGCCCGACGTCTTCGCGGACTGTTAGACGTTCCAAAAGAAACCTGGGAGGGTCAGGTCACACCATTTAAAACAGTGATAGATCACGTCACACAAATGCAGGACCGTATTGCGGCTGTTATGCCTATCGTCAAATAACACATGATACAGGCTCAAGGAGCCCAAAAACGAATCTATGATAGGGGCGCCAAGATCCGTACGTTTGCACCCGGAGATAGGGTGTTGATCCTGGTCCCCACGGTGGACAGTAAGTTCCTGGCAAAGTGGCAGGGCCCCTTTGAGATTAAGGAAAGAGTTGGTGAAGTAAACTACAAAGTATACCAGGCAGGTAAACGGAAACCTGAACAGATTTATCATGTAAATCTGATAAAACCCTGGAAAGATCGGTCTGCCTTGTCAGCGGAGCTGGCCCGTCCCGTCTGCTTGCATACCGTACCGGAGGTACGGGTTGCAGAGACTCTCTCGGAGCGGCAAAAGACTGAGGTCAGGCAGTTTCTACTTCACAACCAAAAGTTTTTCTCAGAAAAACCCGGGCAGACTACGCTAATGAAACATGACATTGTAACGGAACCTGGTGTCACAGTTCACGTAAAGCCCTACCAAATCCCGGAAGCGCGCCGTGAAGCCGTTTCCCGAGAAGTGAAGGCAATGTTAGAGTTAGGTGTCATTGAGGAATCGCACAGTGCTTGGTCCAGCCCGATTGTGCTAATTCCTAAACCGGACGGCACCATCCGGTTCTGCAATGACTTCAGGAAACTGAATGCGGTCTCAAAATTTGATGCCTACCCTATGCCCCGAGTCGACGAGTTAATAGATCGGTTAGGAAAAGCCCGGTATATTACGACCCTAGACCTAACAAAGGGGTATTGGCAGATCCCTCTGGCGGAGGCTGCCCGAGAAAAGACGGCATTTGCTACCCCAGAGGGTCTATTTCAGTATGTGTATATGCCGTTTGGACTGCACGGAGCACCGGCGACCTTCCAGAGACTGATGGATCGAGTCCTGAGGCCACATAGGCAGTACGCTTCGGCCTATTTGGACGACATTGTCATTTACAGCTTGGACTGGGAGACTCATCTCCAGAAAGTACAAGCTGTGGTTGACGACCTGTGGGAGGCAGGTCTAACCGCGAACCCCAAGAAATGTCACATCGGGCTAGAAGAAGCCCGGTATTTGGGGTATGTAATTGGGAGGGGTGTTGTTAAACCCCAGGTTGATAAGATTCAGGCGGTTCAGGACTGGCCACAACCTGTCAACAAGAAGCAGGTGCAAGCCTTCCTGGGGATCGCCAGCTATTATCGCCGGTTCATACCCAATTTTGCAGCCATCGCTACCCCCCTGACGGATCTCATATATGATATATGTGATATCATGCGCTCCCGTAACTTACATATTGAAGTCAGCTGCAAGTATGCCTCGCATTGGTGAGTAAAATCATTTAATTTTTTAGATTCACTAAAGAACAGCGGCAGAATGGGGGACATATACCAAGATGGGGGGTATGTGTACCTGACAAGGGGCCTAGGATAAGGGACATACGCTGACGAGCAAAAGGATAATAATGTTTTGAACTTTTGAATTTCCATATCTCACCATCCACTACTGCTTTGAACGTGAGACTACCATCATTTTATAGACAATCATCTTGGCTATCTCATGTATAAATTTGACTTGCCATTATTTTGCATATGATCAGTTGTGCAGATTTTTGTCATTTCACTGTATTTTTTGTTCAATTTTGCACCTAGAAATCTAAATTTTATTTTTTATTATTTTGGAAGTATTTTGTAAGTCCACCTTTGGCTTTCAGCACTGCCTGAATCCTTCTTGGCATGCACTCAATCAGATTGAAGCATGTATCAAACAAAATATAATTCCAGGTATCTTCCACACGTTCTCAAAGTTGTTGCGTACTGGTCTCACTTGGATATGTATAAAGCTCTTTCTTCAACTCTACCCTCAAGTGTTCGATTGGGTTGAGGTCTGGGGACAGTGAGGGCCAAACCAGCACCTCTACTTCATTGTTACTGAACCATTTCTTGACGGTTGGTTCTGGTCGTTGTCCTGCTGGAACACTATGTATTCCTTTTCAAAGCCATAGTACTGAAAGTGTACGAAGTAACTTGTCTTTTAGGATACTCACATATTGCTCAGCATAGAGACCACCATCGATTCTGATCAAGTATCCGATTACTTTGGCTATCAAACAACCCTATATCATCAGGCTTCCTCCACCGAACGCAACAGTTCCTTCGATTTCTTGATCCATTAACTTTGTTTCTTTCAGACTTATTTGCATCCATCAGCTCTTAGTCTATTTTTCTTATGACGATATTGAAGTTGAGGCTTCTTCACCTTTTTTTCTGGCTACAGTTTCAGACTTGTGTAAAGTGCGTTGCACAGTGCTTGCCTAGATATCTGGGATCTCACTATTACGAAGTATACAAGTCACCTACAGTCATAGTTATTAAGGTTGAAGGGAGACTTTAAGTCCATCTAGTTCAACCCATTTCCTATCCTATCTTGCCCTAATATGTTGTTCCAGAGGAAAGCAAAAAAAACCCATGTTGCAATCAGTCCTTTATTTGTTGTGCTAAAACTATAGCCCTTGTGATAAGCCGACTTGTTGACTCCGATATTTTGCCCGGACGCCCACTTCTTGGCTTTTGAATGGATGGACAGACTTCATTTCCTATTCTTCTAACTGTCATGGCTCTTACATCATGCCGTTTGTCAATTTCCCTGGCCGAGAGACGGCTAATGATGAGCTGGATGATGCTGTTTCTCTTGGGAAATCTTAAAGTGACCTTTCGCTTGGGAATCAATCTAATAACACACTTAGTTATTGAGGAATGAGAGAATCGGCATAACTAATCACATGATAAATAGTTGCAAGTCAAATTTATGTATGAGATAGCAAAGATAATTGTCTATAAAATGATGGTTCAAAGCAGTAGTTTCACGTGCCCCGTCCTGTGTGACACGGCCAGCAGGCCGGTAACTAATACAACAGGACACGGCACGTGTAATTGTCCAGTGTGACGCGGCCCGCAGGCCGGTATCTAATACAACCAGACACAGGGGATAGAGAAAGATTTACAACGGTGGGCCCTGCGAAAGGGACCGGGGGACGTGGTGACCTCCTGCACTCCCCTGAGTCAGTGTCCCTAACGCTCCTAACGTTCCCTATTCCGGTTCCGCACCGGGCGCCGATCACGAACCTGTCGCTCTAGCACACCCTACACCTATCCCTCGCTAGGGAGCTGGGTGGCGCAGGCACTGGCCCCACCGCTGCACTAATACCAACATGAGGAAAAGTGACAAACAGAGAAACACTTAGCTTTGCTCTGATGCACTTGCATCTTCCTCCCACCGTGTCCAACACCTGGGTGCAGCTGTCCAGCAACGGAGTCCAGCACCTGAGTGCAGCTGTCCAGCAACGGAGTCCAGCACCTGAGTGCAGCTTCCAGCAACAGAGTCCAGCAACTGAGTGCAACTCTACACCATAGCCGCCACTCCACCAAGCTTTGCAAGAATTCTTCACTGACACCATAGCTGCCACTCCACCATGCTTTACACAAACTCCTCGCTGACACCATAGCTGCCACTCCAGGACTCTGACTGAACTGTGCTGGACTCTCCTCAGCTCCTTCCTTCACCCACCATGGCTGGAAAAGCCCAACAATATCACCAACGTGAGTCAGAACAACTGACACACCTTTATTGAGTAAACACACCTGTTAGTTTTCCCCCGGTGGTGGTTAATGTAATTGCACAGGAATCACTATGTCTAAACACCTGTTAGTGATTCCCGTGCAATTACACTAACCACCACCGGGGGAAAACTATCTCTATAAACACCAGTGCAATGGCCATACTGGCCACCGGGGCAAAACTATCTCTAAGCACACAGTGCAATGACCATACTGGCCACCGGGGGCAAAACTATCTCTAAACACAAAGCTTAGAGAGAGGAAAAAAAAAAGGTTACCAGTGCTCCTATCTGACACGATCCCGCATGGATCATGAGAAGTAGTGGATGGTGAGATATGGACCCTGAAAGTCAAAAGTTCAAAACATTGTTACCCTTTTGAATCTGCCGTTTTCCTCTAATAAAAATAAAGAAATAAAAAATAAACATATTTGCTATTGTTTCATTCACAAAAAGTCACATCTATCAAAATATAAAATGAACAAAAGTGGCCAAAGCACTACTGACGCAATAGCTGCAGATCTGCAAGCCTCCATTGGCCTTAATATCAGTACCAAAAATGAATGATCTGAGGTTTATGGAATAGGTTTCCATGGCTCATCATCTGCCTATAAATCTTATCTCCAAACACAATGTCAGTTGTCGGCTTAGAATCATAAAATGTTAGCGTTGGAAGGGACCTCAAGTGTCATTGTGTCCAACCCCCTGCTCAATGCAGGATTCACTAAACCATCTCAGACAGATGTCTGTCCAGCCTCTGTTTGAAGAATTCCATTGTAAGAGAACTCACCACTTCTCGTGGCAGCCTGTTCAACTCATTGATCACCATCACTGTGACAGCCCTTCAAATATTTGTAGACAGCTATTAAGACTCCTCTTATCCTTCTTTTTTGCAAGCTAAGTAGTAGTAAAGCTGCCACCTTAGGACTCTGGAGCAGTGGAAACGTCGGGTGGAATGACAAATGATGGTTTAATATCTGGCAGTATGATCAAAGAGTCTGGGATTGTCAAAAGCCAGATGACTGTTACCTGCCTGACTGAATTTTACAAACTACATTGTTTGGTGGAGGAGGGATAATGCTATGGGCTTGTTTTGCGGGGGCTGGCATAGACCCCTTAAGGCCCTTTTACATTTAGCGATGCACCAGCGATCCAACCAGCGATCCGACCCGGTCAGGATCGCTGGTGCATCGCTAAATGATCGCTAGTGAGCTTTCATACAGAAAGATCTCACAGCGATGCAGCAGCGACGCAGCGCACGATACTCACCTTTCACACACAGCGATCCTGCGTCCTCCCGCCCGCCTCCACGCGTCGCTGGACGTCACAGCAGGAAGTCTCAGCAGGAAGCGCCCGACGAGAAATGGAGCCGGACATTCTCGCGCGATCAGCGATGAGCAGCGGGGGAGCCGGTCGCTGGTAAGTATCACACATAGCGATATCGCTAGCAATATCGCTATAACGTCACAAAACCAGTGACGTTTTAGCGATATTGCTAGCGATATTGCTTAGTGTAAAACCCCCTTTAGTTCCAGTTAAAAGAAATCTAAAGACACTTTGCATATCCGTATACTTCAAACTTTTTTGCTCTAGCATGACTGAGACCCAGTGCACAAAGCAATGCCCGCAAAGCTCCAATCTTAATCTCAAATAACACCTTGGGATAAACTAGAACACAGATTGTGATCCTGACCATCTCGTCCAACATTAGTGTCTGACCTCACAAATGCTTTTAAAATCTTGTAGAAATTCTTCTCAAAGGAGTGTAAGTTGTTTTAGCAGCAGATAAGGAAAAAATCCATACTAATGCAGATAGATTTAGAATGGGAAATCTTAAAAGCTCCCGTAGGTGTAAGGTGTAGTAGGTGTCCTGATACTATTGTATACACAGTGTATCTTCCTACATTATCAGAATCTCACAGGGAGGTCAGAACTAAGCTCCAACCTATTGATTACCAAGATGAGTCACCAATCCCACCACAAATCAATAATTCAAAATGATATGTAAGAGGTGAATGACTAACGCTGTGCAATGGGAACACAGCCTGGTACAGTTATTCAGCGCCGTAGCTATGTTATTCTTCACTCAGGGCAAAGGGTAATTTTGCTTTCCTACTACTCCTAAAGCTAAATACCAATACCGAAGTGTGCATGTTGGTGCTTACCCACCCCGTAGTGAACATGCCTTGTTGTCCCCTGTCTAGATCTACAAAGTACATTCTGATCGAAAAACATCAAATACAGCAGAGAATAAGAATGTAAGGCTAGTTTCACACTAGCGTTTTTTTTGCGCTGCATTTTGAGCGCACATGAAACGCATGTCAAAGGCACATGCAAACGCTTGTAAACGCTGCATTTTTTGGTAGCATTATTGTGCGCATAACGACAAAAAAATCGCGTTTTTCATGTGTTTGCATTTTTATGCGCAATAAACTGAAGAAAAAATCCTTGAAAAATTCTTGCAACACACTCCACCAATGGGACACCAGTGGGTGTGTCTATGGAAATTCTTTATATAGCCCCTGTTTACAGGAGAATTCTTCACATTTGCTTGCATTTGACTTGCGAAACATGGATCTGCGCTGGAAGAGTTTTGACTTTGACTTGGATCTGGACATGAGGACGGCTCAGGCTTATGCCGTTGCTTGCCATGAACAGAGGGAGAGAGAGAGGCAGTGAAGACGGCATCAGCGGTGTTTGTGGATACATCCCGTTATTGAACTCCGGGAGAGCCGTGGAGCGTACCACACCCTCTACAGCGAGCTCCAGGCAAACCAGGACAAATTTCCGGATTATACCCGGATGACCCAAGAAACATTTAACTTTTTGCTTGATTGGGTCCAAGAAGTCATCCGGAGACAGGACATGCAGCTTCAGCGAGCGATTACTCCTGAGGAATGGCTCCTGGTCACATTAAGGTACGTAGTTTTGCTAAACCAATGCCTGCTGATTTTTCTTGGTTGTGACATGCACTCTTCCAAATCTGTCAGAATTATAGTTCTGCCATGTAGTTAACTAAAGGCTGCGGTAATTTTTTGATGGCATGTATTGAACCAAAGGCTGCAGATGTATATTTTTTTTTGTTTTTTAACCCCTTCACTACCAAGGGTGGTTTGCACGTTAACTACCGGGCCAATTTTTACAATTCTGACCACTGTACCTTTATGAGGTCATAACTCTGGAACGCTTTCATGGATCCTGGTGATTCTGACATTGTTTTCTCGTGACATATTGTACTTCATGTTAGTGGTAAAATTGCATTCAAATAACTTGCGTTTATTTGTGAAAAAAACGGAAATTTGGCGAAAATTTTGAAAATTTCGCAATTTTCCAACTTTGAATTTTTATGCCCTTAAATCACAGCGATACGGCACACAAAAAACTTAATACATAACATTTCCCACATGTTTACTTTACATCAGCACAATTTTGCAACCAAAATTTTTTTTTGCTAGGAAGTTATAAGGGTTAAAAATTGACCAGCGATTTCTCATTTTTGCAACACCATTTTATTTTTAGGGACCACTTCACATTTGAAGCCACTTTGAGGGGTCTATATGATAGAAAATACCCAAAAGTGACACCATTCTAAAAACTGCACCCCTCAAGGTGCTTAAAACCACATTCAAGAAGTTTATTAACCCTTTAGGTGAGTCACAGGAATTTTTTGAATATTAAAAAAAAAATGAACATTTAACTTTTTTTCACAAAAAAAATACTTCAGGTTCAATTTTCTTTATTTTACCAAGGGTAACAGGAGAAATTGGACTGCAAAAGTTATTGTGCAATTTGTCCTGACTACGCTGATACCTGATATGTGGGGGGGAACCACTGTTTCGGTGCATGGCAGAGCTCAGAATGGAAGGAGCGCCGTTTGACTTTTTCAATGCAAAATTGGCTGGAATTCAGATCGGACGCCATGTCACGTTTGGCGAGCCCCTGATGTACCTAAACAGTGGAAACCCCCCCAAGTGACCCCATTTTGGAAACTAGACCCCCCAAGGAACTTATCTAGATATGTGGTGAGAACTTTGAACCCACAAGGGCTTCACAGAAGTTTATAACGTACAGCGGTACAATTAAAAAATCATATTTTTTCCACAAAAATTATCTTTTCACCCACAATTTTTATTTTTCCAAGGGTAACAGGACCCTAAAAGTTATTGTGCAATTTGTCCTGAGTACGCTGATACCCCATATGTGGGTGTAAATGACTATTTGGGCGCATAGCAGAGCTCGGAAGGGAAGCAGCGCCATTTGACGTTTTTGGCTAGAATTGAGATCGGACACCATGTCGCGATTGGAAAACCCCTGATGTACCAAAACAGTGGAAACCCCCCACAAATGACACCATTTTGGAATCTAGACCCCCCAAGGAACTTATCTAGATGTGTGGTGAGAACTTTGAACCCCCAAGGGCTTCACAGAAGTTTATAACGTACAGCAGTACAATTAAAAAATCATATTTTTTCCACAAAAATGATCTTTTCACCCTCAATACTTATTTTTCCAAAAGTAACAGGACCCTAAAAGATATTGTGCAATTTATCCTGAGTACGCTGATACCCCACATGTGGGTGTAAACCACTATTTGGGCGTATGGCAGAGCTCGGAAGGGAAGCAGCGCCATTTGACGTTTTTGGCTGGAATTGAGATCGGACACCATGTCGCATTAGGAAAGCCCCTGATGTACCAAAACAGTAGAAACCCCCCACAAATGACACCATTTTGGAAACTAGACCCCCCAAGGAACTTATCTAGATGTGTGGTGAGCACTTTGAACCCCCCAGTGCTTCACTGAAGTTTATAACGTCCGGGCGTGAAAATAAAAAAATCGTATTTTTTCCACAAACATGATCTTTTAGTCCCCATTTTTTTATTTTCCCAAGGGTAACAGGAGAAATTGGACCCCAAAAGTTGTTGTCCAATTTGTCCTGAGTACGCTGATACCTCGTATGTGGGAGAAAACTACTGTATGGGCACACGTCGGGGCTCGGAAGGGAAGTAGTGACGTTTTGGAATGCAGACTTTGATGGAATGGTCTGCGGGTGTCATGTTGCGTTTGGAGAGCCCCTGATGTACCTAAACAGTGGAAACCCCCCACAAGTGACCCCATTTTGGAAACTAGACCCCCTAATGAACTTATCTAGATGTGTGGTGAGCACTTTGAACCCCCCAGTGCTTCACAGAAGTTTATAACGACCGGGCGTGAAAATAAAAAAATCGTATTTTTTCCACAAACATGATCTTTTAGTCCCCATTTTTTTATTTTCCCAAGGGTAACAGGAGAAATTGGACCCCAAAAGTTGTTGTCCAATTTGTCCTGAGTACGCTGATACCTCATATGTGGGAGAAAACTACTGTATGGGCACACGTCGGGGCTCGGAAGGGAAGTAGTGACGTTTTGGAATGCAGACTTTGATGGAATGGTCTGCGGGTGTCATGTTGCGTTTGGAGAGCCCCTGATGTACCTAAACAGTGGAAACCCCCCACAAGTGACCCCATTTTGGAAACTAGACCCCCTAATGAACTTATCTAGATGTGTGGTGAGCACTTTGAACCCCCCAGTGCTTCACAGAAGTTTATAACGACCGGGCGTGAAAATAAAAATATCGTATTTTTTCAACAAACATCATCTTTTAGTCCCCATTTTTTTTATTTTCCCAAGGGTAACAGGAGAAATTGGACCCCAAAAGTTGTTGTCCAATTTGTCCTGAGTACGCTGATATCTCATATGTGGGAGAAAACTACTGTATGGGCACACGTCGGGGCTCGGAAGGGAAGTAGTGACGTTTTGGAATGCAGACTTTGATGGATTGGTATGCGGGTGTCATGTGCGTTTGGAGAGCCCCTGATGTACCTAAACTATTGAAACTCCCCACAAGTGACCCCATTTTGGAAACTAGACCCCCCATGGAGCTTATCTAGATGTGTGGAGAGCACTTTGAACCCCCAAGTGCTTCACAGAAGTTTATAACGCCTGGGCGTGAAAATAAAAAAAACATTTTTTTCCGCAAAATTATATTTTTGCCCCCAATTTTTTATTTTCCTAAGGGTAACAGGAGAAATTGGACCCCAAAAGTTGTTTTGTAATTTGTCCTGAGTAGGCTGATACCCTACATGTGGGGGTAAAACACTGTTTGGGCACATGGCAGAGCCTGGAAGGGAAGGAGCACCATTTGACTTTTTCAACGCAGAATTGGCTGGAATTGAGATCAGACGCCATGTTGCCTTTGGAGAGCACCTGATGTGCCCAAACAGTGGAAACCCCCAATTATAACTCCAACCCTAACCTCAACACACCCCTAACCCTAATCTGAGCCCTAGCCCTAACCCTATCCCTAACCCTAGCCCTAACCCTAGCCCTAACCCTAGCCCTAACCCTAACCCTAACCCTAACCCTAGCCTTAACCCTAGCCCTAACCCTAGCCCTAACCCTAACCCTAGCCCTAACCCTACCCTAACCCTAACCCTAGCAGGAAAATGGAAATAAATACATTTTCTTTTAGTTTTATTATTTTTCTCTAACTAAGGGGGTGATAACGGGGGGTTTGATTTACTATTTATGGCGGTTTTTATGTTTGGCGGCTGTCGCACGCTAAAAGACGCTTTTTATTGTAAAAATAGTTTTTGCATCACCACATATTGTGAACTATAATTTTTCCATATTTTGACCCACCGAGTCATGTGAGGTCTTATTTTTTGCGGGACGAGTTGACGTTTTTATTGGTACCATTTTCGGGCACGTGACATTTTTTGATCGCTTTTTATTCCGATTTTTGGGATGCAGAATGAACAAAAACCAGCTTTTCATGAATTTCTTTTGGGGGGTGCGTTTACACCATTCCGCGTGCGGTAAAATTGATAACGCGTTTTTATTCTTCGGGTCAGTACGGTTACAGCGATACCTCATTTAGGTCGTTTTTTTATGTTTTGTCGGTTTTTTGCAATGAAAACAATTTTATATAAAAAATAATTATTTTTGTATCGCTTTATTCTGCGAGCTATAACTTTTTTATTTTTTCGCTGATGATGCTGTGTTGTGGCTCGTTTTTTGCGGGACAAGATGACGTTTTCAGCGGTACCATGGATATTTATATGCGTCTTTTTGATCGCGCGTTATTGCACTTTTTGTTCGGTGGTATGATAATAAATCATTATTTTTTGCTTCGTTTTTTATTTTTATTTTTTAAGGGGTTCGCTAAAGGGGTTAACTAATGGGACAGTTTTATAGGGCAGGTCATTACGGACGCGGCGATACCAAATATGTGTACTTTTATTGTTTTGTTTTTTTTTTATTTTCAAAAAATGGATTTATTGGGGAATATTTTTTTTTTTTTTAACTAATTTATTTAGCGATTTTTTTTAAATTATTTTTAACACTTTTTTTTTTTTTTTTTTTACTTTATTACCTTGTCCCAGGTGGGACATCACTGTCCTGTGACAGATCGCTGATCTGTCACATCACAGATCACTGTGACAGATCAGCGATCTGTCACAGGCACTGCTGCAGACTTCCTCATGCCTGCGCTTTGCAGGCACTGAGGAAGCCAGCTTCCTCAGGCCCCCGAAGGCCCCCGTCGCCATCTTGGATTCGGGGGCCTGGAGGAAGGGAGTCCCCCGCAGCAGCGCTGCACATTGCGCTGCCGTGGGGGGCTCAGGGAAGCACGGAGGGAGCCCCCTCCCTGCCGATGCTTCCCTTTAACCCCCGGTACACCGCGATCGCGTTTGATCGCGGTGTGCAAGGGGTTAACGTGTCGGGGGCGGTCCGTGACCGCCCCTGACACATTGTGCCGGGTGTCAGCTATGATAATTAGCTGACACTCGGCCGCGATCAGCGGCGCTCACCACGTGGGCGCCGCTGATCGCGATGACGTAATATTCCGTCCATGGTAATTAGGTCCATGGTCACATGGACGGAATATTACGTCAATTGTAGGTAAGGGGTTAATTAAACGTGTAATAAAAAATTACGTATACACAAATATTAATTTTTGTTGTTTTCTTTGTGCCACAGATTCCTGGCTACTGGAGAGACCCTCTCGTCACTGCACTTCCAGTACCGGATTGGAATCTCCACGTTGTCTGGAATTGTAACGGACACCTGCCGGGCTTTGTGGAACGTTCTTTGTCCCGAATTCATGCCCATGCCAAGCGCAGACAAGTGGTTGGATTCCCGAAAGATTCTGGACTGTATGCAATTTCCCTAGCTGTTTTGGAGCGGTGGATGGGAAACACATCCGGATTATCAAGCCCAAAAGAACAGGCTCTGAGTTCTATAACTACAAAAAGTACTTTTCTACTGTACTCATGGCAATTACGGATGCAGACTGTATGTTTATTGCAGTGGACATTGGGGCATTTGGCCGTGGGAATGACTCCCAGGCTTTAAAGAACTCAGACATGGGCATGAGGTTGTATGGCAACAACTTCAATTTCCCCATGCCACGGCCTCTTCCCAACACCGAAGGTCCGCCACAGCCATTTGTAAAGGTTGGTGATGAAGCATTCCAGATGTGCCAAAACCTGCTCAAACCCTACTCCAGCCGTGACTTGGACCTCAACAAAATAATTTTTAATTACAGGCTCACCAGGGCCAGGAGAACAGTAGAGTGTGCATTTGGTATACTTGTATCTAGATGGCGCATTCTTGGCACAGCTATTAATCTGAAACTGGAAACAGTGGATGAGGTGGTCAAGGCCTGTGTTGTTCTACATAATTTTGTAATTTCTCAAGAGCACCCGAACTTTGATCTTGATGATGTTGCTCCTAGAGATGAGCGACTTTGCCTTTTTTCGGGTCGAGTCGGGTTTCACGAAACCCGACTTTCGCAAAAGTCGGGTCGAACAAAATAGGCCGATTATCGTGAAAAGTCGAAGGCCGACTGAAACACGAAACCCAATGTAAGTCAATGGGGAAGAAAAGTTGGCAGTGAGTGGAGGACAGGAAACACACCTAGAGTGCCCATTTTAATGTCAAAAACATCAATTCTTATTCCTTAAGCTTGTCAACCTTAATTTACTTTATAATAATAGTTAGGCATTGAAAACTGGGGGTTATTTGGCTAAAGTTGTGGGGGGTAGTGCTGGCTCCAGATTTTCGTGGGCCCAGGGCCAAAGAGTGTCACTGGGCTCCATTAACACATGACACAATTCATGATCCTTTGATACGGCAGAGAAATAGCGGTACAGTACAATGAAAAATACTTCAATTCTTACATCACATGACTGATATCCATTTTAAATTCTCCAATAGCTCCAAAAACAGACAGTATATTTCTCCATACATTATTATGGCCACCGCATAGTGCGCCATACAGAGTAATGAGACCCATATATTTCTCCATACAGAATCATTGGTCCAATATAATGTTCAATACAGTATATGATGAGCTCCACATAATGCTACAGTATATGTTGTTCACCATGGATGAAGCTCCAATGTCTTATGGGCCCAAATAATGCTCCTTATATAATGGGCCCCATTTCTAATGCTCCAGTGTATAATGGGCCCTGTAAATGCTGCTCCAGTGACTGATGACCACCTTTGGAATGCTCCAGTGTATGGTGGGCCCCAGATACCATTCTCCAGAGTATCGTGCTCCCCAAAAATTGCTCCCAACCTTTAAAACAATTAAATAAGTCTCCTCGCTAGGGAATCCCTGTACTAGTCTGGACTCCTCGTCGTCCCCATCTTCCATCTCTCTGCACTTGGACTGTTTAGGCAGAGGGCATACAGACGTGATGTCATTGCGCTCTTTGACCAGAATGTCACTGTCAGGAAAAGTGTTTGGTTTCCAGAGGCAGTATGGTTGCAAAGGAATGTCCAGAAGGGCACCACCAGGAGTGGAGCCTGCGGCTTAATTGGACTCAACACGGGCAACCTTAACCATGCCATCCACAAAAAAGCTGCACAGATTGCAAGCTTAATTCCGTTAACGAACGAGACTCAGGCATGCCCCCACGGTCCGCGTCCCGCTTACTAGAGGGACACGCGAGGCTCTGGCATGCGAGATCGGCCAATAACAGGTCTGTCATGCCCTTACATGTCCGGGGCTGCACGCGTGCTACAATGAAAGGACTAGCGTGTATCGCTTACAGGTGCGGATAACACGCTGAACCCCGTTAGTGATGGGGATCTGGGATTACAATTCTTCCCCGCGAACAAGCATTTCCCAGTAAGTGCAAGTCAACCGTAATTCCGGAATTAGGCCTAAAACGGATTCCAGAAAGAATGTGAAAAAATTAAGTGTCCAAACCACAGGTGCTGTAGCTTGCTTAACAGCTGGGCTCCTCTGCTGAGTAGCACACAGTTCTTACATAAACAGGCGGCATAGCTTGGTTCACGGGTGGCCAACTCTGCTGAGTAGCATACACAGTTACTAGGCTCAAAGTATTAAGTGGTGTAAATGCAGTCAAAAACTGGTTCTTTCATAAACAGGCGGCATAGCTCGGTTCACGGGTGGGCTCCTCTTCTGAGTAGCAGACCCAGTTACTAGGCCCAAAAGGATTTTCAGGACAATATGCGGTAAAAAATTATTAGAAACACACACGGTGTAGCTCCTTCACAGGTGTACTACACCGCTGGCTACCAGACACTGCTACTATGCCCTAAAACTGTCTATCATCATTGAAAACCATTATTAATGTGAAAAAAAGATACGCTTTTGTTTAACGAACCGTTCTCGAACGGAAACTCGAACAGCCGAATTTTAATCAAAGTGTTGTAGTTCGACGAACGGATCTAACACCGCCCAAAACAGCTAGAATTTGAACTTGGCCAACAGTTCCACTCAAACACCACTCATCTGTAAACAGGAGGCAGACTCAGACAGTCTCAGGCACAGTATGGATTCGACAAGATTGCAGAAAGTTGAGAAAGGGTACAGTATCACCGGATAACAGGTATATGTAGCATAGTTTAAACATTTAAAATCTCCGTGTTTATTTCCGGAGTACGACAAAGACACTCACAGCCTCAGTATGGATTAGACAACAATCTAAAAAGTAGAAAAAAGGAAATGTTTTTGAAGCATACACCAGTATACACTGCTGGGGTATTTTTAAATCTTCATATATATATTTCTGTCTCAGTAAGACAGTCCAGACTCTCCGCAAGAGGAAACGAGATGGATAAAAGTACAGACATAAAGTCGAGTGATTGCAGAAATTTAGGAATTACTAATCGGGGAAAAACACCCGGGAGAATTCTCAGAGGCGATGCTGACCCTCAATTACTTTGTGTGTGGAGACAGCGAAAACAGTTCTTTGTGAAGAAAGGGTTGCTGTATCGCAGTACCATTGATCCCATCACCGTTACTCATCTCCATCAAATTTTGATCACAGGGAGATATGTAGACATGGTCCTCACTGCCTATCATGATCTGTCAGGTAACTTTGGAGTGCAAAAGACAGAAGCCACAGGCTGTAGGCGATTCTATTGGATTGGCATGAGAGGGCACAATTAAAAATGTGGGCAGGAATGTCACACGTCTGTGAGTAGGAAAACTGTGAAAGCTGATGATAAACCACCACTGCATCTCATTGTGAGTCGACATCCATAAGAAATGGAAGCCATTGATCATCTGAAGCTAGGGCCCGGCCAGCAGGACAGGGCATAGCTACGTCTTAACCATCATCTATCAGTTCACCAAATTTGTAGTGGCAGTCCCAGGGAAGGATTTGACGCCCAGACTACACAGCGGAGGAGCAGGGAGAGGTAAATATTGCAAATGCTGGGGCCCTGCCCAAGCAAGGGGGACCCACTCGTGGGCGTCGGTACTGGCACTGGGCCCCTCATAGTACGCCGGTGTGTCTGATGGCGGATGTGCACCCCCACAGTCAGAGACACTTGATTGCACTATGAGGGACCCTGTGCCTGTGCCGGCGCCCAAGAGTCGGCCCACCCACCTGTCCAGGGCAATGACACTCGCACGGTTGCGTGCGCTAGGTGGTGACCTCGGCCATGGGGGGGGGCAGCCCAGTTAGGGAGGTTTAAAAAATGGCATATGTTGATGTTGGACATTCAGCAGCTGCAAATGGAGGAATTGGAGAAGTACGAGGAAGAGGAGGACAAAAGCGAGGCATTTTTCTGGCAACCTATGTGTCATCGGGGAGGGTGGGACAAAATCCGTTGAAACCCATGCATGGTTCATT
Organism: Dendrobates tinctorius; assembly: GCF_039654945.1. Lineage (NCBI taxonomy): Eukaryota > Metazoa > Chordata > Amphibia > Anura > Dendrobatidae > Dendrobates > Dendrobates tinctorius. The sequence goes on along the minus strand of NW_027361733.1, from coordinate 2,838,216 downwards.
TTAATGAAGGTTAGATCATCAACATTTTGGGTCGACAGACGGGTCCTTTTTTCTGTCAGGATTGAGCCAGCAGCACTGAAGACTCTTTCCGATAGCACACTAGCAGGAGGGCAAGCGAGCTCCTGTAAGGCATATTGTGCCAATTCAGGCCAGGCGTCCAGTTTAGAGGCCCAATAGTCAAAGGGGAATGACCTGTGAGGGAGAACATCGATATGGGACGAGAAGTAGTTTGTAACCATAGTTGACAACTGCTGTCTCCTGTCACTTTCAATCGATGCAGTAATACCAGTCGTGTAAGCGGGACTTGAAAAATCAGTCCACAACATGGTCATGAAACCCCTGTCTCCAACGCCACTTCTGATGTGTGCACCACGAACACCTCTTCCATGTTGCCCCCTACGGCTTGTTGGAGAACCATCACCGCTGCTGTGTGCTGCGAATGCCTCAAACAAACGGTTTACCAGAGTTGCTTGTTTGTTAGCCAATATTAGGTCAAGGTTCTCCTGTGGCATGATGTTTTGGAATTTGCCTTTATAGTGTGGATCCAGGATGCTGGCCAACCAGTAGTCGCATTGTTCATCATTTTGGCAATGCGGGGGTCCCTTTTTAGGCTCTGCAAGGCATAATCTGACATGTGGGCCAATGTTCCAAGTGTCAATGATGCACTGCGAGTGCTGGGTGGAGGAGCACTTTCTGGCAAATCCACATCCCTCCAGTCACGCACAAACCCTGTACCAGACCTTGCCACGCCAACATTTTCTCTTGCCCCACGAGAAGCATCCTCCTCCCCTAAATAATCATCCCCATCATCATCCTCCTCCTCCTCTTCTTCCTCCACCTCGTCCAGGAGAGGTCCCGGAGCAGACAATGGCTGACTGTCATCAAGGCTTCTCTCCTCCTCTTCCTCATCCTCCTCGGCTGCAGACTCCTGCTCCTTAATGTGCGTCAAAGTTTGCATGAGCAGATGCATAAGTGGGATGCTCATGCTTATGATGGTGTCGTCTGTGCTTACCAGTCGTGGCATTCCTCAAAACACTGAAGGACTTTACAGGGGTCTTTCAGCTTTGACCCCTGCACACCCGACAACTCCATGTCTGCCGTCAAAGTGCCTGGCCGTGTATCCTCCCACAAATGCATTACAGCCTGCCTCTGTTCGCACAGCCTTTCAACCATGTGCAGGGTGGAGTTCCGACTTGTTGCAACGTCGATAATTAGGCGGTGCTTGGGAAGTTGGAGCAATCGCTGCAGCTTCTGCATACGACTGGAGTGTACGGGCGACCGGCGGATGTGCGAGCACAGTCTTCGGACCTTCTGGAGCAGGCCTGTTAACTCCGGATAATTATTGAGGAAGCACTGCACCACCATGTTTAAGGTGTCAGCCAGGCAAGGTATGTGTCGGAGTTTTGAAAGGGCTATGGCTGCCACAAAATTCCGGCCGTTATCACTAACTACCTTGCCTGCCTCAAGATGTAGACTGCCTCGCCATGACTCAGTTTGTCGATGCAAGTAGTTGGCCAGTACCTCTGTGGTGTGTCTGTCGCCCAAACACATCATCTTCAACACAGCCTGCTGACGCTTACCACTAGCTGTTCGATAGTGGGACACTGAGTGTGCAACACTGGCAGCTGCGGATGGAGTGCTCGTGCGACTGCGCTCTGTGGACGAGCTTTCGCTTCTGGAGGAGGAGGAGGGTCGAACGCCTACAGCCAACTGTTTCCTATACCGTGGGCTAGGCAGCACTGTCCCACCGCCGCTGTCCCCTGTGGACCCTGCATCCACCACATTAACCCAGTGCGCAGTGATGGACACGTAACGGCCCTGGCCATGCCTACTGGACCATGCATCTGTTGTGAGGTGCACCTTTCCACTCACTGACTGCTTGAGTGCATGGACAATGCGGTCTTTCACATGAAGGTGGAGGGCTGGGATGGCTTTGCGAGAAAAGAAGTGCCGACTGGGTAGGTCATAGCATGGTACTGCGTAGGCCATGAGTTCGCAGAAAGCTTCGCTTTCAACCAACCGGTAGGACATCATCTCTAACGAGATTAGTTTAGCAATGTGGGCATTCAAACCCAGTGTACGCGGATGAGAGGATGAGTACTTTCTTGTCCTACTCATAGTCTCTGGTAGGGTGAGCTGGACTTGAGCGCTGCATATGGTGGAACTAGCGGTGGACATGGCGGACTGAGAGAGGGTTGATGATGGTGATGGAGTTGGTGTTCTTTCTGATGGCCTAGATTCAGTCTTTCGTAGCAATAACATTGTGATTCTCTGACTGCTTTGGCCTTGCAACGACACCTCAACATTTGCTGCTGGTGGTGTGCTAACCGGTGGGCTTACAGTGGGGGAAACGATGTAGCGTTCCTGACTACCTTCATTGGGAGCAGTTGCACATGTGGTACGTGAGGTTTGGTAGTCCGTCCACGCTTGCAAGTGCATGGTGGTTAAATGTCTAAGCATGCAACTGGTATTCAAATTTCTCAGTTTTTCCCTCGGCTAAAGGTCTTTGCGCACTTCTTACAGATAACCTTTGCCTGATCATTAGGATTTTGTTCAAAAAAGTGCCACACTGCACTCTTCCTACTATGGAAGACATTTTGAGGCCTTGCACGCTGTACTAATTTGACCGTCTGGCCTAGCTGTCCTGCAACTCTTTTGGTTTTTGTAACCCGTTTTTGGACTGCTCCGGGCCTGCCAGATAACAGCTGTTGCGATGTCGATGCCTGCTGCGGATGCTCCTCCTCGTCTTCTAAGCTATTGGCAGCGGCACCCTCTTCCCCCAATGCATGCAAATCTGGGTCTACAACTGGGTCATCCATCACCTCCTCTTCAATGTCATGTGCACCTTCCTCTGTGTCACCATGTAAGGTGGTATAGTATGCGGGAAGGGGCATCTGAGTTTCATCAGGGTCAGATTCTGGCTCAGGACACTGCGAGGACAATGTAGTGCTCTGAGTAAATGTACCAGCAGCTAAATCTAGCAGTAGCTGTGCATAAGTGCACTCCATGTCATATTCTTCTTGGACTGGGTAATTCACGATTTGACTTGATAACCCAGGCATGGTATGTGAAAAGAGCTCCATGGAGTAATCTGTAGTGTGGCCTGCCGCATCCTTTACTTTTGGTAGGGGTGAAGGACACAAGGAAAGGTGTGGTTCCTGACCATGAGCCTCCAATGACGACTAAGTGCTTTTATTTTTTGAAAGTTCAGAAGAGGAGGCGATAGAGCTGGAGGCTGTGTCAGCAATGTAAGCCAAGACTTGTTCCTGAAGCAGTTTACCTACTCCCAGAAAAGGGAGCCTTCGAGGCCTTGTGGAGCCAGACGATGACGCAGGCTCAGCACCTCCTGCATTAGGTGCTATTGTGCTTTTGCCACTACCAGCAGATCCACCACCAACACCATCATTACCAGCTGGCAACAGCCGCCCACTTCCACGGCCTCTTCCAACACACTTCCTCATTTTTGGGAAAATGTACCCAAAATACCACCAGCAATATGGTACTGTAAAACAAGGTACAATGTGTATATAGTATTGGGGAGAATTTGAATCTCCCTACAGACTTGAGGACACTGAACTAATATCTCAGGCCCAGTGTAGATTACACCTCAATATAACAGGCTGAAATTGGATGGTGTATAAAATGTCTATATAGGACTGGGGAGAATTTGAACCTCCCTACAGACTTGAGGACACTAAACTATTATCTCAGGCCCAGTGTAGATTACACCTCAATATAACAGGCTGAAATTGGATGGTGTATAAAATGTCTATATAGGACTGTGGAGAATTTGAATCTCCCTACAGACTTGAGGACACTGAACTATTATCTCAGGCCCAGTGTAGATTACACCTCAATATAACAGGCTGAAATTGGATGGTGTATAAAATGTCTATATAGGACTAGGGAGAATTTGAATCTCCCTACAGACTTGAGGACATTGAACTATTATCTCAGGCCCAGTGAAGATTACACCTCAATATAACAGGCTGAAATTGGATGGTGTAATAAATGTCTATAAAGGACTGGGGAGAAGTTGAATCTCCCTACAGACTTGAGGACACTGAACTATTATCTCAGGCCCAGTGTAGATTACACCTCCATATAACAGGCTGAAATTGGATGGTGTATAAAATGTCTATATAGGACTGGGGAGAATTTGAATCTCCCTACAGACTTGAGGACACTGAACTAATATCTCAGGCCCAGTGTAGATTACACCTCAATATAACAGGCTGAAATTGGATGGTGTATAAAATGTCTATATAGGACTGGGGAGAATTTTAATCTCCCTACAGACTTAAGGACACTGAACTATTATCTCAGGCCCAGTGTAGATTACACCTCAATATAACAGGCTGAAATTGGATGGTGTATAAAATGTCTACATAGGACTGAGGAGAATTTGAATCTCCCTACAGACTTGAGGATGCTGAACTATTATCTCAGGCCCAGTGTAGATTACACCTTAATATAACAGGCTGAAATTGGATGGTGTATAAAATGTCTATATAGGACTAGGGAGAATTTGAATCTCCCTACAGACTTGAGGACACTGAACTATTATCTCAGGCCCAGTGTAGATTACACCTCAATATAACAGGCTGAAATTGGATGGTGTATAAAATGTCTATATAGGACTAGGGAGAATTTGAATCTCCCTACAGACTTGAGGACACTGAACTATTATCTCAGGCCCAGTGTAGATTACACCTCAATATAACAGGCTGAAATTGGATGGTGTATAAAATGTCTATATAGGACTAGGGAGAATTTGAATCTCCCTACAGACTTGAGGACACTGAACTATTATCTCAGGCCCTGTGTAGATTACACCTCAATATAACAGGCTGAAATTGGATGGTGTAAAAAATGTCTATATAGGACTGGGGAAAATTTGAATCTCCCTACAGACTTGAGGACACTGGACTATTATCTCAGGCCCAGTGTAGATTACACCTCAATATAACAGGCTGAAATTGAATGGTGTATAAAATGTCTATATAGGACTAGGGAGAATTTGAATCTCCCTACAGACTTGAGGACACTGAACTATTATCTCAGGCCCAGTGTAGATTACACCTCAATATAACAGGCTGAAATTGGATGGTGTATAAAATGTCTATATAGGACTAGGGAGAATTTGAATCTCCCTACAGACTTGAGGACACTGAACTATTATCTCAGGCCCAGTGTAGATTACACCTCAATATAACAGGCTGAAATTGGATGGTGTATAAAATGTCTATATAGGACTGGGGAGAATTTGAATCTTCCTACAGACTTGAGGACGCTGAACTATTATCTCAGGCCCAGTGTAGATTACACCTCAATATAACAGGCTGAAACTGGATGGTGTAAAAAATGTCTATATAGGACTGGGGAGAATTTGGATCTCACTAGAGATTTTAGCAAGCTGACAATGATGCTCTCAGTCCCAAGTATGGCAGCAGGCAGCCTAATAAGCAGGACTGCTGCACACAAAAGTGTGGAAAAATGAACGCTTGGTAACTGGGCAAAAAAGAGGATGAAAAGTATTTTTGCTTTTAAAAAAGCAGTTTGCACAGCAGTGTGAAAACGGCAATGCTGCTATCAGGGAGCCTTATAAGGCAGCCTAATAACCAACAGAGCTGATGCACCAAAATATAGCCTCCCCTTGCACTGCACACTAACTGGTGTGTTGTACAGGCAAAATCGCTAGCAGCAGAAGCAGTTTTTAGTATCTTCTACCCTGCCTAACGCTCTCCCTACAGAATCAGCAGCAGCCCTCCCTATTCTGAGATCAGAAGAAGTAAGATGGCGGCCCTTTTATAGCCCCTGTGACGCCACACAAAGCAAGCCAATCACTTGCATGCCCTTCTCAAAGATGATGGTGACCGCTGCCTGTGTCATCGCGTTGCCCACAGTGTGCGTTCTCCATCATTGGCTGAAAAAGGGCGCTGGAAGCATTTTTTTACACGCGACCTTGGCGCTCTGGTCGCCGGCCTCGTGGCCGACCTCACGCTATGGTCGGGTTTCGATTCATGAAACCCGACTTTTGCGAAAGTCGGGGACTTTTGAAATTGACCGACCCTTTTCGCTCAACTCTAGTTGCTCCTAATCCATTGCCTGAATTTACACAGCACCCTCTCAGGTCATCCGTTGAAGTTGGCCAAATGAGGGACCATTTTGCGGCCTACTTCAACTCAGATGTAGGACGGGTGGAATGGCAAGAGCAAATGGTGTAAAAAAAATTTCTTGTCGGTATGTTAAAAAAAAAAAAGGTTTTAATACATGTTGTTGGTATGTTAATAAAGCAAACTGTTTTGATATCTGTACTGAGTGCATTCTCTGTTTTTACACTCCCAATACCATTAGCAAGTAGCCAGGTGTATCAGTGAATTTATGATGCTGTGTTTTGTGCATCATGAATTCACTAATACTCCTGAGTAGGTGACTATACATACACACACAAGTTGTATTACCTTTATAATCTCTACAGTGTGTTCGATTAACAGCAATGGTGGAGATAATACAACTGTGTCAGGTAAAATACCAAGGCCGTGTGTCATGTTAAATACTTATCACAAATGGCCATTACAATACAGATTAAACTGCAGCATCACTACACTCTTCTGCAAAATATATGGAGAGTTATAGTAATGCTGCAGGTTCAAACTCTATTCACCTGCCCAGGTGTGATACTGATGCAAGGTCAGGGTATTTTTGAAGTATATATAACATTTATTTTCACCATCAATATGTTTCTTCCACAAACACGTAATAGAGTATGTGGTTATGTTTCTTCCACAAACACGTAATAGAGTATATGGTTAATTACAAGGTATATCTATAGTTCCTTGCCTTTTCTTTAATAGTTAAATGAGAATGGTACAAAAAAGGCAAGGTAACAATAGATATGCCTTGCACTCAACACCATCCTCTATGCCGGTTTCAAAAATGTAGTCCAAAATGTCAACCAACAGATCATGTTTAAATGTTTTTTTTGTTTTTTTTTTTAACTCAAATGGAATTACTAAAAACATGATTTGTTTGTTGGCTTTTAAAACTGTAGTTGGGGAACCCTTCCAAAATTCAGTGTGTGCAATACACCAGATATCTCCATTACTCATGTTTCTTGTGTCAGTCTTGGAGATATGTGTTGTCAATGAAAACAATCTACATGACTTCTCTTTACCACAGCAGTCTCTACATTCTTGTAATATTGCACAGACTGGATCCAGCAGGGTTCCCCAACTCCAGTCCTCAAGGTCCACCAACAGATCATGTTGTAATGAAATCCATATCTCCGTTGATAACTGCTTCACAAGAGCCCATAAAAAAGAGGATTCCATACAACATGATGCTGCTCTGTGGTGGCGGTGGCGGTGCTGCTAGAAGTGGCAGTGGCTGTGCTCCTAGAAGGGGACAAAGTTTGGTCAGTGCTCTGAGAAGGAGGCTGCCTGTCTGGGATCTCAGCCAAAGTTATTGGGGGACTCCGAGGTGGAGAATTGGTGGCGGTGCTCTTAAGATGAGGAGTGGTGGTGGTGCTCCTTTGTTGAGGAGTTCTGGCGGTGCTCCTTTGCTGAGGAGTGCTGGCGGTGCTCCTTTGCTGAGGAGTGCTGGCGGTGCTCTTTTGCTGAGGAATGCTGGCGGTGCTCTGTTGATGAGGAGTGCTGGCGGTGCTCTGTTGATGAGGAGTGCTGGCGGTGCTCTGTTGCTGAGGAGTGTTGGCGGTGCTCCTTTGATGTTGACTGGTGGTGTCGGTGGCCCAAGCAGGTTCTGTGGTGGTTTGGCTCCAAGCTGGAGGTGCTGTGGCGGTGGCGGTGCTCCATACAGGAGCAGCGCTTGCCATAGTGGTGGTGGCGGAGGAGTGTCCAGCAGCACTCAGACTTGGGGTGGTGTAGTGGTGCCTGGCTTCGCTGGGAATGCAGGTGGCCGTGCAGTGGTATGCAGCAGAAGTCGGTAGTGTGGTGAACCAAGTCAGCGGTGGAACTGTTGGAAATGACACCACTGACTGCTGAACATACTGATTCTGCTGTATAGCCTGCAAGTGAGCAGTGTTGCAGGCCTGTAACACACTCAGCTGTTGCTCAGGACTAAGGTGTTCCGCCATGCCCTGTTCAATTTTACTGAAAAAATGGTGCGCTGGTCTGTTGAGGTCGGCCTCCAGACGGTCAAGGCGCTGGTCAACAGAGTGGAAGCGGTGTTCCATGTGATTAAAACCACGTTCCATCAGGGAAAAACCGCTTTCCATTCTGGCGGACAGCGCCTTGAGGCTGCCCTTAAAGGCCTCGCTCAAGAGCATGAACTCGGGCATGACAGGCCTGTCCGAGGCCCTCTGCCGCTGGCGGGGAGTGCCCGCATAACCAGTGACAGAGACCTGGGACAGGGGAACACCTGATGGACCAGCTTCCTGGTCACCAGCTGTCTGTGTTGCTGACCTGCAAGATGCTTCCTGGCTGTCGGATGGCTGGGACGGGTCCGAGGTCGATCGATGAAGAACTGCTCCAGGGACAGGTGCTCCTCCAAGAGCTGTGGAAAGAAAGGGAAAACATTAGTATCATGCATTTACAAGAAGCATCACCTGTGGAATTGAAAAGCACATAGTAATAACAAACCAAAATTTAAAAAAAAACTTACGCTCTGCTGGCAAGGACCGGTCTCAGGAAAGCCAACTCTCGATAATAGCGGTACTTTCTTCTGCGCCTTGCCGCTGAACCACTCCGAACCTGTCCCTCAGCATGAACATCAGTGTTGAAGTGGTCCTTCATCGAGCGCCAACGTGTGCGGATTTTGTTCACTGCTGGGAAAAAAAACCAAAAACGTTAGATAATGCACTTAAGGCAACTTAATTATCAGCACACACACCGGATAGAACTCTGCAAACAGTCAATGCTGCAGTACAAATTTATTATAGACACAATGCAGTCACTGTTGATCCTGAAGACACTGTTATGTTTCCTTCTAGAATATATGCAGCAGCCAAAACAAAAGTATCCTCCGGAGCAAGAGTGAAAACAGGATCAAGACAGCAGTTTAAAAAGCAATCACTGTTTTTCCACAAGGCAGTGTTGTGTTTGATGCAAGAATATATCTTGTCAAAAACACAACAGCACCATCAGGACCAGAAATCAAGGCAGCAGTTGAATACAAAAAACAATCACTGTTTTCCACAAGGCATTGTTGTGTTTTATGCAAGAATATATCTTGCCAAAAACACAACAGCACCATCAGGACCAGAAATCAAGGCAGCAGTTAAATACAAAAATCAATCACTGTTTTCCACAAGGCATTGTTGTGTTTGATGCAAGAATATATCTTGCCAAAAACACAACAGCACCATCAGGACCAGAAATCAAGCCAGCAGTTGAATACAAAAAACAATCACTGTTTTCCACAAGACATTGTTGTGTTTAATGCAAGAATATATCTTGCCAAAAACAAATCAGCACCATCTGGAACAAAAATCAATGCAGTATCACAGAGCATCTTTATACTTACTGAACGCCCTTTTTGAACTCGGAGAGGCGCTGTCCCAGCCATCCATCATCGCTGCGGCCACCTCATTCCAGAGCTGCTGGGTAACCACTGTGTCTTTGTACTGTTGGTCACGGCTGTCCCACAACGGGATACGCTCCTCAACAAGGCAGATCAGATGCTCGTTGTCTATGTACACTACTTCTTCATCATCCCGATGTGGAACCTAGAAAAAAAAAAATTAAAATATTTGGAATTTTGGCGAATGAAAAAGATACAAAAAGAAACAGAGAAGAAGCAAGATAAAAGATGAAAATAAAGACAGAAAAAAAAAGACACATTATATACTCACATTGCGTCTCCTCGCCACGACTTGACTACGCTGCTCCCGCTTAGAATCCTCCCGCTCAGACCGCTCCCGCACTTCATCTTCACTGCCCGTATCCGATGTCTGTAAAGAAAAAAAAAGTTAAAACACATTTCTAGAGGCAGCTATACTTACCCAAAGGCAGCAACATCCTCACCTCATGATCAGCTTGGGACAGTTCTTGCTGAGATGGCAAATACAGTGATCCAGAAGAAGACATGCTGAAATGTAAACAAAAAATACATTAGTACATTATAAAATGGTACAGGACACACAGACATTATGTTGAAGAATACTCACATTTTGGCTCCTGAAGCTTGAATCCACAGTTGGAAGGCTCTTGTTGGTGCTTGTCTGCTCTCTGCAAGGCTGTCTGTAGAGTAATTGTGTGACCCTGAAGACACCTTCTTTTATCTACACTCCTCCCAAACAATGTTGCTTGTTTAGGGGGATTTTTAGACAAGTGTCCAGACATTGTTTACTCAAATCGCGTGCGAGCACAAGGCGCTGACGTGCGCGCAGCCAAGCGCACATCAGCGACCACATAGACTGTAATGCTATTTTTGGGCGCACAACGCGCAATTTTTTTAACGATGTAGGAGGAACAAAAAATGCAACATGTAACGTACGGCGCGTCTGGGCGCACACCTGTCAGATGCGCAGTGCACGCTAAACGCTGATAATCGCTTACAATCGCAAGACCCTGCGATCACCATGTTAAAGATAGGGGAACTTTGCGCGTGCGCCCGATAGCGCACGATGCGCTGCGCGATAAAACGCTAGTGTGAAACCAGCCTAACATCACAAGCAACAATACAGACCCTGCTGGCTGGGTGTAAATATGGCCAGCGGATGGAAGGAATTCCTAAGAGAAAGGGAGTTCAGGAACAAGGAGCAGCATTCTTAGCCCATTTACGACATGGAGAATTTTAATTTTTGCTTTTGTATTTTCCTCCCTTTCTTTAAAGAGTGTCACAGTTTTTTTTTAATTTTCCTTTCACATAGGCATATAAGGGCTTATCTTTTTCAGAACAAGCTATATGTGAAATGGTGAAAAAAAAGACCCACAAGTCCACCACTGCTCTTTGGATTTCAGTTTCATAGACTTCACCTTACGGTAAAAATTATATAGCATCATGATTCTCCAGGTCTGTATGTTTACAGCTCTACTAAAATTTTATGGTTTGATCTATATTTTAGTGGCTGCAAACAATTCTGATGTTTGTCTCAACATTGCATAACTTTTTTACACTTCCATTGAAGGACCTGTGTGCAGGATTGTTATTTTCATATCAAGCTTTTCTCTTCATCATTGATTGTTCGTGCATGCATCAGCTCCTATCACCCCCCAGCATGATATAATTGTGTGGTGTCAGTGATTTTCCTGCTGAGTTCTCCTGTCACTGCAATCTTCAATTGCCTATCAAGCCAGTGGCTTGACTTCATAGAAGGTAATGTTCGGTATACACAACAATACCATTCAAGTCCCATAAAAGGATGATAAATAAATACATTTTCATATATATGTATATATATATATATTTATATATATATATATATATATATATATATATACACACACACGTGGTCACGATTGTTGGTACCCCTCGTTTAACGACAGAAAAACCCACAATGGTGACAGAAATATCTTGAATCTGACAAAAGTAATAATAAATAAAGAAAAAACTATGAAAATGAACAAATGAAAGTCAGATATTGCTGTTCAACCATGCTTCCACAGAATTTTAAAAAAAGTAAAACTCATGAAATAGTCCTGGACAGAAATGATGGTACCCTTAACTTAACCCCTTCACCCCCAAGGGTGGATTGCACGTTCATGACCGGGCCAATTTTTACAATTCTGACCACTGTCCCTTTATGAGGTAATAACTCTGAAACGCTTCCATGGATTCCAGTGATTCTGACATTGTTTTCTCGTGACATATTGTACTTCATGTTAGTGGTAAAATTTCATACAAATAACTTGCGTTTATTTGTGAAAAAAAACGGAAATTTGGCGAAAATTTTGAACATTTCGCAATTTTCCAACTTTGAATTTTAATGCCCTTAAATCACAGAGATACGGCACACAAAAAACTTAATAAGTAACTGTTACGTGTTACAGAACCACTTAGCACCCAGAATATGTTGTGCAGTTATATGTATGTATAATAGGTTCTATGTGAGATGCATATCCCTAATGCATCAGCCCACAGGCTGCGCCCCTGGGCAGAGGGGACACGATATTCTCCTTTTGTCTGCCCTCCCCCCACCTTTGTAATTCCCACAGTAAACATCGGCAGGCTCCGGTCACCTGCGGCTTTTGTAATGCATGTCTGGCCTGCCGCTTTTCTATTGGCCTGCCCTCTGTATCTGTGTGATATACTCTGTGCCCTGTGAGTAAAGTGTTGTCAGACTGGAAATACGTGGAGAAGCAGTGATCTTTTATATGCGCCCATGTAACCAAGGAATTCCTGCCTACAGGAGCTGACCCAGGTTGTACGTGAGAACCTGCAGGCGACACAGCGGCACCAGCGCGTATGGTACGATCGGAGGGCCAGAGAGCGCACTTTGGAAATAGGACAGAAGGTCCTGGTGTTAGAGCCCACTAAGCACAATAAGTTTCAAGCTGCATGGCAGGGGCCCTACCAGGTAGTGGGGAAAATAGCCGACACAACCTATAATGTCGCCGATTGTGACGACCCCAGGGTTATCCACATGTTCCACGTGAATATGCTGAAGTCCTAGTGGCCATCTGTGCACCTGAAGCAGAGGATTTAGCCGGACTTCCCTTACCGGATGTCTTAGGGGAAAGGACTCAGTCTAAAACATGGGACCAGGTACACTTGGGTGAAGACCTAGGCCCCCGGGAGAGACAGCAGGCGGAGGCGTTGTTGAGGCTGCGACAGAGGATGTTTTCAGAGAGACCGGGGTACACTTGCCTGGCACAACACAAGGTTGAGACCCAGGATCAGACCCCCCTGCGACAAAACCCCTTCCGCGTCCCTGAGTCTGTACGAGAGGGGATGCGACAAGAGATACAAGAGATGTTGCGTTTAGGGGTCATTGAAGAGTCAGATAGTCCCTGGGCATCCCCCCGTAGTGTTAGTGCCCAAGAAGGATGGGACTACACGGTTTTGTGTAGACTATCGTAAGCTCAATGAGAAAACAGTGACGGATGCATACCCCATGCCGCGTGTGGATGAGTTGTTAGACCGGCTTGCGGGGGCGAAGTATTTGACCACCATCGATCTATGCAAAGCCTATTGGCAGATTCCCCTTAGTCCTGACGCTATTCCCAAGTCAGCGTTTGTCACCCTGTTCGGCTTATTTCAGTTTCGAGTTATGCCATTCGGGATGAAGAATGCCCCGGCCACCTTCCAAAGGCTGGCTGACCGGCTTCTTGATGGCCTCCAGGACTATGCTTGTGCCTACCTGGACGACATTGCCATCTACAGTGCGACATGGGAAGAGCATCTAAATCACCTAGAGACAGTATTGGACAGGATCCACCAGGCCGGAATCACCCTGAATGAACCCATACAAGTGTCACGTGGGCAAAGCAGAGGTTCAGTATTTAGGGCATTGGGTGGGAGGTGGGAAACAGCAACCAGAACCAACTAAGATTGAGGCCATAGCCAAATGGCCCATCCCATGCACTAAAACCCAGGTCATGGCGTTTCTAGGGACAGCGGGGTATTACAGGAAATTTGTTCCCAATTACAGCAGCGTAGCCAAGCCCCTCACTGATTTGACCCGTAAGAACCAACCCCGCCAGGTAACCTGGACCTCAGAGTGTAAGGAAGCCTTCCGCCAACTAAAGGACGTCCTCCCCAATACCCCTGTATTGGCCGCACCCGTTCCAACTAAATGTTTCCTTGTTCACACAGACGCTTCTATGTTTGGATTGGGGGCAGTACTGAGCCAAGTCGGGCCGGACGGCCAAGAACACCCGGTAGCTTACCTGAGTCGGAAACTACTGCCCCGTGAAGTAAGCTATGCGGCCATCGAGAAGGAGTGCCTGGCGGTAGTATGGGCACTCAAGAAGTTGCAACCATATTTGTATGGACGACAATTTTCCCTTCTAACGGACCATAATCCCCTAGTCTGGCTTAATCGGGTCTCTGGAGACAACGCCAGATTGCTGCGGTGGAGTTTAGCCCTACAACCCCTGGACTTCACCATCCACCACAGACCCGGCAAACAAAACGGTAACGCTGATGGACTAAGTCGACAAACGGAACTTGTACCAACCCCATAAACTTAGGTCATCCCCAAACCGATCCGTTGAGGATCAGATTGTGTATGCCGATCGCGTCGCTGAAAAGGGGAGCCGTGTTACGTGTTACAGAACCACTTAGCACCCAGAATATGTTGTGCAGTTATATGTATGTATAATTGTCATGGGAAACCTAGGTAACTTTAGGCTGAAACCCCGGTGCCCCTGCGGTGTCCCTCAGACTAGGGGAGACCCTGTCTGTCTCTCAACCCAGGGTTTACACTGAAGGTGTGCCTGCCTGGGCCTCCACCCTGTCCTTGTCTCCTGTCCAGCCCTAAATTGAACCCACCACCCTCCACCCAGTGAGGAGACCAAAAACCAGACCCCACAAATAAGTATGGACAGGGATAAAGGAAACGCACCACACCGCGTGCACACAGGAGAATACAATAATGTGCAAGGGCAACCAAAAAATACAACACAGGGAGGCAAAATGGCAACAACGGAATATACTACACCAAAAACCGTATGCTCCTTAGACCACCACTCCAGACCGGTATCGCTAGCACAAGGCAAGAGCTATAGTTGGCGACGCCCATAGTCACGCAAGACAATTTAAAGACAGAGGACGTGGCTAAGCCCTCAGCCAGAATGACAACCTGGTTAACCCAATCCAAGCCGGATCAGAAGAACAACCAGCGCCGCTGAGAACCAAGTGGTAAGATGGGGTATTACCGCTGTCTGCCGGACACCCTGGTGCGAACAGTGTCCGACATGACAGTACCCCGCCTTCTACGAGGGACCCCAGGAACCTCACAATGTCGAGGACCCGGCTTGTCCGGATGGCGGCGATGAAACCCTGTAATCAGTCGGTCCGCATGTATGTCCGAAGCCGGCACCCAAGTCCTCTCCTCAGGACCATAGCCACGCCAGTGGACCAGGTACTGTAGAGGGCAACGCACTACCCGAGAGTCAACCACCTTGGACACCTCAAACTCCAACGTGCCATCCACCAAGACGGGAGGTGGTGGCACGGGAGAAACATCAACAGCACCCACGACTTTCTTAAGTAACGCCTTGGCGCAAGGTACAGAATTGGGGATGTTGACCATAAACACAAAAGAAAGGAGATTCCCCAGACGATTCCTGACAATGATTGTTTATCGCGAATTCAGCCAGAGGAAGAAACGCCGACCACTCTTCCTGATTGTCAGACACAAAACAGCGTAAGTACTGTTCCAGGTTTTGGTTCATACGCTCAGTCTGCCCATTCGACTGCGGATGGAAAGCCGATGAATGAGACAATTTAATCCCTAGGCGTGAACAAAGAGCTCTCCAAAATTTTGCCACAAATTGTGTACCTCTATCAGATACAATGTCAGACGGGACACCATGAAGTCTGACCACCTCGCGAATAAATACCTGAGCAAGGGTCTTCGCATTGGGCAAAGATGGCAAAGCAACAAAATGCGACATTTTAGAGAACCGATCAACTATTACCAGAATGACCATGTTCCCAGCCGAGGAGGGCAAATCCGTAATGAAATCCATGGAAATCTCAGTCCTTGGCTTACTGGGCACACAGAGAGGATGCAACGTGCCAGCAGGACGGGAGCGTGGTGTCTTGGCCCGTGCACACATGGTACAGGCTGACACATATGAGGCCACGTCCTGCCAGATTTTGGGCCACCAAAAACGACGTGATACAAGTTCCAGAGTGCCCTTAACCCCTGGGTGGCCCGCCAGGACAGTATCGTGATGTTCCCCTAACACCTTTAAGCGTAGGTGTAGTGGCACAAACGATTTATTAGGAGGCAGATCCGGCAGTACCTCCTCCTGAGCCTCAGCAATCTCTGCCTCAACTTCTGTCGTGAGAGCCAAGACCACAACTCCCTTTTGGAGGATAGGCACCGGATCCTCACGTGGCTCTCCACCCGGAAAACATCTGGACAAGGCGTCCGCCTTAGTATTCTTAGAACCTGGTCGGTATGTCACAAAAAAATTGAACCGGGTGAAGAATAACGCCCAGCGAGCCTGTCTGGGGGACAGGCGTTTAGCAGACTCTAAATAAAGCAGATTTTTATGGTCTGTTATAACAGTAATCTGATGGACAGCCCCCTCCAAGAAGTGTCGCCATTCCTCAAATGCCAACTTGATGGCCAACAATTCCGTTACCAATATCGTAATTACGCTCGGCAGGCGACAGCTTCTTGGAGAAGTAGGCACACGGATGCAATTTGCCCAAGGATGGAGACTGAGACAGTACCGCCCCCACTCCAACCTCAGATGCATCCACCTCCACGGTAAATGGTAGGGAGACATCAGGCTGAACCAGGATGGGAGCTGAAACAAAACTGTTTTTTAAGAATTCAAACGCGCGCACAGCAGCCTCAGACCAGTCAGAAAAATTGGTACCTTTTTTAGTCATGTCGGGGAGCGGTTTAGCAATCATAGAAAAATTCTTAATAAATTTCCTATAATAGTTGGAAAAGCCCAGGAATCGCTGAAGCGCCTTGAGATTATCAGGCTGATCCCACTGCAGCACCGCTTGCACCTTAGCGGTGTCCATTTTAAACCCTGAGGCGGAAATTACATAACCCAAAAAAGGTAATTTTTGGACGACAAATACACATTTCTCAAGCTTGGCATAGAGCTTGTTCTCCCTGAGCAACTGCAATACCTGCCTAACATGCTCTATGTGTGCATCACAGTCGCGTGAGTAAATAAGAATGTCATCAAGGTATATAATAACAAATTTCCCCAAGAGATGAGAAAAGACATCATTTATGAAATGTTGAAATACTGCTGGCGCGTTCGTCAACCCAGGCATCACCAAATTCTCAAAATGACCCTCAGGGGCATTAAATGCCGTCTTCCATTCATCCCCAAAACAGAAGCCGCGGAGACACCATCACATGTTTCTCAATGCAAGCAATGACTAGCCAGGTCTTTCACCAGGAAGGAACAACCACGGGAAGGGCAGTCTCCAATGAAGGAAACCACCTATGCCAAAACATGGTATCCATCCACAGACAGCTGTTTCGGGGTATTTGCCCCTCATCAGTGTGGAGTAGGAAACTGGCTAGTAGGAGCAATGCCTAGGAGAAGACTGTGAAAAATGAGGATGATTGACCTCATGGAGATCAACATCCAACACTGCGGAGACACCATCACGTGTTTCTCAACGCAGTGATTCTAGAGCACTGCCCCCATCCCTTATGGGAAATATGCAAAACATGCAAAACAGAAGCCGCGGAGACACCATCACATGTTTCTCAACGCAAGCAATGACTAGCCAGGTCTTTCACCGGGAAGGGACAGCCACGGGAAGGGCAGTCTCCAATGAAGGAAACCACCTATGCCAAAACATGGTATCCATCCACAGACAGCTGTTTCTTTTTTTTTTTTTTTTTTAAAAACCATTCAGGTTAGTTATAAACAACTCAATATAAGCTCATCAACTTAAACGTCGTTGTTTCAACTCTCATCATCATGGTTCATATTTATTTTAGTATAACAAACCAAGGGTATACACAAAGACATCCTGAACATCAATAAACATCACTAAAATTCACTGATATTTGATCAGGTGCTGCCATTTTTTACATTTCCAGACACCCTCTGCATCAGAACCACCACCGCCTTCGCTGTCTAATTTATAAATCAAGTATAATCTAGAAATGATCAGCCCGACACACTTATTCACAGATACATGCTTCTCTTTAAAAATTCCTAAATTCCTCACATCCCACAAACTCTGCATCACACAAGTCATAATTAACCATAGGATTCTATTTTTCACACGACCACATGCACCAATTCCAAACATTGCAACATGCCAGTGAATAAAACTCACACCTGCTAACTCTTTACACAACCCACCTACACACTTCCACACACTGCATGCGTAATCACAGTCCCACATAGTATGCCACACAGTCTCACATCCACCACATCCTTCCCTCGGGCACACATCAGTTCTGGTCAGACCTCGTCTCTTCTGAACCTGTCGCACAAGCAAAATATTGTGCAAGGACATCCATACAATATCCCTTTGTCTATTAGACATCCCGTGTGTTTCCAAACTCTTCCATGCAGCCGAAACTTCATTCCCTCTCAACCCCACAATATTACATTCCACATCATTCTTACATATTATTTTCATCACATTCTTAGCCATTCTAAAATCATTCATCGGTACACTCAGCAAATCATGCTTCCTCACAAACTTCTCAATCACCTCATACCAGACCGGACACTTGAAAGCAACATGCACTCTAGCATCCCTCTTTCTCCAACATAAGCCATATAACATCCAACCAGCAGAATAACTTGCCATATATGCTCCCTTATTTCCTTTATTCAGCAAAATAACAAAAGTTTTGATATACTGAAGCCCCAGAAAAATCTCAATGTTTGGAAAGGCCATGCCACCATGGTGACACACCTTGAAAAGACTCTCTCTCTTAAGTTTCTCTATTTTACTGCTCCAGAAAAAAGTAAAAACTAACTTTTCCACTCTTTTTATTTTCCTACATGATGGTGGAAAAACTGTTGCAATAAAAAGCAAAATCGGAAGAATCACCGCTTTTATGACCAAAATCTTACCACTCAAGGTCAAGTCTCTCAGTCGCCAAAAATTTAACTTACGCTCTATGCGCAATCCACACTCCTCCCAGCTCTCCTTACCTTCCAAGTCCTTATTAAATAATACTCCCAGCACTTTGATAGCACCCTCCTCACACTTTACCCCCTCCATTTTAACCATGTCATCCCCAAAACATTTAAAACTACATTTATTCCAATTCACTCTAAAGCCAGATGCACCACAGAAAAACTCCAGAAGCAACTTAACCCTACTCATAGACGCAACACTTTCACTCACAGCCACAACATCATCCATATATCCAAGAACTTTCACATGCTTCCCACCACTCCCAGGTACCAACAAACCTCGCATCATTTTATCACGTCTTACCAAGCACAACAAAGGTTCAATCACACATACAAACAAGACAGGGGACATGGGACACCCCTGCCTTACACCAGACTTAATATTCACTTTCTCACTCAACCACCCATTAACAAGAAACTCACTTGACACACAATCATACAAAAACATTATCCCATTCACAAATTTTTGAGGAAATCCCATTCTATCCAGAACTTTAAACAAAAACACATGCGAGACCCTATCAAACGCTTTCTCAAAATCAATTGACAGAACCATACACTTCCGTTTCCTTCCCATGCAGTCTCCAATCAAATCCCTTAATAACAATAAGTTATCACTCATACTTCTTCCAGGCACAGCACACACTTGATCCTCATCCACAACACTACCAATCACCTCACGCATACGATTTGCCAACAATTTGCTATAGATTTTGTAATCTGCGTTCAGCAATGTTATAGGTCTCCAATTCTCTAAACACTTTCTCTCCCTTTCTTATGCACAAGCACAACCACCCCCTCTTTCATTGATTCACACAACTTACCACTCTCCCACATATACTTACATATCTCAGTCAAATCAGCACCCAGAAAATCCCACACCTTCACATAGAATTCTACCGGCAATCCGTCTTTACCTGGAGTCTTATTCTTTTTAGCACTCTTCATCACATTTTCTACTTCTTCCATAATTACGTCCTCATTCAAAATATCACATTCTCCACTATCCAACTTGTTCTCTAACCCATTCAGCACTTCTGAAACAAGACCAGAATCAATCCATTTATATCATATAACTTGCTATAGAACCTATTCACCTCCTTTATCACATTCTCTCCTGACACACACAAACCGTTCCTATCCAGGATTTTATCCATATCAGCCTTTCTCCCATTCATTTTCTTAAAAAAGAACCTCGTGCACTTTTCATCTTTCTCAAGATGTTCTATTTTGGTGCGATAGATGATTTCTTTCCCTTTTTCATCCATAACACTCTTTAATTCACTCTTTGTCTCAGCCAGCAGATCAGACACATCCATGCCACTTTCTCCACACTTCCTTAACCAGTCTAAGCGCCTGTTTAAATCATTAAATCTACTCCGATAAATAGCAGCATTTTTATAGCCCCACTTTTTGAAGAATTTTTTGCAACACACCTTTACCCAGTCCCACCATTCCAGTACACACGCAAAATCCCTCTTACATACTCTCCACTCTTTATACTTTATTTTTAATTCATTCATCACATCCTCATCTTCTAACAATCTTACATTCAGCTTCCAAACCCCACCCCCATGCACACGGTCATCAATCGCACTAAACACACCACTCAAACACTCATGATCAGAAAAAGGTACAGCATTTTGTTCAAAATTCATACACAACATATTTTTGGAAAACAACATTTTATCTATCCTGGATGCAATACCACCCCTATCAGTATGGTAAGTTGGCGGTGGTGGGATGCCAAATTTCAGAGCAGCAGCATCTAGAAGGGAAAAATCAGAAATAAGATTGGATAACTTTTTACCAGTTATGTCACAATTCCCTTCTGTGGTGCAATTAAAGTCTCCAACTAAAACTGTAGGCATTTTGCCCGGAAGAAACAAACTTAATTTTTCCAAAAGAGCCAGACGCTCCTTTTTCCTGTCGTGTCCTGATGGACAGTACACATTAATAATTCTAGCCCGCCACCCCCTATAGCTAACATGTGCAATTATACATCTACCCACCTCTACCACCATGTAGCTATCTAAACTAATCTCCCTGTTACCCATTAATATCCCTACACCATCATTCCTATTAACACATGAGCCAGACCATACATGCTGTCCGTAAGGCCAGTCCTTATCGCTTGGAGCGTCCACAATCCCACATTCCTGAAGACAAAAGATGTGAGCATTCATCTGTTTAATATAATCTAGAACGATTGCCCTCCTGAATTTGGATCTAATTTGCCTGACATTCAGGGACGCAATGCCCCAACCAGCTTGGGGAGCCATAACATGACTGTGCTATTTACATGACGACAAACACGCCACTTCCTCTTCAGCCGTTTTCGTCTTCCATCTGGAACTGCAACTCCTTGAATCTGTTTACGTCTGCGGGAATGCCTAAAAAAGCATTGGTGTCAGGAGAGAAGACATTCTGAGGGTAACTACGTTCACTCACCGGACTTAAACCAACTTCACCGGGGTCTGCCCAATCCGTTCTGGGCTTCTTACAGGAATTTCCAGGCTCCTCATCCTCAGAGGACCTCGCAAAAGTGAAGTCACCTTGATCTCCACAACTGGCCAACTCCTCCTCAGTAGCAAACCAAGATACACTGGGGGTATTGCCAAGAGTACTCTCCAACTCCTCCTCCCCACAGACATCAGACTGAAGAGGGAGCTCACATTCAACATCAGTAGCTTCCAAAACTGCCACCTCTGGGCTGGGAGACTCCGTTTGGGGCAGGGCCTCCTCATGTGCATCCATGATTTCAGGTTCCTCAATAAGTTCCGGGTCTGAAACCTGTGGAATGTCAACAACAGCAGCAGGGGGTGCAGCTGCCCCACCTGAGACCTCAGCGTAAGACCTAGGACTGATCGTGGGCTTACAGTCCCGATACTTATGGCCCTCCTCACCACAAGCATTACACATAACAGGATTTGTGCAGTCTTTTGCCATATGGCCAGAAGCATTGCAATTCCTGCAAGTTGGCATCTCCTTGCAACTATCCTGGGTATGCCCAAAATTTTTACACCTCCTGCAATACATCGGGGCATCTGGAAAGAACAAAAAAACAGTATTTTTCCCAATTGAAAAATTAAGAGGGGGGTAATGGATGCCTCCCGAGCCTTGGGGATCCATCCCAAATCTCACAAAAAATTTGTACTTCCCAGTCCAGAGCCCTTCTCCATTCAGGACCCTGTGGGAGTACTGAACATAAATGCAATGCCTTTTCAAAAATAAAGCAATGTCCTCCAAGGAAACAAAAGGGTTGTGCATGAAAACTACAAGTGGGATATCTCCTTTAGAGTACAGCACAGTAAAGGTAAGACCTTCCAGCAAAGGATTTGCCACTCCATTTTTCAGGGCAGTAAACAAATTCTGGCAAGCCGCCATAGAAGATAGCACCAGTACATACCTGCCTTCTCTCCTAAACTCCTGCAGGCATATTATATCGGACTTCCGAATCTTCAGGATGTCATAAAATACCATGTTGACCAAATATCCCAGGGAAAAATGCAACTTCTTATCTTCAGCGATGTCAATCCTGAATCCATTTTTAACCCGGCTATCACCGGTCCCAGAGAATTGAAGTCGGACTCCCATCGTCCACTACTCCAAGGGTCTCCTCCCCGAAACCTCCTGGCTATCTCCCAAAAGCAGCGACCGGCTTAAGCCACCGAAGTGGCGATGCCGGAAGGCCAAGAGACAACACTCAAGGTATTCAGGAAACTCCGCACCTCATCAGTGTGGAGTAGGAAACTGGCTAGTAGGAGCAATGCCTAGTAGAAGACTGTGAAAAATGAGGATGATTGACCTCATGGAGATCAACATCCAACACTGCGAAGACACCATCACGTGTTTCTCAACGCAGTGATTCTAGAGCAAAGCCCCCATCCCTTATGGGAAATATGCAAAACATGCAAAACACAAGCCACGGAGACACCATCACATGTTTCTCAACGCAGTGATTCTAGAGCACTGCCCCCATCCCTTATGGGAAATATGCAAAACATGCAAAACAGAAGCTGCGGAGACACCATCACATGTTTCTCAACGCAAGCAATGACTAGCCAGGTCTTTCACTGGGAAGGAACAACCACGGGAAGGGCAGTCTCCAATGAAGGAAACCACCTATGCCAAAACATGGTATCCATCCACAGACAGCTGTTTCTTTTTTTTTTTTTTTTGAAAAAAACCCATTCAGGTTAGTTATAAACAACTCAATATAAGCTCATCAACTTAAACGTCGTTGCTTCAACTCTCATCATCATGGTTCATATTTATTTTAGTATAACAAACCAAGGGTATACACAAAGACATCCTGAACATCAATAAACATCACTAAAATTCACTGATATTTCATCAGTTGCTGCCATTTTTTAAATTTTCAGACACCCTCTGCATCAGAACCACCACCGCCTTTGCTGTCTAATTTATAAATCAAGTATAATCTAGAAAGGATCAGCCAGACACACTTATTCACAGATACATGCTTCTCTTTGAAAATTCCTAAATTCCTCACATCCCACAAATTCTGCATCACACAAGTCATAATTAACCATAGGATTCAATTTTTCACACGACCACATGCACCAATTCCAAACATCGCAACACGCCAGTCAATAAAACTCACACCTGCTAACTCCTTACACAACCCACCTACACACTTCCACACACTGCATGCGTAATCACAGTCCCACATAGTATGCCACACAGTCTCAAATCCACCACATCCTTCCCTCGGGCACACATCAGTTCTGGTCAGACCTCGTCTCTTCTGAACCTGTCGCACAGGCAAAATATTGTGCAAGGACATCCACACAATATCCCTTTGTCTATTAGACATCCCGTGCGTTTCCAAACTCTTCCATGCAACCGAAACTTCATTCCCTCTCAACCCCACAATATTACATTCCACATCATTCTTACGTATTATTTTCATCACACTCTTAGGCATTCTAAAATCATTCATCGGTACACTCAGCAAATCATGCTTCCTCACAAACTTCTCAAACACCTCATACCAGACCGGACACTTGAAAGCAACAGGCACTCTAGCATCCCTCTTTCTCCAACGTAAGCCATATAACATCCAACCAGCAGAATAACTTGCCATATACGCTCCCTTATTTCCTTTATTCAGCAAAATAACAACAGTTTTGATATACTGAAGCCCCAGAAAAAGCTCAATGTTTGGAAAGGCCATGCCACCATGGTGACACGCCTTGAAAAGACTCTCTCTCTTAAGTTTCTCTATTTTACTGCTCCAGAAGAAAGTAAAAACTAACTTTTCCACTCTCTTTATTTTCCTACATGATGGTGGAAAAACTGTTGCAATAAAAAGCAAAATCGGAAGAATCACCGCTTTTATGACCAAAATCTTACCACTCAAGGTCAAGTCTCTCAGTCGCCAAAAATTTAACTTACGCTCTATGCGCAATCCACACTCCTCCCAACTCTCCTTACCTTCCAAGTCCTTATTAAATAATACTCCCAGCACTTTGATAGCACCCTCCTCACACTTTACCCCCTCCATTTTAACCCTGTCATCCCCATAACATTTAAAACTAAATTTATTCCAATTCACTCTAAAGCCAGATGCACCACAGAAAAACTCCAGAAGCAACTTAACCCTACTCATAGACGCAACACTTTCACTCACAGCCACAACATCATCCATATATCCAAGAACTTTCACATGCTTCCCACCACTCCCAGGTACCAACAATCCTCGCATCATTTTATCACGTCTTACCAAGCACAACAAAGGTTCAATCACACATACAAACAAGACAGGGGACATAGGACACCCCTGCCTTACACCAGACTTAATATTCACTTTCTCACTCAACCACCCATTAACAAGAAACTCACTTGACACACAATCATACAAAGACATTATCCCATTCATAAATTTTTGAGGAAATCCCATTCTATCCAGAACTTTAAACAAAAACACATGCGAGACCCTATCAAACGCTTTCTCAAAATCAATTGACAGAACCATACACTTCCGTTTCCTTCCCATGCAGTCTCCAATCAAATCCCTTAATAACAATAAGTTATCACTCATACTTCTCCCAGGCACAGCACACACTTGATCCTCATCCACAACACTACCAATCACCTCACGCATACGATTCGCCAACAATTTGCTATAGATTTTGTAATCTGCGTTCAGCAATGTTATAGGTCTCCAATTCTCTAGACACTTTCTCTCACCTTTCTTATGCACAAGCACAACCACCCCCTCTTTCATTGATTCACACAACTTACCACTCTCCCACATATACTTACATATCTTAGTCAAATCAGCACCCAGAAAATCCCACGCCTTCACATAGAATTCTACCGGCAATCCGTCTTTACCTGGAGTCTTATTCTTTTTAGCACTCTTCATCACATTTTCTACTTCTTCCATAGTTACGTCCTCATTCAAAATATCACATTCTCCCCTATCCAACTTGTTCTCTAACCCATTCAGCACTTCTGAAACAAGACCAGAATCAATCCATTTTTTATCATATAACTTGCTATAGAACCTATTCACCTCCTTTATCACATTTTCTCCTGACACACACAAACCATTCCTATCCAGGATTTT
Organism: Dendrobates tinctorius; assembly: GCF_039654945.1. NCBI lineage: Eukaryota > Metazoa > Chordata > Amphibia > Anura > Dendrobatidae > Dendrobates > Dendrobates tinctorius. The sequence goes on along the minus strand of NW_027361733.1, from coordinate 2,812,899 downwards.
ATCCATATCAGCCTTTCTCCCATTCATTTTCTTAAAAAAGAACCTCGTGCACTTTTCATCTTTCTCAAGATGTTCTATTTTGGTGCGATAGATGATTTCTTTCCATTTTTCATCCATAACACTCTTTAATTCACTCTTTGTCTCAGCCAGCAGATCAGACACATCCATCCTACTTTCTCCACACTTCCTTAACCAGTCTAAGCGCCTGTTTAAATCATTAAATCTACTCCGATAAATAGCAGCTTTTTTTATAGCCCCACTTTTTGAAGAATTTTTTGCAACACACCTTAACCCAGTCCCACCATTCCAGTACACACGCAAAATCCCTCTTACATACTCTCCACTCCTTATACTTTATTGTTAATTCATTCATCACATCCTCATCTTCTAACAATCTTACATTCAGCTTCCAAACCCCACCCCCATACACACGGTCATCAATCGCACTAAACACACCTCTCAAACACTCATGATCAGAAAAAAGTACAGCATTTTCTTCAAAATTCATACACAACATATTTTTGGAAAACAACATTTTATCTATCCTGGATGCAATACCACCCCTATCAGCATGGTACGTTGGCGGTGGTGGGATGCCAAATTTCAGAGCAGCAGCATCTAGAAGGGTAAAATCAGAAATAAGATTGGATAACTTTTTACCAGTTATGTCACAATTCCCTTCTGTGGTGCAATTAAAGTCTCCAACTAAAACTGTAGGCATTTTGCCTGGAAGAAACAAACTTAATTTTTCCAAAAGAGCCAGACGCTCCTTTTTCCTGTCGTGTCCTGATGGACAGTACACATTAATAATTCTAGCCCGCCACCCCCTATAGCTAACATGTGCAATTATACATCTACCCACCTCTACCACCATGTAGCTATCTAAACTAATCTCCCTGTTACCCATTAATATCCCTACACCATCATTCCTATTAACACATGAGCCAGATCATACATGCTGTCCGTAAGGCCAGTCCTTATCGCTTGGAGCGTCCACAATCCCACATTCCTGAAGACAAAAGATGTGAGCATTCATCTGTTTAATATAATCTAGAACGATTGCCCTCCTGAATTTGGATCTAATTTGCCTGACATTCAGGGACGCAATGCCCCAACCAGCTTGGGGAGCCATAACATGACTGTGTTATTTACATAACGACAAACACGCCACTTCCTCTTCAGCCGTTTTCGTCTTCCATCTGGAACTGCAACTCCTTGAATCTGTTTACGTCTGCGGGAATGCCTAAAAAAGCATTGGTGTCAGGAGAGAAGACATTCTGAGGGTAACTACGTTCACTCACCGGACTTAAACCAACTTCACCGGGGTCTGCCCAATCCATTCTGGGCTTCTTACAGGAATTTCCAGGCTCCTCATCCTCAGAGGACCTCGCAAAAGTGAAGTCACCTTGATCTCCACAACTGGCCAACTCCTCCTCAATAGCAAACCAAGATACACTGGGGGTATTGCCAAGAGTACTCTCCAACTCCTCCTCCCCACAGACATCAGACTGAAGAGGGAGCTCACATTCAACATCAGTAGCTTCCAAAACTGCCACCTCTGGGCTGGGAGACTCCGTTTGGGGCAGGGCCTCCTCATGTGCATCCATGATTTCAGGTTCCTCAATAAGTTCCGGGTCTGAAACCTGTGGAATGTCAACAACAGCAGCAGGGGGTGCAGCTGCCCCACCTGAGACCTCAGCGTAAGACCTAGGACTGATCGTGGGCTTACAGTCCCGATACTTATGGCCCTCCTCACCACAAGCATTACACATAACAGGATTTGTGCAGTCTTTTGCCATATGGCCAGAAGCATTGCAATTCCTGCAAGTTGGCATCTCCTTGCAACTATCCTGGGTATGCCCAAAATTTTTACACCTCCTGCAATACATCGGGGCATCTGGAAAGAACAAAAAAACAGTATTTTTCCCAATTGAAAAATTAAGAGGGGGGTAATGGATGCCTCCCGAGCCTTGGGGATCCATCCCAAATCTCACAAAAAATTTGTACTTCCCAGTCCAGAGCCCTTCTCCATTCAGGACCCTGTGGGAGTACTGAACATAAATGCAATGCCTTTTCAAAAATAAAGCAATGTCCTCCAGGGAAACAAAAGGGTTGTGCATGAAAACTACAAGTGGGATATCTCCTTTAGAGTACAGCACAGTAAAGGTAAGACCTTCCAGCAAAGGATTTGCCACTCCATTTTTCAGGGCAGTAAACAAATTCTGGCAAGCCGCCATAGAAGATAGCACCAGTACATACCTGCCTTCTCTCCTAAACTCCTGCAGGCATATTATATCGGACTTCCGAATCTTCAGGATGTCATAAAATACCATGTTGACCAAATATCCCAGGGAAAAATGCAACTTCTTATCTTCAGCGATGTCAGTCCTGAATCCATTTTTAACCCGGCTATCACCGGTCCCAGAGAATTGAAGTCGGACTCCCATCGTCCACTACTCCAAGGGTCTCCTCCCCGAAACCTCCTGGCTATCTCCCAAAAGCAGCGACCGGCTTAAGCCACCGAAGTGGCGATGCCGGAAGGCCAAGAGACAACACTCAAGGTATTCAGGAAACTCCGCACCTCATCAGTGTGGAGTAGGAAACTGGCTAGTAGGAGCAATGCCTAGTAGAAGACTGTGAAAAATGAGGATGATTGACCTCATGGAGATCAACATCCAACACTGCGAAGACACCATCACGTGTTTCTCAACGCAGTGATTCTAGAGCACTGCCCCCATCCCTTATGGGAAATATGCAAAACATGCAAAACAGAAGCTGCGGAGACACCATCACATGTTTCTCAACGCAAGCAATGACTAGCCAGGTCTTTCACTGGGAAGGAACAACCACTGGAAGGGCAGTCTCCAATGAAGGAAACCACCTATGCCAAAACATGGTATCCATCCACAGACAGCTGTTTCTTTTTTTTTTTTTTTTGAAAAAAACCCATTCAGGTTAGTTATAAACAACTCAATATAAGCTCATCAACTTAAACGTCGTTGCTTCAACTCTCATCATCATGGTTCATATTTATTTTAGTATAACAAACCAAGGGTATACACAAAGACATCCTGAACATCAATAAACATCACTAAAATTCACTGATATTTCATCAGTTGCTGCCATTTTTTAAATTTTCAGACACCCTCTGCATCAGAACCACCACCGCCTTCGCTGTCTAATTTATAAATCAAGTATAATCTAGAAAGGATCAGCCAGACACACTTATTCACAGATACATGCTTCTCTTTGAAAATTCCTAAATTCCTCACATCCCACAAACTCTGCATCACACAAGTCATAATTAACCATAGGATTCAATTTTTCACACGACCACATGCACCAATTCCAAACATCGCAACACGCCAGTCAATAAAACTCACACCTGCTAACTCCTTACACAACCCACCTACACACTTCCACACACTGCATGCGTAATCACAGTCCCACATTGTATGCCACACAGTCTCAAATCCACCACATCCTTCCCTCGGGCACACATCAGTTCTGGTCAGACCTCGTCTCTTCTGAACCTGTCGCACAGGCAAAATATTGTGCAAGGACATCCACACAATATCCCTTTGTCTATTAGACATCCCGTGCGTTTCCAAACTCTTCCATGCAGCCGAAACTTCATTCCCTCTCAACCCCACAATATTACATTCCACATCATTCTTACGTATTATTTTCATCACACTCTTAGGCATTCTAAAATCATTCATCGGTACACTCAGCAAATCATGCTTCCTCACAAACTTCTCAAACACCTCATACCAGACCGGACACTTGAAAGCAACAGGCACTCTAGCATCCCTCTTTCTCCAACGTAAGCCATATAACATCCAACCAGCAGAATAACTTGCCATATACGCTCCCTTATTTCCTTTATTCAGCAAAATAACAACAGTTTTGATATACTGAAGCCCCAGAAAAAGCTCAATGTTTGGAAAGGCCATGCCACCATGGTGACACGCCTTGAAAAGACTCTCTCTCTTAAGTTTCTCTATTTTACTGCTCCAGAAGAAAGTAAAAACTAACTTTTCCACTCTCTTTATTTTCCTACATGATGGTGGAAAAACTGTTGCAATAAAAAGCAAAATCGGAAGAATCACCGCTTTTATGACCAAAATCTTACCACTCAAGGTCAAGTCTCTCAGTCGCCAAAAATTTAACTTACGCTCTATGCGCAATCCACACTCCTCCCAGCTCTCCTTACCTTCCAAGTCCTTATTAAATAATACTCCCAGCACTTTGATAGCACCCTCCTCACACTTTACCCCCTCCATTTTAACCCTGTCATCCCCAAAACATTTAAAACTAAATTTATTCCAATTCACTCTAAAGCCAGATGCACCACAGAAAAACTCCAGAAGCAACTTAACCCTACTCATAGACGCAACACTTTCACTCACAGCCACAACATCATCCATATATCCAAGAACTTTCACATGCTTCCCACCACTCCCAGGTACCAACAATCCTCGCATCATTTTATCACGTCTTACCAAGCACAACAAAGGTTCAATCACACATACAAACAAGACATGGGACATAGGACACCCCTGCCTTACACCAGACTTAATATTCACTTTCTCACTCAACCACCCATTAACAAGAAACTCACTTGACACACAATCATACAAAGACATTATCCCATTCACAAATTTTTGAGGAAATCCCATTCTATCCAGAACTTTAAACAAAAACAAATGCGAGACCCTATCAAACGCTTTCTCAAAATCAATTGACAGAACCATACACTTCCGTTTCCTTCCCATGCAGTCTCCAATCAAATCCCTTAATAACAATAAGTTATCACTCATACTTCTCCCAGGCACAGCACACACTTGATCCTCATCCACAACACTACCAATCACCTCACGCATACGATTCGCCAACAATTTGCTATAGATTTTGTAATCTGCGTTCAGCAATGTTATAGGTCTCCAATTCTCTAGACACTTTCTCTCACCTTTCTTATGCACAAGCACAACCACCCCCTCTTTCATTGATTCACACAACTTACCACTCTCCCACATATACTTACATATCTTAGTCAAATCAGCACCCAGAAAATCCCACGCCTTCACATAGAATTCTACCGGCAATCCGTCTTTACCTGGAGTCTTATTCTTTTTAGCACTCTTCATCACATTTTCTACTTCTTCCATAGTTACGTCCTCATTCAAAATATCACATTCTCCACTATCCAACTTGTTCTCTAACCCATTCAGCACTTCTGAAACAAGACCAGAATCAATCCATTTTTTATCATATAACTTGCTATAGAACCTATTCACCTCCTTTATCACATTCTCTCCTGACACACACAAACCATTCCTATCCAGGATTTTATCCATATCAGCCTTTCTCCCATTCATTTTCTTAAAAAAGAACCTCGTGCACTTTTCATCTTTCTCAAGATGTTCTATTTTGGTGCGATAGATGATTTCTTTCCATTTTTCATCCATAACACTCTTTAATTCACTCTTTGTCTCAGCCAGCAGATCAGACACATCCATCCCACTTTCTCCACACTTCCTTAACCAGTCTAAGCGCCTGTTTAAATCATTAAATCTACTCCGATAAATAGCAGCTTTTTTTATAGCCCCACTTTTTGAAGAATTTTTTGCAACACACCTTAACCCAGTCCCACCATTCCAGTACACACGCAAAATCCCTCTTACATACTCTCCACTCCTTATACTTTATTTTTAATTCATTCATCACATCCTCATCTTCTAACAATCTTACATTCAGCTTCCAAACCCCACCCCCATACACACGGTCATCAATCGCACTAAACACACCTCTCAAACACTCATGATCAGAAAAAAGTACAGCATTTTCTTCAAAATTCATACACAACATATTTTTGGAAAACAACATTTTATCTATCCTGGATGCAATACCACCCCTATCAGCATGGTACGTTGGCGGTGGTGGGATGCCAAATTTCAGAGCAGCAGCATCTAGAAGGGTAAAATCAGAAATAAGATTGGATAACTTTTTACCAGTTATGTCACAATTCCCTTCTGTGGTGCAATTAAAGTCTCCAACTAAAACTGTAGGCATTTTGCCTGGAAGAAACAAACTTAATTTTTCCAAAAGAGCCAGACGCTCCTTTTTCCTGTCGTGTCCTGATGGACAGTACACATTAATAATTCTAGCCCGCCATCCCCTATAACTAACATGTGCAATTATACATCTATCTACCTCTACCACCGTGTAGCTATCTAAACTAATCTCCCTGTTACCCATTAATATCCCTACACCATCATTCCTATTAACACATGAGCCAGACCATACATGCTGTCCATAAGGCCAATCCTTATCGCTTGGCGCGTCCACAATCCCACATTCCTGAAGACAAAAGATGTGAGCATTCATCTGTTTAATATAATCTAGAACGATTGCCCTCCTGAATTTGGATCTAATTTGCCTGACATTCAGGGACGCAATGCCCCAACCAACTTGGGGATCCATAACATGACTGTGTTATTTACATGACGACAAACATGCCACTTCCTCTTCAGCCGTTTTCGTCTTCCATCTGGAACTGCAACTCCTCGAATCTGTTTACGTCTGCGGGAATGCCTAAAAAAGCATTGGTGTCTGGAGAGAAGGCATTCTGAGGGTAACTACGGTCACTTACCGGACTTAAACCAACTTCACCGGGGTCTGCCCATTCCGTTCTGGGCTTCTTACAGGAAGTTCCAGACTCCTCGTCCTCAGAAGACCTCGCAAGAGTGAAGTCACCTTGATCTCCACAACTGGCCAACTCCTCCTCAGTAGCAAACCAAGATACACTGGGGGTATTGCCAAGAGTACCTTCCAACTCCCCCTTCCCACAGACATCAGACTGATGAGGGAGCTCACATTCAACATCAGTAGCTTCCAAAACTGCCACCTCTGGGCTGGGAGACTCTGTTTGGGGCAGGGCCTCCTCATGTGCATCCATGATTTCAGGTTCCTCAATAACTTCCGGGTCTGAAACCTGTGGAATGTCAACAACAGCAGCAGGGGGTGTAGCTGCCCCATCTGAGACCTCAGCGTAAGACCTAGGACTGATCCTGGCCTTACAGTCCCGATACTTATGGCCCTCCTCACCACAAGCATTACACATAACAGGATTTGTGCAGTCTTTTGCCATATGGCCAGAAGCAATTCCTGCAAGTTGGCAACTCCTTGCAACTATCCTCGGTATGCCCAAAATTTTTACACCTCCTGCAATACATCGGGGCATCTGGAAAGAACAAAAAAACAGTATTTTTCCCAATTGAAAAATTAAGAGGGGGGTAATGGATGCCTCCCGGGCCTTGGGGATCCATCCCAAATCTCACAAAAAATTTGTACTTCCAAGTCCAGAGCCCTACTGCATTCAGGACCCTGTGGGAGTACTGAACATAAATGCAGTGTCTTTTCAAAAATAAAGCAATGTCCTCCAGGGAAACAAACGGGTTGTGCATGAAAACTACAGGTGGGATATCTCCCTTAGAGTACAGCACAGTAAAGGTAAGACCTTCCAGCAAAGGATTTGCCACTCCATTTTTCACGGCAGTAAACAAATTCTGGCAAGCCGCCATAGAAGATAGCACCAGTACATACCTGCCTTCTCTCCTAAACTCCTGCAGGCATATTATATCGGACTTCTGAATCTTCAAGATGTCATAAAACACCATGTTGACCAAATATCCCAGGGAAAAATGCAACTTCTTATCTTCAGCGATGTCAATCCTGAATCCATTTTTGACCCGGCTATCACCGGTCCCAGAGAATTGAAGTCGGACTCCCATCGTCCACAACTCCAAGGATTTCCTCCCCGAAACCTCCTGGCTATCTCCCAAAAGCAGCGACCGGCTTAAGCCACCGAAGTGTCGATGCCGGAAGGCCAAGAGACAACACTCAAGGTATTCAGGAAACTCCGCACCTCATCAGTGTGGAGTAGGAAACTGCCTAGTAGGAGCAATGCCTAGTAGAAGACTGTGAAAAATGAGGATGATTGACCTCATGGAGATCAACATCCAACACTGCGGAGACACCATCACGCGCTTCTCAATGCAGTGATTCTAGAGCACTGCCCCCTTCCCTTATGGGAAATATGCAAAACATGCAAAACAGAAGCCGCGGAGACACCATCACATGTTTCTCAACGCAAGCAATGACTAGCCAGGTCTTTCACCGGGAAGGAACAACCACGGGAAGGGCAGTCTCCAATGAAGGAAACCACCTATGCCAAAACATGGTATCCATCCACAGACAGCTGTTTCGGGGTATTTGCCCCTCATCAGTGTGGAGTAGGAAACTGGCTAGTAGGAGCAATGCCTAGTATCACTGCATTGAGAAATACGTGATGGTGTCTCCGCAGTGTTGGATGTTGATCTCCATGAGGTCAATCATCCTCATTTTTCCATTCATCCCCTTGACGGACTCTTATGAGATTGTACGCCCCCCTGAGGTCAAGCTTTGAAAACCATTTGGCACCAGACACCAGGTTGAACAAATCGGGTATCAGTGGCATCGGGTATGGGTCACGAACCGTAATCTGGTTGAGTTTCCTGAAATCCAGACACGGGCGTAATCCGCCATCTTTCTTCTTGACAAAAAAGAACCCCGCCGCCAATGGAGATGATGAAGGCCTGATGTGCCCTTTGCTTAGACTTTCTGCAATGTATTCTTTGAGATCTTGCCTCTCAGGACCTGAGATATTAAACATCCTGGCTTTCGGTAACTTGGCCCCTGGTTTTAACCTAACAGCACAGTCATAGGGTCGGTGCGGTGGCAGCTCTGAACAACCTCTTTCAGAAAATACATCAGCAAAGTCCAGCAGTGGCTCCGGGATGCTGGGAGTCACAGCGGAGATACATGTGGCCAAACAACTCTCCTGGCAATATCTGCTCCACTGGATTATGTCCTGGGTTTTCCAATCAATCACCGGATTGTGCATAGACAACCATGGAAACCCCAGAACTACCTGAGCAGGTAAATTACTGAGCACCTTACATGTTACCCGCTCAGAGTGTAGGACCCCAATGTGGAGTTTTACATCAGCCACAAACTCTTTAATCTCCCCTTGTGAGAGAGGGGATGCATTGATGGTAACCACCCGGATAGGATTAAGCAGTGTCTCCACCTTAAATCCCGCTGTACGCGCAAACTTTTCATCAATGAGATTAGCGGCTGAACCACTATCTACAAATACAGTAATCGACAGCTCTTGGCCCCCCGATTACTACCTTGGCAGGGAGCATACACTGGGAGACCACCACGGAGGATATGCAAAGGCTCAGACTAGACTCCTCCAAACCCTCTGAGCCTAGCAGTTTTCCGCCGGCACGTCTTTCTTAAGTACCAGGGGGCAAGCATTAATAAAATGTCCTTTTTTGCCACAAAAAAGGCCCCTTGCTTTCTGGGCAAGGGACATTTATGCTTGTTATTATGTGTATGTGATATACCAGCGATCTGCATAGGTTCCACGGATTCACCCGAGGCAGCCTCACCAGAGACTGCCCCCCCCCCACAGGCAATGTCTCCTGCGACCTCTGACGAAAGTAGCGATCAATGCGTACTACAAGCACCATACCAGCCTCCAGAGAGGCGGGAGTCTCATACATTAGCAGAGCTTGTTTAGCCCTTCCAGAAACCCCATGCAAAAATTGACTCCTTAGTGCAGGGTCATTCCATTGAGTGTCCACAGCCCAGCGACGAAATTCCGTACAATAATCCTCCGCCAGTCGCTCACCCTGGAGAAGAGAGCGTATTTTAGACTCTGCTAACGCCAGTCTGTCAGGATCGTCATAGACTAAACCAAGAGCAGAAAAAAAAAGTCTACGGACTCAAATACAGGTGAATCAGAAGGTAGTGAAAAAGCCCATGCTTGTGGATCACCACTCAGCAAGGAAATTACCAAGCCCACACGCTGAGCCTCATTTCCTGAGGAGAGTGGACGCATACGAAAATACAATTTGCAGGATTCACGAAATACAACGAACTTACAGCGATCACCAGAAAATCGTTCAGGAAGAGGTAACTTGGGTTCAGCTGCCCTGACTGCTGCCTCAGTTTGCACAGCAAGAACTGACAGGCCTTGTTGCTGGACCGCCCCCCTCAGTTCAGTGACCTCTATGGACAGAGCCTTCAGCTGCTTGGTTATGGAGACTATAGGATCCATGGTAAATAATCCTTTTTTTTTTTTCGGCCGACTATAATGTCATGGGAAGCCTAGGTAACTTTAGGCTGAAACCCCGGGGCCCCTGTGGTGTCCCTCAGACTAGGCGAGACCCTGTCTGTCCCTCAACGCAGGTGTGCCTGCCTGGGCCTCCACCCTGTCCTTGTCTCCTGTCCAGTCCTAAATTGAACCCACCACCCTCCACCCAGTGAGGAGACCAAACACCAGACCCCACAAATAAGTATGGACAGGGATAAAGGAAACGCACCACACCGCGTACACACAGGAGAATACAATAATGTGCAAGGGCAACCAAAAAATACAACACAGGGAGGCAAAATGGCAACAACGAAATATACTACACCAAAAACCGTATGCTCCTTAGACCACCACTCCAGACCGGTATCGCTAGCACATGGCAAGAGCTATAGTCGGCAACGCCCATAGTCACGCAGGACAATTTAAAGACAGAGGGCGTGGCTAAGCCCTCAGCCAGAATGACAACCTGGTTAACCCAATCCAAGCCGGATCAGAAGACCAACCAGCGCCGCTGAGGACCAAGTGGTAGGATGGGGTATTACCGCTGTCTGCCGGACACCCTGGTGCGAACAGTGTCCGACATGACAATAATAGGTTCTATGTGAGATGCATGTCCCTAATGCATCAGCCCACAGGCTGCGCCCCTGGGCAGAGGGGACACGATATTCTCCTTTTGTCCGCCCTCCCCCCACCTTTGTAATTCCCACAGTAAACATCGGCAGGCTCCGGCCACCTGCGGCTTTTGTAATGCTTGTCTGGCCTGCCTCTTTTCTATTGGCCTGCCCTCTGTATCTGTGTGATATATTCTGTGTCCTGTGAGTAAAGTGTTGTCAGACTGGAAATACGTGGAGAAGCAGTGATCTTTTATATGCGCCCATGTAACCAAGGAATTCCAGCCAGCGTCATTCATTCAGACTCCAGCCAACGCAGAGCGGACCTCCGAAAACACGGGGTGGTACTGAAAGAGGTACTCCAGCCTGGGTAGACCCCATTACAGTAACATTTCCCACATGTTTACTTTACATCAGCACAATTTTGGAACCAAAATTTTTTTTTGTTAGGAAGTTATAAGGGTTAAAAATTGACCAGCGATTTCTCATTTTTGCAACACCATTTTATTTTTACGGACCACATCACATTTGAAGCCACTTTGAGGGGTCTATATGATAGAAAATACCCAAAAGTGACACCATTCTAAAAACTGGACCCCTTAAGGTGCTCAAAACCAAGAAGTTTATTAACCCTTTAGGTGCGTCACAGGAATTTTTTGAATATCTAAAAAAAAATGAACATCTAACTTTTTTTCACAAAAAAAATACTTCAGGCAGGTTCAATTTTTTTTATTTTACCAAGGGTAACAGGAGAAATTGGACTGCAAAAGTTATTGTGCAATTTGTCCTGAGTACGCTGATACCTGATATGTGGGGGGAACCACTGTTTCGGCGCATGGCAGAGCTCAGAAGGGAAAGAGCGCCGTTTGACTTTTTCAATGCAAAATTGGCTGGAATTCAGATCGGACGCCATGTCGCGTTTGGAGAGCCCCTGATGTACCTAAACAGTGGAAACCCCCCACAAGTGACCCCATTTTGGAAACTAGACCCCCCAAGGAACTTATCTAGATATGTGGTGAGAACTTTGAACCAACAAGGGCTTCACAGAAGTTTATAACGTACAGCGGTACAATTAAAAAATCATATTTTTTCCACAAAAATGATCTTTTCACCCCCAATTTTTATTTTCCCAAGGGTAACAGGACCCTAAAAGTTATTGTGCAATTTGTCCTGAGTACGCTGATACCCCACTTGTGGGGGTAAACCACTATTTGGGTGCATGGCAGAGCTCGGAAGGGAAGCAGCGCCATTTGACGTTTTTGGCTGGAATTGAGATTTGACACCATGTCGCGTTTGGAAAGCCCCTGATGTACCAAAACAGTGGAAACCCCCACAAATGACACCATTTTGGCAACTAGACCCCCCAAGGAACTTATCTAGATGTGTGGTGAGCAGTTTGACCCCTCCAGTGCTTCACAGAAGTTTATAACGCCCGGGCGTGAAAATAAAAAATTTGTATTTTTTTCACAAACACGATCTTTTAGTCACCAATTTTTTTACTTTCCCAAGGGTACCAGGAGAAATTGGACCCCAAAAGTTGTTGTTCAATTTGTTCTGAGTACGCTGATACCCCATATGTGGGAGAAAACTACTGTATGGGCACATGTCGGGGCTCGGAAGGGAAGTAGTGACGTTTTGGAATGCAGACTTTGATGGAATGGTCTGCGGGTGTCATGTTGCCTTTGGAGAGGCCCTAATGTACCTAAACAGTGGAAACCCCCCACAAATGACCCCATTTTGGAAACTAGACCCCCTAAGGAACTTATGTAGATGTGTGGTGAGCACTTTGAACCCCCAAGGGCTTCACAGAAGTTTATAATGCCCGGGCATGAAAATAAAAAAATCGTATTTGTTCCACAAACATGATCAATTAGTCCCCAATTTTTTTACTTTCCCAAGGGTAAAAGGAGAAATTGGACCCCAAAAGTTGTTGTCCAGTTTGTCCTGAGTACACTGATACCCCATATGTGGGAGAAAACTATTGTATGGGCACACGTCGGGGCTCGGAAGGGAAGTAGTGATGTTTTGGAATGCAGACTTTGATGGAATGGTCTGCGGGTGTCATGTGCATTTGGAGAACCCCTGATGTACCTAAACTATAGAAACTCCCCACAAGTGACCCCATTTTGGACACTAGACCCCCCATGGAACTTATCTAGATGTGTGGTGAGCACTTTGAACCCCCAAGTGCTTCACAGAAGTTTATAACGCCCGGGAGTGAAAATAAAAAAATCATTTTTTTCCACAAAAATGATATTTTTGCCCCAAATTTTTTATTTTCCTAATGGTAACAGGAGAAATTGGACCCCAAAAGTTGTTTTGCAATTTGTCCTGAGTAGGCTGATACCCTACATGTGGGGGTAAAACACTGTTTGGGCGCATGGCAGAGCTTGGAAGGGAAGGAGCACCATTTGACTTTTTCAACTCAGAATTGGCTGAAATTGAGATCAGACGCCATGTTGCATTTGGAGAGCACCTGATGTGCCCAAACAGTGGAAACCCCCAATTCTAACTCCAACCCTAACGCCAACACACCCCTAACCCTAATCTCAGCCCTAACCCTAGCCCTAAGCCTAGCCCTAACCCTAGCCCTAACCCTAGCCCTGGCCCTAACCCTAGCCCTAGCCCTAACCCTAATGGGAAAATGGAAATAAATACATTTTCTTTTAATTTTATTATTTTTCCCTAACTAAGGGGGTGATAACGGGGGGTTTGATTTACTATTTATGGCGGTTTTTATATTTGGCAGCTGTCATACGCTAAAAGATGCTTTTTATTGTAAAAATAGTTTTTGCATCACCACATATTGAGAGCTATAATTTTTGCGTATTTTGACCCACCGAGTCATGTGAGGTCTTATTTTTTGCGGGACAAGTTGACGTTTTTATTGGTACCATTTTCGGGCACGTGACATTTTTTGATCGCTTTTTATTCCGATTTTTGGGACGCAGAATGAACAAAAGCCAGCGTTTCATGAATTTCTTTTGGGGGGGTGCGTTTACACCGTTCCGAGTGCGGTAAAATTGATAAAGCAGTTTTATTCTTTGGGTCAGTATGGTTACAGCGATACCTCATTTAGGTCTTTTTTATGTTTTGTCGGTTTTATGCAATGAAAATTATTTTATATAAAAAATTATTATTTTTGCATCGCTTTATTCTGCAAGCTATAACTTTTTTATTTTTTCGCTGATGATGCTGTGTGGTGGCTCGTTTTTTGCGGGACAAGATGATGTTTTCAGCGGCACCATGGATATTTATATGTGTCTTTTTGATCACGCGTTATTGCACTTTTTGTTTGGCGGTATGATAATAAATCATTATCTTTTGCTTCGTTTTTTATTTTTATTTTTTAAGGGGTTCGCTAAAGGGGTTAACTAATGGGACATTTTTATAGGGCAGGTCGTTACGGACGCGGCGATACCTAATATGTGTACTTTTATTGTTGTTTTTTTATTTCCAAAAAATGGATTTATTGGGAGAATGTTTTTTTTTTCCAATTTATTTGGCGATTTTTTAAAATTATTTTAACACTTTTTTTAACGTTATTACATAGTCCCAGGTGGGACATCACTGTCCTGTGACAGATCGCTGATCTGTCACATCACAGATCACTGTGACCGATCAGCGATCTGTCACAGGCACTGCTGCAGACTTCCTCATGCCTGCGCTTTGCAGGCACTGAGCAAGCCGGCTCCCTGCAGGCCCCCGTCGCCATCTTGGATTCGGGGGCCTGCAGGGAAGGAGCCCCCCGCAGCAGTGCTGCACATTACGCTGCCGTGGGGGGCTCAGGGAAGCACGGAGGGAGCCCCCTCCCCGCCGATGCTTCCCTTTAACCCCCGGTACACCGCGATCATGTTTGATCGCGGTGTGCAAGGGGTTAACGTGTTGGGGGTGGTCCGTGACCGCCCCTGACACATTGTGCCAGGTGTCAGCTGTGATAATTAGCTGACACCTGGCCGCGATCAGCGGCGCTCACCACATGGGCGCCACTTCTCGCTGAAGTCCATGGGCATAGGGGCCCGGGTCCCATGGACGGGATAGTACGTCTGATGTCAGGAAGGGGTTAATATTTTGTTGCACAACCTTTTGAGGCAATCACTGCAATCAAACGATTCCTGTAACTGTCAATGAGACTTCTGCGCCTCTCGACAGGTATTTTGGCCCACCTCCTCAAGAGCAAACTGCTCCAGTTGTCTTGTGTTTGAAGGCTGCCTTTTCCAGACGGCATGTTTCTGCTCTTTCCAAAGATGCTCAATAGGATTTAGGTCAGGGCCACTTCAGAATAGTCCAATGTTTTCCCCTTAGTCGTTCTTGGGTGTGTTTAGCTGTGTGTTTTGGGTCATTATCCTGTTGCAAGACCTATGACCTGCGACTGAGACCAAGCTTTCTGACACTGGGCAGCACATTTCTCTCTAGAATCCCTTGATTGCCTTGAGATTTCATTGTACCCTGTACAGATTCTCGACACCCTGTGCCAGATGCAACAAAGCAGCCCCAGAACATAACAGAGCCCCCTCCATGTTTCACAGTAGGCACAGTGTTCTTTTCTTGTTATGCTTCATTTTTCCGTTTGTGAACATAGAGCTGATGTGCCTTGCCAAATAGTTCCATTTTTGTCTCATCTGTCCATAGGATATTCTCCCAGAAACTTTGTTGCTTGTCAACATGTAGTTTGGCAAATTCCAGTCTGGCGTTTTAATAATTTTTTTCCAACAATGGTGTCCTTGTTGGTCGTCTCCCATGAAGTCCACTTTGTCTCATACAACAACGGATGGTACGATCTGACACTGATGATCCTTGAGCTTGAAGTTCACCTTTAACCCCTTTACCCCCGAGGGTGGTTTGCACGTTAATGACCGGGCCAATTTTTACAATTCTGACCACTGTCCCTTTATGAGGTAATAACTCTGGAACGCTTCCATGGATCCCAGTGATTCTGACATTGTTTTCTTGTGACATATTGTACTTCATGTTAGTGGTAAAATTTCATTCATATAACTTGTGTTTATTTGTGAATAAAATAGAAATTTGGCAAAAATTTTGAAAATTTTGTAATTTTCCAACTTTGAATTTTTATGCCCTTAAATCACAGAGACACGGCACCCACAAAATTTGAAATGTAATATTTCCCACATGTTTATTTTACATCAGCACAATTTTGGAATCAAAATTTTTTTTTTGTTAGAAAGTTATAAAGGTTAAAAACTGACCAGATATTTCTCATTTTTACAACACCATTTTTTTAGGGACCACATCACATTTGAAGTCACTTTGAGGGGTCTATATGACAGAAAATACCCAAAAGTGACACCATTCTAAAAACTGCACCCCTCAAGGTGCTCAAAACCACATTCAAGAAGTTTATTAACCCTTCAGGTGCTTCACAGGAATTTTTTGAGTGAAAAAAAAAATTACCATTTAACTTTTTTTTCACAAAAAAATAACTTCAGGCCCAATTTGTTTTTGTCAAGTGGACCTGTCCTGTGTGACACGACCCGTAGGCCGGTAACTGAAACAACAAGACACAGCATGTGAAACTGTCCTGTGTGACATGGCCCGCAGGCCAGTAACTAAAACAACAAGACACGGGGGAAGGGGAAAACGGTTACAACGGTGGGCCCTGCGATAGGGAGCGGGGATGTGGAGACCTCCTGCACTCCCCTGAGTCAGTGTCCCTCACACTCCTAACATTCCCTAGGCCGGTTCCGCACCGGGCGCCGATCAGGATACCTGTCACCCTAGCACACCCTACACTTATCCCTTGCTAGTGAGCTGGGTGATGCAGGCACTGGCCCCACCGCTGTACTAATACACACCAGGGAAAAATACAGACAGGGAAACACCACTTAGCTTTGCTCTGTAGCTCTTGCTCCCAGCAACAGAGTCCACCACCAGAATGCAGCTTTCCTCCTGAATAGCTGCCACCAAGCTCTGTCAGAGCTGCAAGGAAATCCCCTCTGACTCCTTCCACAACAGGGCTCTGACTGAGCTGCCAGGACCTCTCTCTAGATCCTTCCTCCACCAAGGATGGTTGAAATGAACACTATCAACACCTGACACTCTTTTATAGGTAAGAGCCAGCAATCACACCTGCTTTATATCACATGCACTAAACTAAAGAAACCAGAGTGCAATGACGCTCACCACCACCGGGCAAACTAGAACAAAAAACACCACTGTGTAATAATCCTAATGGCCACCGGGGGCAAAACCAAACTTAAGCACACAGCTTAAGGAAAAAAAAAAGGTTACATGTGCTTTTATCTGTCATGATCCAGCATCCAGCCCAGAACCAGAGTTCACCCCTGCAACTACCTGCACGTCAGGTTGGTGACAAACGAGCACCGCTGGTATTGGCAAAGTATGCTCCGGAGGCACCACCCATCTCCAAAGCGCCGATCTTGGGTGTCATGGTCCTTGCTGGATCAGGACTGATAAAAAGCACAGGTAACCTTTTTTTTTCTTAAGCTGTGCATAAGTTTGTTTTTTGCCCCCGGTGGCCATTAGGATTATTGCACTGTGGTGTCGTTTGTTCTAAGTTTGCCCCCGGTGGTGGTGAGCGTCATTGCACTCTAGTTTCTTTAGTTAAGTGCACATGACAATTATCAGGTGTGATTGCTGGCTCTGCTATAAAAGAGTCACAGATGTTGCAATCAGTGTTGGTGATAGTGTTCATTTCAACCATCCTTGGTGGAGGAAGGAGCTGGAGAGCGTTCCTTGCAGCACTGTCTTAGCCCTGGTGTGGAAGGAGTCATTGGGGATTTCCTTGTAGCTCTGACAGAGCTTGGTGGCAGCGATTCAGGAGGAGAGCTGCATGCTGGTGGTGGACTCTGTTGCCAGGAGCAAGTGCAATAGAGTAAAGCTAAGTGGTGTTTCCCCATTTGTGTTTTTCCTTAGTGTGTATTAGTACAGCGGTGGGGCCAGTGCCTGCGCCACCCAGCTCCCAAGCAAGGGATAGGTGTAGGGTGTGCTAGGGCGACAGGTTCCTGATCGGTGCCCAGTGCGGAACGTTAGGAGCGTTAGGGACACTGACTCAGGGGAGTGCAGGAGGTCTCCACATCCCCTTTCCCTATCGCAGGGCCCACCATTGTAACTGTTTCCCTTCCCCTGTCTTGTTGTTTTAGTTACCGGCCTGTGAGCCGTGTCACACAGGACAGTATCACGTGCCGCGTCTTGTTGTTTTAGTTACCGGCCTGCGGGTCGCGTTACACAGGACGGGTCCACGTGACATGGGGAACGAGAGGTGTATGGGCAAGTATGTGGGTAACTCCAGCTGGTAAGTCTCCGGGCCCTGGATAGCCAACACCAGATACGGCCTGATCACCTGAGAATTCCAGACCCCCGCAACACACTTCCACTGGATGTTTTTGGTGGCCACCCATACATGCTCGTTCACACACAGGTCCAGACCTGAACGTTTATTGCCACACATTCGTTTGTCACAATTCGGTGAACTCTTTCTGGGATTGACAACAGAGGCGTCCCCCTGTGTCACCACAATCACACCCCCGCAATTCACCACGGGGTACACCACCCTCCAACCCCTTCCACCACGAGGTCTGTGCCTCTCAGGGTTGGCTAACGGCGAGGGATGAGCCTTGCCCCTACTCTCCTGCAGCCCCTAACTGCTACCACTGGAGCGGAAGGGGACGTTTGTAGAGAGACGGCAGAGACAGTAGCCCCTAGGCAGCAGCCCTCACACGACTGCTCCCAGCTGACTACTTCCCTAGTCCGCCAATCTAAGACTGGGTTGTGTTTTTTAGACCAAGGGGGGCACACAACGATAGGTGCAGGATTTCCCTCCAAGACGTAGTATGGCTGGGACACATCCTGATGTCCGCTATGCAGCTCAATGTCTTCTACAACTTAGCTTAACCCCCCTGGCTCAGTGGGACAGAGTTAATCGCCTGGACGCTTATGGGTTTGTCCGGCGTCTCACCACTCTGACCATGAGTCTGGCCAAACTGAGCATCCACCAGACTGACTTCTCTCCACTGTTAACAAGCTCCGGTATGGCCTCAGGTACCTCGCCGACCATCACCTCTGCTGACATAGTACCTTCTGAGGGCGAGGAGAAAATATACACTCCCAGGTTGTCTTCTTCCACACGACGAGGGGGGGCACGGCTTCTCTGATAGTGCAGAAATTTCGGCATCAGTGCCAAGGACTAAATCATTAGTCTGCTCACTACAGGGACGTACCCCTTCACCTTGGGGAACACCAGGCAGCACCATGGGAACACCGACTCCACCCACCTGCCTGGGTACGTCCGCCTGTATAAGCAAATCCTGCTCCCCAGCAGAGACTCCACGGCACATCCTCGCCAAAGCCATGTATGAACCCTCTAGTTGAGGCAGAGGTTAGGCCTCAGACCCATAATTCTGCTGCAGGTGCTGCTGAAACACATCATTCAGCTCCTCACTAACCTCAGTAAGGGCCAGCAGCAACTGCTCACTGGTCTGAACTTGGCCCACGGCTCACCAGAGAAAAATGTATGGTTGGTGATAATGTCACGTGGACCCGTCCTGTGTGATGCGACCAGCAGGCCGGTAACTGAAACAACAAGACACGGCACGTGAAACTGTCCTGTGTGACACGGCCCGCAGGACGGTAACTAAAACAACAAGACACGGGGGAAGGGGAAAACGTTTACAACGGTGGGCCCTGCGATAGGGAGCGAGGATGTGGAGACCTCCTGCACTCCCCTGAGTCAGTGTCCCTCACACTCCTAACGTTCCCTAGGCCGGTTCCGCACCGGGCGCCGATCAGGATACCTGTCACCCTAGCCCACCGTACACCTATCCTTTGCTAGGGAGCTAGGTGAATCATAGAATCGTAGAGTTGGAAGGGACCTCCTGGGCCATCTGGTCCAACCCCTGCTCAAAGCAGGATTCACTAAATCATCCCAGTCAGATGTCTGTCCAGCCTCTGTTTGAAGACTTCCATTGAAGGAGAACTCACCACTTCTCGTGGCAGCCTGTTCCACTCATTGATCACTCTAACTGTCAAAAAGTTTTTTCTAATATCTAATCTGTGTCTCCTCCCATTCAGTTTCATCCCATTGCTTCTAGTCTTTCCTTGTGCAAATGAGAATAAAGTTGATCCTTTTACAATGTGACAGCCCAACTTAATGATGCCTTCCAGGAGGGTGACAGTATGGGCAGTGGTGGATGTGTTGGCAATATGCAGGAAACTATGGCGGAGTTCAGAGACCTATTAAGGAAGCGTACTCGAGTTTGGTGGAACTACGAGTTTTTGGAGAAATATATTCTAAAAGACCTTATCCCGAGGGGACTTCGTATTCAGGTCTTTCCCTCTTTCCCGATTCAGGATAATGATTTTAAAGACAAATGGGAAAGCCTGGTTAACACCTGTTCCAAAGGGTTCCTTAATCTACTGAGAGAATATGATTTAAAAATGCTAAGCTCTCTCGAGAGCGGTATTGAAACCCTACAAATACAACTACAAAAAGATCTTTCTAGTGATTTGCTAAAAAAGTTTAATGATGAGCTGGATGTCGACCTTCAAAAATGGGTGTCGGACATCCAGGCTCAAAAAACTAAAAAATTAAAAAGAGATATTCAGGATAAAATGACCGCTAAGGTGTATAGATGGCGGAACCCGGTAGAACGCTCTCGCTTTCCGTACAGGAATTTTTCACGTTCAAGGTCAAGATCAACATCAACTAGATCTAATTTGTCCACGGAGGAAGACACTGCATTGCAGGCTTCTAGTCGTGGTGGGAATTCTGGACGTGACCTTATGTCACGACGTATAGTGACTCGGCAATCCACCAAAAATAAAAACCAGATGGGGTATACAAAGGAGGACCGTACTACTGGTCTTCAGGTGATCAACCTTTCATCATATAACCTTACCCAGTCACAGCTGGAAGTGTTGAGTAAAGGCTTGACCTTTTCCCCAACTAACTCCTTTAATTTCTTTTTAGCGTTAAAAGATTTACATCTCTTTTCACGAAAATTATTGTTGCAAAAACTGCATTACAAAGATGAAAATAGAGAGCTGATGAGTGAGAGTGAGAGAGAGGCACTTCGTACCCTTGAGGATCTCCTCGGTGAACAAGAGCTACCTACCCGGGGTAAGTTCCCTTTGAATATTCTGCCTAGATCCACAAGATTCCCGCCCTTGTCACTGTGTCCCGCCATTGATATTTTTACTAAGTTAGTAACCGAGGATTTCAAAAAACTTTCCTCACGGCGGAAATTTGATAATCTTACTTACAAACAACGGCAGGCTATTAAAGAACTACAATCAATGTCAGGGATACTGTTTAAACCTGCCGACAAGGGCGGGAATGTTGTGGTATGGCCTGTAGCTCTTTATGAGCGTGAAGTGTATAGACAACTGAGAAATTCTAACACATATGAGAAGTTATCATATAACCCTACTGCCTCTTTTTCACTCTCACTCCAGCGTATCCTGGTTCGTGCCTTGGATGGAAATATTATAACTAAGGCAGTTTTTGAGGGGCTAATGGTCAAATATCCTAAGACACCAACCTTCTATCTTCTGCCCAAAATCCACAAGAACGCCCTCGACCCCCCGGGCCGTCCGATCGTGTCGGGTATAGAGAGTCTTTGCGATCCAGTATGTAGATTTCTGGACTATTATTTGAAACCGCTGGTTGAATCACTAACCTCCTATATCAAAGACACGACGGATGTCCTGACACGGGTCGATGGCGTTCTTGTGGATTCTCACTCCTTGCTCGTCACAGCTGACGTTGAATCCCTATATACCTGTATTGATCACAATCTGGGGGTGAATGCGGTCCGCCTTTTTCTGGGAATGTCCGACTTGGATGGCTCTCTGTGCGAGTTGATCCTAGAGCTGCTGCGCTTTGTCCTGACTCATAATTTTTTTGTTTTTAAAGATTATTTTTACCTTCAGCGGTGCGGTACAGCCGTGGGCGCGGCCTGTGCGCCTTCGTACGCTAATCTTTTCCTGGGCTCGTGGGAAAGATTCATTTTTGGCGACGAGGGCGCAGCGGCCGCTTCCCATGTGCTGAGCTGGCACCGCTATATTGATGATGTACTTTTCTTTTGGAGTGGGACGGCGCAGCAGCTCGGGGATTTTATGGCGTGGCTTAATGTGAACAATTTCAACATTAAGCTTACCTATAAATATGATCCAAGGTCTATTGACTTCTTGGATGTCAATCTGGAAGTAGATCATAAATGCTACATTCAGACTGATGTATATAGAAAGCCTACTTCGGTAAATGCTTTGTTACACGCCACATCCGCACACAATCAGTCTACCATTAGGGCCATCCCTGTCGGGCAGTTCTTACGAGTGTGACGGATCTGCTCCACAGAAGTTAAATTTGAGGAACAAGCCCGCGACCTGAGATTATGGTTCCAGGATCGCGGGTACAGCAATAGGTGTATAGGGAGAGGCTACGATCGGGCTCGGAGAACTGCACGAAGGGATCTACTATACCCTCGTGCACAAAGTTGCAGAAAGAGTCTTGAGAGGAACGGTACTGTTCGATCTTCTGGCCCTTCTCGTTTTGTTTCCACTCCCCATGAGTGGGGACATATGCGAGACATTCTTACGAAACACTGGGCGATTTTGAAATCCGAACCAGCATTGAATCAGGCTGTCGGCGACCATCCCTTGATGACTGCAAGAAGATCTAAGAACTTAAGGGATCTTTTGGTTAAGAGCCACTATGTCCCCGATATAGTTAATCCCTTTGGCACTATGGGCCCTGTGGCCGGCTCTGTCCCGTGCGGTCACTGTCTTGCCTGCCGCAATGTTTCACGGTGCTCAACATTTCATAACTCGAATAGGTCGAAAGAATTTCAAATTACGGAACGGATATCATGCGGCAGCACTAAAGTTGTGTATTATGCTGTCTGCGGGTGTCCTCTTATATATGTGGGCCTAACTTCCAGAGAACTCCGTGTGAGGGTCCGGGAGCATGTCCGTGACATTGTGGCGGCCAAGACAGTGACCGACCTTTCTATCTTAAAGGCGATCCCCCGTCACTTTAGGCTGATGCATAATTGTGACCCACAGACATTCATGGTGAGGGGGATTGATAGGGTTCATCTGGGGATCAGAGCCAGCAATTATAAGAAGATTTTGGCGCAGAGAGAATCAAAATGGATAGTTATGCTGGATACGATTACTCCAAACGGTCTTAATGAGTCTCTGAGTTTTGCCTCTTTTCTGTAAAACAAGCCACCTTTTGGCTCACCATGTCTATCACTGCTCATCATTTTCCCTTGTTTGTGTTTTTTATTGTTTTTAATTTTTACCTGTTTTCTACTTTTTATCCTTTAGTTTTATTGTTCCTGCTGCTGTGTTGATGCATATGGACCTACCATTACTTCTTTCATCAGTTCCAGCCATTCAGTTGCCATTGGACGTATAATGATTGGATACTGCATTTGAATCTCTCCCCCCTGCTTATCTGTTAACCATTTGGGCTCTTATTGTGTCTTTTTGATCATATTTGTTAAATACAACAGATTATTATTGGAGATGGGGGTTTTAGTGATTTGCTTATTCAGTTTATATCTTTAATTCCACCGGCATCCTGTCTGGGGTTGGACTATATAGGTATAAGCGTCATTCAATTTGTTTACTTTCACTTCTTTTTTCTATGTTTACATTCACATTAATGGTTAGTCTGTTAGTATTGCTGTTTAGCGGTTGTGCGCATGCGCTGCGTGTCCCCCGTGTCTCTCTTCATGGGTGCGGTGCCCTACCAGCATTTGTGGCGTTTACGCTGTCTTTGAGCGCACGTCCAATGCCGGGCGCCTGCCCCTATGTTAGAGAACTGGAGAGTGTCACGGCGCATGCGCCGATATAGCCGCTTGTGATAGGCCTATTAATATCACATGGCCAGACATGTGACGGTCGTTATGGTTACAAAAGGTCCTGTGCCAGTATTAGCAGCATCTCCTTGAGAAAGCGCTAGTTGTGGAGCGCAAAACGCGCGTTGGAGATTCTTATTCAACCAGGGGCAGTAGACACCACCAGGTGAGCGTTCGCATATAGGGATTTTTTCGCCATCATGGCATAAATTGTTACCGCTGAACTCTCACCGCCGTGTTTCCTCTTTATTATGTAATACCCGCCGTGGGAGCTTCCCACTATTTCTGCATGACCATGGTCATGATAGAAACCTATATAGGTAGTAGCATTTAATTTGCACCCCACAAGGGCGTTTATAACTCTGTATGATGGTGTTCTTTATGACTCCTATGTATCTCCTCTCCTGGCTTTTTGGCGTCATATTCTATGTGTATTTATATCACGGCCATTGTTTGCTTCTTTATATATATGTATTACAATAAATTTTCATACTTTTATAATTAAATAACTTGTTGGATTCAGTCATTCCGCTTCCTCCTCCTGTATGCAATGTGACAGCCCTTTAGATATTTGTAGACAGCTATTAAGTCTCCTCTCAGTCTTCTCTTTTGCAAACTAAACATGATGCAGGCACTGGCCCCACCGCTGTACTAATACACACCAGGGAAAAATACAGACAGGGAAACACCACTTAGCTTTGCTCTGTTGCTCTTGCTCCCAGCAACAGAGTCCACCACCAGAATGCAGCTTTCCTCCTGAATAGCTGCCACCAAGCTCTGTCAGAGCTGCAAGGAAATCCCCTCTGACTCCTTCCACAACAGGGCTCTGACTGAGCTGCCAGGACCTCTCTCTAGATCCTTCCTCCACCAAGGATGGTTGAAATGAACACTATCACCAACCGTGATTGCAACACCTGACACTCTTTTATAGGTAAAAGCCAGCAATCACACCTGCTTTATATCACATGCACTAAACCAGGGGTCCCCAACCGCCGGTCCGCGGCCCAGCACCGGGCCGCTGCAGTGCCCTTGCCGGTCCGCGGACACAAGGGGAACCAGGGGAGGTCAGTGGCGTAGCGGGGGCTGGGGCGGAGCGCAGCAGTTCTTAGCGGCGGCCAGGGAGCGATCCAAGCAGCTCCGCTGCCTGCAAGAGGGAATAGCAGGAGCGGAGCTACAAGGACCCGTCCACTGCGTCCAGCTTCCTGCCCGCCGCCCGCGCTTCCTGTCTCTGACTGACACAGAGAGGAGAGCGCGGCCGCTGCTGTATCAGAGCGAGGAAGCGCGGGCGGCGGGCAGGTGAGAGGAGAGAGGTGGTGTCTATGTGTATGTATAATGTGTGTGTGCATGTATGTCTGTGTGTGTATGTCTGTGTGTGTGTGTGTGTGTGTATGTGTGTGTGTGTGTATGTGTGTTGGTCTGTGTTTGTGTAGCCTGGCCCTGGAGGAGATGGGGACATGAGGAGAAGGCCATGAGGGGAGTGATGGAGAGACGGCAGTGATGGGGTGAAGGCAATGATGGGGAGAGGGGAGTGATGGGGTGAAGGGAGTGATGGGGTGAAGGGAGTGATGGGGTGAAGGCAATGATGAAGAGATGGCAGTGATGGTGTGAAGGCAATGATGGGGAGAGGGTAGTGATGGGGTGAAGGCAATGATGGGGAGACGGCAGTGATGGGGTGAATGCAATGATGGAGAGATGGCAATGATGGGGAGAGGGGAGTGATGGGGTGAAGGCAATGATGGGGAGATGGCAGTGATGGGGTGAAGGCAATGATGGAGAGATGGCAATGATGGGGAGAGGGGAGTGATGGGGTGAAGGCAATGATGGAGAGATGGCAATGATGGGGAGAGGGGAGTGATGGGGTGAAGGCAATGATGGGGAGACAGCAGTGATGGGGTGAAGGCAATGATGGAGAGATGGCAGTGATGGGGTGAAGGCAGTGATGGCGAGAAGGGAGTGATGGGGTGAAGGCAATGATGGGGAGAAGGGGGTGATGGAGCACTTATTCAAAACCTATGGTGAGTTGAGTCACATTATAAATGTTATTTAATTATAAGTATGCACTGCTACACTACAACCGCGTCCATAGCCCCGCCCCCTTATGACCAAAGCCCCGCCCCTGCCACACCTCCATCCCCGCCCTGCCGGGCCATGGAAGAATGGTCTTGCTTGAAACCGGTCCCTGGTGCAGAAAAGGTTGGGGACCACTGCACTAAACTAAAGAAACCAGAGTGCAATGACACTCACCACCACCGGGGCAAACTAGAGCAAAAAACACCACTGTGTAATAATCCTAATGGCCACCGGGGGCAAAACCAAACTTAAGCACACAGCTTAAGGAAAAAAAAAGGTTACAACAAGTGCTTTTATCTGTCATGATCCAGCATGGATCATGACAGTTTTATTTTACCAAGGGTAACAGGAAAAATTGGACTGCAAAAGTTATTGTGCAATTTGTACTGAGTACGATGATACCTGATATGTGGGGGGGACCGCTGCTTTGGTGCATGGCATAGCTCGGAAGGGAAGAAGCGCCGTTTGACTTTCCAACGCAAAACTGGCTGGAATTGAGATTGGACGCCATGTCGCATTTGGAGAGCAACTGCCTAAACAGTGGAAACCCCCCACAAGTGACCCCATTTTGGAAACTAGATCCCCCAAGGAACTTATCTAGATGTGTGGTGAGCACTTTGAACCCCCAAGTGCTTCACAGAAGTTTATAACGTAGAGCCATAAAAATTAAAAAAAAATCATATTTTTTTCGACAAAAATGATATTTTTGCCCTCAATTTTTTATTTTCCCAAGGGTAACTGGAGAAATTGGACCCCAAAAGATGCTGTACAATTGGTCCTGAGTGGGCTGATACCCCATATGTGAGGGAAAACCACTGCGCATGGCAGAGCTTGGAAGGGAAGGAGCACCTTTTGACTTTTTCAACGCAGAATTGGCTGGAATTGCAATCAGTTGCCATGTCGCGTTTGGAGAGCCTCTGGTGTGCCTAAACAGTGGAAACCCCCCAATTCTAACTCCAACCGTAACCCCAACACGTCCCTAACCCTAGCCCTAACCCTAATCCCAACCCTAACCCTAACACACCCCTAACTCTAGCCCTAACCCTAACACACCCCTAACCCTAGCCCTAACCCTAGCACTAACCCCAACACACCCCTAACCCTAGCCCTAACACTAGCCCTACCCCTAACACACCCCTAGCCCTAATCCCAACCCTAACCCTAACAGGAAAATGGAAATAAATACTTTTTTTATTTTATTATTTTTCCCTAACTAAGGGGGTGATAACGGGGTTTTTTATTTACTATTTAAAGATGGTTTTTATGTTTGGCAGCTGTCACACGATAAAAGACACTTTTCATTATAAAAATAGTTTTTGCATCACGACATTTTGAGAGCTATAATTTTTCCATATTTTGGCCCACAGAGTCATGTGAGGTCTAATTTTTTGTGGGACGAGTTGATGTTTTTATTGGTACCATTTTCGGGCACATGACATATTTTGATCGCTTTTTATTCCGATTTTTGGGAGGCAGAATGAATAAAAACCAGTATTTCATGAATTTCTTTTGGGGGAGGCGTTTACACCATTCCACATGTGGTAAAATTGATAAAGCGGTTTTATTCTTTGGGTCAGTACGATTACAGCGATACCTCATTTATGGTTTATCTTTTGGCGCTTTTATACAATAAAAACAATTTTATATAAAAAATAATTACTTTTGCATCGCTTTATTCTGCGAGCTATAACTTTTTTATTTTTTCGCTGATGACGCTGTATGGTGGCTCGTTTTTTTGCGGGACAAGATGGCGTTTTCAGTGGTACCATGTTTATTTATATTTGTATTTTTGATCTCGTGTTATTGCACTTTTTGATCGGTGGTATGATGATAAAGCATTGTTTCTTGCCTTGTTTTTTTTTTAAGGGTTTCAATAAAGGGGTTAACTAGTGGGACAGTTTTATAGGGCGGGTCGTTATGGACGTGGTGAAACTAAATATGTGTACTTTTATTGCTTTGCTTTTTATTTACAAAAAAAATAATTTATTAGGGGTTTTTTTAATTTATTTATTTAGTTTTTTTTTTTTACTTTATTAAATTGTCCCGGCGGGACATCACTGTAAAGTGCAGCGATCTGACAGGCACTGAGGCTTTCTCAGCGCCTGCTCTCAGCAGGCGCTGAAAAAGCCGCCTCCCTGCATGACCCCGAAGGCCCCCGTGGCCATATTGGATCCGGGGGCCTGCAGGGAGGAGGCCCTTAGAACAACATTGCGCTGTTCCGAGGGTCTCAGGGAAGCACACAGGGAGCCCCCTCCCTGCCCGATGCTTCCCTGTGCCCCGGTACACTGCGATCATAGTGCCGGGTGTCAGCTGTGATAATCAGCTGACACCCGGCTGCGATCAGCGGCGCTCCCCCCATGAGCGCCACTGATCGACTATGACATACATACCGTCCATGAGAATTAAGTCCCAGGGCACATGGATGGGATAGTATGTCATATGGCAGAAAGGGGTTAATCTGATTAGAAGTTTTTCTGGGCTCTTTTGTTACCATTCGTATTATCCGTCTCTTTGATTTGTCATCAATTTTCCTCCTGCGGCCACGTCCAGGGATTTGACTACAGTCCCATCGAGCTTGAATTTCTGAATAATATGTGCAACTGTAGTCACAGGAACATCAAGCTTCTTGGAGATGGTCTTATAACTTTTACCTTTAACATGTTTGTCGATAATTTTCTTTCTAATCTCCTGAGACAACTCTTTTCTTCGCTTCCTTTGGTCCATGTTGAGTGTGATACACACTACGGCCGGGAACACACTATCGTGTGTGATGCGAGAAACTCGCACAAATCTCTCACATCAACGCCCGGCACTGCCGCCGGCACTCAGGACTGGAGCTACGGCTACATATAAATACATGCAGCCACAGCTCCGGTCCTGAGTGCCGGCGACAGTGCCGGGTGTTGATGCGAGAAACTCGTGCAAGTTTCTCACATCACACACGGTAGTGTGATCCCGGCCTATGTAAAAAAACAGCACAGTGAGGATCTGTAGCCCTCTATACAGGCCCACTCACTGATTCCAAGACTTTAGACACCTGTGATACTAATTAGTGGACGCACCTTGATTTAACATGTCCCTTTTGTCACATTATTTTCAGGGGTACCATCATTTCTGTCCAGGCCTATTTCATGAGTTTTATTTTTTTAAATACCTGTGGAAGCATGATTGAAAAGCAATGTCTGACTTTCATTTGTTCAATTTCATAGAGTTTTGATTATTACTTTCGTCAGATTCACGTTATTTCTGTGACTATTGTGGGTTTTTCTGCCATTAAACGATTTTGACCACGTGTGTAAATATACAAAATATATATATATACTGCTCAAAAAAATAAAGGGAACACAAACAGCCTGTTGCAAATGGAATATTGTTCCCTTTATTTTTTTTTGAGCAGTATATAATATATATAGTGGGTACGGAAAGTGGGTATGTGGCGCCCATGAGGCTTCAGTCGCCACAGAAGTACTGCACCTTCTCCTAAGGTGTAGTGCCCCACCATCCAGGTAAGGTGGGAACTCCTGACCACACTCCACACCTGCATTCCACACACAGGATAGTTCAGTGGGGCCACCTAACAGCTCCAGGCTGGGGGTTAGCAGAGCACCCCTCGTGGAACCCTGCTTCGTAACACGAGATGTGCTGGGAGGCGGGTGGAGTGAGATGATACAAAAGAGTGGGAAGGGTGAGAGGGAGGTTGGATAGCTGGAGAGAGAAGAGAGAAGATGGGTGTCTGAAGGACGTGCTGCAGCAGGTCCCAGTGATCTGGGCTGCTGGCACGAGAAAGAGACTGATAAGATTAATAACCTAACCTTCCATAAGAGAGATAGAATAGATCGGAACGAAGGAGAATAGAAGGACGGTGGGAAATGGTTGAAGAAAGCTAGAGAACCCTTCCAGTCCAGAGCGCAAAGGCCGGGGCTCGGTCCCCGAGGTTGATTGGATCTTTGTCCGGCAACAGACACTGGAGGAGTAGTGAGCCACTAACGTCTTGCTCCCATCATAGACTTGGGACACAACAGCAACTGAATAGAGAGCCGGGACGCAGTGAGGAGTCCCCGAAGCAGGCTACAGCTGTCTGTCATACAAGTAAAGACTAGGAACACCTAAAGAGAGGCATTCCAGGGTAACTAAGTACTGGAGAGCTTCGCACCTAAAGGCGCATTGGAGGAGTCGTTCAGTGAAGGTACATATTGGCGGAGTGTGGAAGGGAGAACCCTATCTGGCCTGGAGGTTGGCTGGAGCCCTGACCTGGAGAACACAGTACGAAGGCAGGCGTGTGTGTGAACTGCAAACAGTGAGTAAAGCCTTGGAACCGCACACCCTGGTGTCCTCCAGTTATTCCAGCACCGCTACACCTGGGTAACAACATCTATACCATTCTGCGCCTCTCCTCATCCATTGCACCTACACTGCCCTGGGACTACAGCTCCACCTGTGGGGAGCTACACCATCTTGGCTGCACCACACCATCAGTCCCAGTGGATCTGCATGCAGCGTTGGCTCAACATCTTACTTGCCATACACCACGGGTGGTGTCATGAACTATCCAAATAAACTATTACACCATTAACATCACCGCCATTGATATTGGCGCCCAGGGCCACGGACCGGGTCACCACTGCTGTGACACACATCCCCCTGACACTGGCCCGGTACCGAGTACCCCGCTGCCCTGGGTGTGAGGGGCGACCCAGGTACAAGAAATTATTCAAGCATGTTTTATCAAAAAAATATAAGGTAATATGAGTAGTACTGGGTGAGCAGAGGTATATCCTCACTTAATCCAATATCTGATGTCATGTTTAACTTTAACAGAAGTCTATGACATCTTAACATGGATGCCTCGGCTGCCTTGCAATACACTCTTTGTTTCATTGCAGCCATTTGGTGAATTAAAAAAGAAAATGTAGAAATGTTTGCAAATTTATTAAAAAAGAAAAACTGAAATATAACATGGTCATAAGTATTTTGACCCTTTGCTCAGTATTGAGTATTGAAGCACCCTTTTGAGCTAATACAGCCATGAGTATTCTTGAGAATGATGTAACAAGTTTTTCACACCTGGATTTGGGGATCCTCTGCCATTCTTCTTTGCAGATCCTTTCCAGTTCCGTCAGGTTGGATGGTGAACGTTGGTGGACAGCCATTTTCAGGTCTCACCAGAGATAGCTCAATTGGGTTTAGGTCAGGGCTCCGGCTGGGCCAGTCAAGAACGGTCACAGAGTTGTTCTGAAGCCACTCCTTTGTTATTTTAGCTGCGTGCTTAGGGTCATTGTCTTGTTGGAAGGTGAACCTTCAGCCAAGTCTGAGGTCCAGAGCACTCTGGAAGAGGTTTTCATCCAAGATATCTCTGTACTTGGCCACATTCATGTTTCCTTCAAATGTAACCAGTTGTCCTGTCCCTGCAGCTGAAAAACACCCCCATAGCATGGTGCTGCCACCACGTTTCACTGTTTGGATTGTATTGGACAGGTGATGACCAGTGCCTGGTTTTCTCCACACATGCCGCTTAGAATTATCACCAAAAACTTCTCTCTTCATCTCATCAGACCAGAGAATTTTATTTCTCATAGTCTGGGAATCCTTCATATGTCTTTTCACAAACTCTATGCGAACTTTCATGTGTCTTGCACTGAGGAGAGGCTTCTGTCGGGCCACTCTGCCATAAAGGCCCAACTGGTGGAGGGCTGCAGAGATAGATGACTTTGTGGAACTTTCTCCCATCTCCCTACTGCATCTGTGGAGCTCAGCCACTGGGATGTTTGGGGTTCTTCTTTACCTCTCTCATCAAAGCTCTTCTTCCACGATCGCTCATTTTGGCTGGACTGCCAGGTCTAGGAAGATTTCTGGTGGTTCCACATTTCTTCCATTTAAGGATTGAGGACAGCAGAAATTCTTTTGTAACCTTGGCCAGATCTGTGCTCAAAACCCTGTCATGGGCAGCCCATTCTGCAGAACTGAACCCCATTGAAAACCTCTGGAGTATAATCAAGAGGATGATGGATAGTCACAAGCCATCAAACAAAGAAGAAGTGATTAAATTTTTGAGCCAGAAGCAGTGTGAAAGACTGGTGGCAAGCATGCCAAGACGCATGAAAGCTGTTTTTAAAAATCATGGTTATTCCACAAAACATTGATTTCTGAACTCTTCCTGGGTTAAAACATTAGTATTGTTGTTTCTAAATTATTATGAACTTGTTTTCTTTGCATTATTTGAGGTCTGAAAGTAATAGTTTTTTTTTTTTTTAATTTTGACCATTTTCCTTTGTCAGAAAAAAATACAAAATTTATTGCTTGGAAATTCAGAGACATGTTGTCAGAAGCTTATAGACTAAAGGAACAATTTACATTTTACTCTAAAATATACCTATAAGACCGGAGTCACACTACAGCGAGATACGGCCGAGTCTCGCAGGTTAAAACCCAGCTCTGGCACCGGCACTCTGGAGCGCAGCGTGCAGCTCCATGTATTGCTGTGCGGCTGCACGCTCCGCTCCGGAGTACCGGCGCCAGAGCTTGGTTTTAACCTGCGAGACTCGGCCGTATCTCGCTGTGTGTGATCCCGGCCTAAAGAGAAAAATCAGACACTTGAAAGTGGTCTCTTAATTTTTGCCAGAGCTGTATATTGTAGCAGGGTCACTGGCACTGTTTATGAAGGGAGATGTGTTACTGCGCATATTAGCGTCAGTGATGTAAAACCAGAATACTTTTCCTCCAGCACGCTATGTGATGACAGGGTTAAGTTATACTATGGGCTGGTTTTAGTGGACCTCCATACAGCGGTTGGGAGGAAGTCCAACGTATATATTCACCTGCAGAGTCCTGACAGGACCTTTGTCATGACAAGGTCATGTGATCATCACATAGGGTGTTAAATTCCAGGCCATGAGAGTCAGAGGGTGTGGTGTGCTGGGAGAGGTGGAACGTAGCTCCCGGAGTAGCTAAGGAAGCAGTGCGTGTGACCTGCAGTAAAGTCTGCAGGGCAACGAATCTGTTAAACTCAGCGAAATACTTCTGGGACATAGCTAACCGGCGCATGCGCAGTAATGCTTTTAGGCTTTGCCCGCAGTTGGGCAAAGCATAATGCACGTGCGCGAGGCAAGATTGCATTGCGCACGCGCGGACTATGGCGGACACCTACTCCAATTCCAGAAAATATTGCGGACGGTGGCCATGGATGGGGAGGAGGAATGAATAGGAAACACCGCCCATCGGACCGGACTGAAGTCATTTAAATAGCCCGCCAAATTCAGGTGACAGATTCCCTTTAAGTCAGTGGTCCCCAACCTTTTTTGCACCGGGGACCGGTTTCAAGCAAGACCATTCTTGCATGGCCCGGCAGGGCGGGGATGGAGGTGTGGCAGGGGCGGGGCTTTGGTCATAAGGGGGCGGGGCTATGGACACGGTTGTAGTGTAGCAGTGCATACTTATAATTAAATAACATTTATAATGTGACTCAACTCACCATAGGTTTTGAATAAGTGCTCCATCACCCCCTTCTCCCCATCATTGCCTTCACCCCATCACTGATGTCTCCCCATCACTGCCTTCACCCCATCACTCCCTTCTCCCCATCATTGCCTTCTCCCCATCACTGCTGTCTCCCCATCATTGCCTTCACCCCATCATTCCCCTCTCTCCATCATTGCCTTCACCCCATCACTGCCATCTCCCCATCATTGCCTTCACCCCATCACTGCTGTCTCCCCATCATTGCCTTTACCCCATCACTGCTGTCTCCCCATCATTGCCTTCACCCCATCACTGCCGTCTCCCCATCATTGCCTTCACCCCATCACTGCTGTCTCTCCATCATTGCCTTCACCCCATCACTGCCGTCTCCCCATCATTGCCTTCACCCCATCACTGCCATCTCCCCATCATTGCCTTCACCCCATCACTGCTGTCTCCCCATCATTGCCTTCACCCCATCACTGCTGTCTCCCCATCATTGCCTTCTCCCCATCATTGCCTTCACCCCATCACTCCCCTCTCCCCATCATTGCCTTCACCCCATCACTCCCTTCTCCCCATCATTGCCTTCACCCCATCACTCCCTTCTCCCCATCATTGCCTTCACCCCATCACTCCCCTCTCCCCATCACTCCCTTCTCCCCATCATTGCCTTCTCCCCATCACTCCCTTCTCCCCATCATTGCCTTCACCCCATCACTCCCCTCATGGCCTTCTCCTCATGTCCCCATCTCCTCCAGGGCCAGGCTACACAAACACAGACCAACACACACACACACACATGTACACACACACACACAGACAGACATACACACAGACACCACCTCTCTCCTCTCACCTGCCCGCCGCCCACGCTTCCTCGCACTGACACAGCAGCGGCGCGCTCCTCTCTGTGTCAGTCAGAGACAGGAAGCGCGGGCGGCGGGCAGGAAGCTGGACGCAGTGGACGGGTCCTTGCAGCTCCGCTCCTGCTATTCCCTCTTGCAGGCAGCGGAGCTGCTTGATCGCTCCCTGGCCGCCGCTAAGAACTGCTGCGCGCCGCCCCAGCCCCCGCTACGCCACTGACCGCCCCTGGCTCCCCTTGTGTCCGCGGACCGGCAAGGGCACTGCAGCGGCCCGGTGCTGGGCCGCGGACCGGCGGTTGGGGACCCCTGCTTTAAGTCATATTATGGGTTGGTTTTAGTGGACAGGTGGGAGGATGTCCACCGTATCTCCACCTGCAGGGTCCTGACAGGATCTGTGTGATGACAAGGTCATGTGATCATCACATGGGGTGTTAAATACCCGGCCATGAGAGTCAGTATGGTGTGCTTAGAGAGGTGGAACTCCCACGTAGCTCCTGAAGGAGCTAAGGATGCAATGTCCTGTGGCCTGCAATGAAGCCTGCAGGGCAAGGACTCTATTATACGATACCTTTTGTTTTGTTTTACCGTCTCTATTTATTTTCCCTCAACCCTGATTAGTTTATAATAAACTAGCAGATGAACTACTACCAGTATGTGTCTACCTGGTGAAGCAGCTGAATGAGTTGACCCCTCACTATTTATACAGTATATATGTATATATATATATACATACAGTATATGTATATACAGTGCCTTGCGAAAGTATTCAGCCCCCTGGAACTTTTCAACCTTTTCCCACTGTGAGAATCATGTGGGAATAGTGGATGAGGGCAGGTATATCTCGCCCAGATTCCTTTCCTATGTGGCCTAGTCTGGTCAGTATCGCACCTGCTTACTAATGGATAATGGGAGGTGGATATAAAAGGATGCAAGGTGGTTGTGTGAGTGTCTCAGCCTGGGAACACAGAGAGCCTGTCTGTGTGAGAGACACACACGTGAGTGGAAGCAGTGCCCACTGCAACTGTGGTTTGGCTGGACGGGAGAAGCCCGCCAGTTGGTAGTTAGGTTGTACTTTGTTTAGTTAGTGCCGGACAGGCAAGGATTTGTTTTATGTTTTATTTCCTTTTGCATTGCTTTCACCTTGAATAAACCTGACCCAGTGTCAGTTATACCCGAATCCAGCTCTGCGCCTGAGTTTCATACTGAACGCACGTGACCTTTGACCCCAGCAAAGGAGATCCCGGAGTGTTTTATCACATTGTGGTGGAGAACGCGGGCATCACGTTGCAAGCATGAGCATGGAGGACGTGGTGAAAGCGCTGGTACAGTCCACCGCCGTCCAGCAAGAAGCTAATCGAGTGATGATGGCCCAGCTGAAGGAGTTGGTGGACATGACAGCTACCGATCGTTCGCTTCTCCAGCAGGTGGCGCAGTGCCTGGCAAGCCTACAGGAGGTTAACCTGGAAGCCGAGTCGAGAGTGATTCACGTGAGTCGGTACTGGCAGAAGATGACGACCGAAGATGACGTCGAGGCATACCTGACCACGTTTGAACGGACGACGGTGCGAGAAAAATGGCCGAAGGCACGATGGGCCGGCCTGATTGCCCCGTTTCTTTCCGGTGAGGCCCAAAAGGCTTATTATGACTTAGAGCCTGAAGCTGCGCAGGACTTTGACAAACTGAAAGCCGAGATCTTGGCCCGGCTGGGAGTGACGACCGCTGTCCGTGCACAGAGAGTGCATCAATGGACTTATCAGCCGGATAAACCACCGCGGTCACAGATGTTCGACCTGATCCACGTGACGAAGAAGTGGCTACAACCTGAGGTGCTGACAGCGCCAGAGATAATCCAAAGAGTCATCATGGACAAGTACCTGAGAGTTCTACCGCCAGCCCTGAGGAAGTGGGTAAGCCATGGAAATCCTACGACGGCAGATCAACTGGTGGATCTGGTTGAACGTTACTCCGTGGCGGAAGGACTCCGAGACGACGTTAGCCCACCTCGTTCTTCATCATCTCCACGTGGAACCGGTAAGACTGTTCCAGGGAGTAGGGGAGATGGAAAAATCCCTAAGACAGTGGGGGAGGAAAACGGGACTGCCCGCACTGCGAGGCCGAGAGTAACGAACTATGGTCTAAGCAAGGGGCCCGTTAGGTGTTTCCGCTGCCAAGAGATGGGACATATTGCTGCGAACTGTCCGGTTACTACTGAACCCATGCAGTGCGACGTCACAAACTCTAAAAACCGCATGTCTATGGTGGCACGGGTAGTGAGTGTGAATGCCGGTCAAAAAGATGTGGAAAAACATTTGTGTGATTTAACTGTTGATGGCAAAAATGTGGTGGCATTGTTAGACTCGGGAAGTGTGGTGACTCTGGTGAAGGCCAGTCTGGTGTCAGCCCCGACTGGACCATCAGACAAATTTTCTGTAACGTGTGTGCATGGAGACACCTGTTCGTACCTCACCGCTGTCATATGCATTACTACTTCCTATGGGTCTGTGCAACATAAAGTGGGACTCGTCCCGGCGTTATTGCATGATGTTATCCTGGGCCGGGATTTTCCCCACTTCTGGCAATTGTGGGAGAATCAGTTGATGCCCTCGGGTAATAGTGTACATGATTCTTCTCCCAGGGCGCGTGTGGGTCCCGAACCCCTGGAAGAGGTCTCCCCGGAAGACTCGGGGGAAGAGTCTGCGGGAAATGACCTACAGTTCCCGTTTTCAGTCATGGCGGGTGATACGGAGGAGACCGGGGAAGAGGAGGAGGCCGACAGCCGTCCACCTCCCCGTTTGCCGGATTTGGAAGTTCAGAAAGATGACTTCCAAAGCGAGCAACTAAAGGATCCTACCCTTTCTCAGGCTAGGACAAATGTAAAAGTGATAAATGGGGTACCCGTTGAACCTGGCTCTAGGCTGGCATATCCTTACATGGTTCTGGAGAATGATTTACTCTATCAGATAGAGAAAAAGGGGGAAGATACGGTGCAACTATTAGTCGTGCCA
The DNA here is from genome assembly GCF_039654945.1 of Dendrobates tinctorius. Taxonomy (NCBI): domain Eukaryota; kingdom Metazoa; phylum Chordata; class Amphibia; order Anura; family Dendrobatidae; genus Dendrobates; species Dendrobates tinctorius. The sequence goes on along the minus strand of NW_027361733.1, from coordinate 2,775,837 downwards.
AAACCCTACCGGCGGCAGGTGCTGGACCTGGCCCATGGACATGTGATGGGAGGTCACCTGGGAGTCCAGAAAACCACCGAAAGGATATTACACTGTTTTGTTTGGCCAGGCATGCACCACGATATTCGAGTATATTGTGAGTCTTGTCCTGACTGCCAAGCCTCTGCACCTAAGCCCCGGTTCTGTAGCCCTTTGGTACCCCTACCTATTATTGAAGTCCCGTTTGAGAGGATTGGGATGGATTTAGTTGGGCCCCTTCCACGGTCTGCACGTGGACACCAACATATCCTGGTCATCTTGGATTATGCCACTCGTTACCCGGAGGCCATCCCTTTGCGTAACACGGCCACCAAGACGATTGCCAAGGAACTGGTGCATGTGTTTAGTCGGGTCGGTATACCAAAACAGATACTCACCGACCAGGGGACCCCCTTTATGTCCAGGGTAATGAAGGAGCTCTGCCGATTGTTACAAATTGAACCGTTACGCACATCCGTGTATCACCCTCAAACAGACGGGTTGGTCGAACGGTTCAATAAAACTCTGAAGCAGATGCTGAGAAAGGTGATAGACAAGGATGGGAAGAACTGGGACTATTTATGTCATGTCGGACACTGTTCACACCAGGGTGTCCGGCAGACAGCGGTAATACCCTGTTGGGTATTCTGTTCCAGTCGGGATAGGGTTAACCAGGTTGTCATGCTGGCTGAGGGCTGGGCCACGCCCTTGGTCTTTAAATAGTTCGTCCTGACTATGGGCGTCGCCGACTATAGCTTTAGCCTAGTGCTAGCAATACCGGTCAGCAGTGGTGGTGTTGGAGCGTCTGATATCTGGTGCAGTATATCCCTCAGTGGTTCTTTCTCCAATCTGTTATATATATATTTGGTTGCCCTTGCACATTATTGTATTCCCTTGTGTATTAACTGTGTGGTGTTTCTTTTACCCCGTCCATACGTATTTGTGGGGTCTGGTTTCTGGTCCCCTCACTGGGTGGAGGGTGGTGGGTTCAGCTTAGGGCTGGACAGGAGACAGGGACAGGGTGGAGGCTCAGGCAGGCACACCTTCAGTGTAAACCCTGGGTAGAAGGACAGACAGGGTTCCCCTAGTCTGAGGGACATCGCAGGGGTCCCGGGGGTTTTGCCTAAAGTAACCTAGGCATACCATGACATTATAGTCGGCCCAAATAATAAAGTGAGAGAAAAAAAAAAAAAAAAAAAGGTATAGATAGGGAATATAGGGGTTACTTACTATGGATCCTATACTTTCCCTAACCAAGCAGCTGGAGGCTCTATCCATACAGGTCACTGAACTCAGGGGGGCGGTCCAGCAACAAGGCCTGTCAGCTCCTGCAGTACCTGCTGAGGCTGCAGCCAGGGCAGCTGAGCCCAAGTTTCCCCTTCCTGAACGATTTGCTGGTGATCGTGGTAAGTTCACGGTGTTTCGTGAATCATGCAAATTGTATTTCCGTATGCGTCCACATTCCTCAGGTAATGAGGCTCAACGCGTGGGCTTGGTGATTTCTTTGCTGAGTGGTGACCCACAGGCCTGGGCCTTTTCACTCCCTTCAGACTCACAGGCATTTGAATCTGTAGATTTTTTTTTCTCTGCTCTGGGTTTGATCTATGACGATCCGGATAGATTAAACTTAGCAGAGTCTAAGATACGCTCACTGCTACAGGGTGATCGACCAGCTGAGGATTACTACACGGAATTCCGGCGCTGGGCAGTGGACACGCAGTGGAATGACCCTGCGCTTAGAAGTCAATTTTTGCATGGGGTTTCTGGAAGGGTTAAACAGACTCTCCTAATGTACGAGACTCCCGCCTCTCTGGAGGCTGCGACGGCACTTGTAGTACGCATAGACCGACGTCTCCGTCAGGGGGCGCTGGTTTCGTTGCCTCCAGGAGGTGGGGGAGTGGTCGGTGAGGTTGCCGCGGGTGAATCCGTGGAACCCATGCAGATCGCTGGTATAGCACAGTCACCGAGTAACAAGCCTAAACGTCCTTGGCACAGAAGGCAGGGGCTCTGTTTTTTTTGTGGCAAAGGAGGACATTTTATTAACGCTTGCCCCCTGGTACCTAAGAAGGGCGCGCCGGCGGAAAACTGATAGGCTCAGAGGGTTTGGAGGAGTCTAGTCTGAGCCTTTTTGTATCCTCCGTCATGGTTTCCCAGTGTATGCTCCCTGCTATGGTGGTACTTGGGGGGCAAATGCTCTCTATTACAGTATTTATTGATAGTGGCTCAGCTGCCAATCTCATTGATGAGAGGTTCGCGCATACAGCGGGATTTCCGGTGGAGAAATTGCCGAACCCCATCCGGGTGGTTACCATCAATGCTTCCCCGTTGTCTCAAGGGGAGATCACAGAGTGTGTGTTGGATATACAACTCCACATCGGAGTATTACACTCAGAGCGGGTAACTTGTAAGGTGCTTAGTAACTTACCGGCTCAGATGGTTCTGGGCTTTCCATGGTTGTCAATGCATAATCCTGTTATTGATTGGAAGACCCAGGACATAATTCAGTGGAGCAGGGAGTGTCAGGAGAGGTGCCTGGCTACATGTATTTCCGCTTTGACCCCCAGTATCAGGAGCCGTTGCTGGATTATGCGGATGTATTTTCTGAGAAGGGTTGTTCGGAACTACCACCGCATCGCCCCTATGACTGTGCTATTAGGTTGAAACCAGGGGCCAAGTTACCTAAAGCTAGAATGTTTAATATCTCAGGTCCCGAGAGGCTAGCTCTCAAGGAATACATTGCGGATAGCCTGAGCAAGGGTCATATTAGACCTTCCTCTTCTCCTCTGGCTGCTGGCTTCTTCTTTGTTAAAAAGAAGGATGGCGGTTTACGCCCATGTCTGGATTTCAGAGAACTCAACCAGATTACGGTCCGTGATCCTTACCCTATGCCACTTATACCCGATTTATTCAACCAAGTGGTTGGTGCCAGGTGGTTCTCCAAACTGGACCTCAGGGGGGCGTACAATCTTATAAGAGTCCGTCAGGGGGATGAGTGGAAGACAGCGTTCAATACCCCTGAGGGTCACTTTGAGAGTTTGGTAATGCCGTTTGGGTTGACTATGGCACCGGCGGTCTTTCAACACTTCATTAATGATGTCTTCTCTCAGTTGTTGGGGAGGTTTGTTATAATTTATCTTGACGACATCCTCATTTTCTCTCGCGACCATGATACACATATAGAGCATGTTAGACAGGTTCTGCAGTTGCTCAGAGAGAACAGGCTCTATGTCAAGCTTGAAAAATGTGTGTTTTTCGTACAGGAGCTACCGTTCTTGGGTTATATAATCTCCGCCTCAGGTTTTAAGATGGACACCGCAAAGGTGCAGGCGGTACTACATTGGGATCGGCCTGATAATCTTAAGGCGCTTCAGCGATTTCTTGGCTTCTCCAATTACTATAGGAAATTTATTAAGAACTTCTCTATGATTGCCAAACCACTGACTGACATGACTAAGAAGGGTACCGACTTTTCTGACTGGTCTGAGCCTGCGGTACAGGCGTTTGAATTCCTCAAGAATAGTTTTGCCTCAGCGCCCATTCTGGTGCAGCCCGATGTCTCCTTACCGTTTGTCGTGGAGGTGGATGCGTCGGAGGTTGGAGTGGGGGCTGTACTGTCTCAGGGCCCTTCTTGGGCCAAGTTGCATCCGTGTGCCTTCTTCTCCAAGAAGCTGTCACCTGCGGAGCGTAATTATGATATTGGCAACAGGGAACTATTGGCCATCAAATTGGCATTTGAGGAGTGGCGACACTTCTTGGAGGGGGCTGTTCATCAGATTACTGTGATAACCGACCATAAGAATTTGCTTTATTTAGAATCTGCTAAGCGCCTGTCCTCCAGACAGGCTCGCTGGGCATTATTCTTCACCCGGTTCAACTTCATTGTTACCTATCGACCTGGGTCGAAGAATGTTAAGGCAGACGCTTTATCCAGGTGTTTTCCTGGTGGAGAGTTATGTGAAGAGCCGGTGCCTATTCTCCAAAAGGGTGTGGTGGTATCTGCCATCACGACAGAGATTGAGGCAGAGATTGCGGAGGCTCAGGAGGTGGTACCGCCGGGGTTGCCTGCTAATAAATCTTTTGTGCCGCTACATCTACGCTCTAGAGTGTTGGGCGAACATCACGACACGGTACTGGCAGGTCATCCAGGGGTTAAGAGCACTCTGGAACTGGTATCGCGTCGTTTTTGGTGGCCTAAAATCCGGCAGGATGTGGCCTCATATGTGGCTGCCTGTACCACGTGCGCACGGGCCAAGACTCCTCGTTCCCGTCCCGCTGGTAGCTTGCAGCCTCTCGGGGTGCCCAGTAAGCCATGGACTGAGATTTCCATGGATTTTATTACTGACTTGCCCGCCTCGGCAGGGAACTCGGTCATTTTGGTAATTGTTGATAGGTTCTCCAAAATGTCACATTTCGTTGCTTTACTGTCTTTGCCCAATGCTAAGACTCTTGCTCAGATATTTATTCGCGAGGTGGTCAGACTTCATGGTGTCCCGTCTGACATTGTGTCTGATCGAGGTACGCAGTTTGTGGCAAAGTTTTGGAGAGCTTTTTGTTCTCGCCTTGGAATCAAATTATCTCATTCATCGGCTTTCCACCCTCAGTCGAATGGACAGACTGAGCGGATGAACCAAAACCTGGAGCAATACTTGCGCTGCTTTATTTCCGACAATCAGGAAGAGTGGTCAGCGTTTCTTCCTCTGGCAGAATTCGCAATAAACAACCATTGCCAGGAATCGTCTGGGGAATCTCCTTTTTTTTTGTGTGTATGGTCAACATCCTCAATTTTGCACCTTGCGTCAGGGGTGCTCAGTTGGCGTCCCTGAAGAGGACCAGTTGGGAGCTCAATTGTCGTCTGTTTGGAGGAGAGTCAAGCAGCGCTTGTTGAAGGTGGGTTCCAGGTACAAACGGGTGGCTGACTGCAGACGTGTGCCAGGTCCGGACCTGTGTGTGGGTGATTGGGTGTGGTTATCTACTAGGAACATTAAGCTCAAGATACCGTCACTTAAGTTGGGTCCCAGGTTCATTGGCCCATTTAGAATCTCCGCAGTGATCAACCCAGTGGCATTTCGTTTGGAGTTGCCGGCTGTGTATAAGATTCATAATGTATTTCACAAAGCATTGCTAAAGAAGGTCGTGGGTTTGGTGGATGGTTCCCCCGGGCCACCACCTCCCGTCTTGGTGGATGGCGCGTTGGAATTTGAGGTGTCCAAAGTGGTGGACTCTAGGGTTGTGCGTCGCACTCTACAGTACCTGGTCCACTGGCGTGGCTATGGTCCTGAGGAGAGGACATGGGTGCCGGCCTCTGACATTCATGCTGATCGACTGGTTACTATGTTCCATCGTCGCCATCCGGACAAGCCAGGTCCTCGACATGGTGAGGTTCCGGAGGTCCCTCGTAGAAGGCGGGGTACTGTCATGTCGGACACTGTTCACACCAGGGTGTCCGGCAGACAGCGGTAATACCCTGTTGGGTATTCTGTTCCAGTCGGGATAGGGTTAACCAGGTTGTCATGCTGGCTGAGGGCTGGGCCACGCCCTTGGTCTTTAAATAGTTCGTCCTGGAGGCTCAGGCAAGCACACCTTCAGTGTAAACCCTGGGTAGAGGGACAGACAGGGTTCCCCTAGTCTGAGGGACATCGCAGGGGTCCCGGGGGTTTTGCCTAAAGTAACCTAGGCATACCATGACAATTTACTTCCGTATTTGCTTTTTGCCATCAGGGAAGTACCCCAGTCTTCCACGGGATTCTCGCCTTTCGAGTTATTGTACGCCCGACGTCCTCGCGGACTGTTAGACGTTGCAAAAGAAACCTGGGAGGGTCAGGTCACTCCGTTTAAAACAGTGATAGATCACGTCACACAAATGCAGGACCGTATTGCGGCTGTTATGCCTATCGTCAAAGAACACATGATACAGGCTCAAGGAGCCCAAAAAAGAATCTATGATAGGGGCGCCAAGATCCGTACGTTTGCACCCGGAGATAGGGTGTTGATCCTGGTCCCCACGGTGGACAGTAAGTTCCTGGCAAAGTGGCAGGGCCCCTTTGAGATCAATGAAAGAGTTGGTGAAGTAAACTACAAAGTATACCAGACAATTAATGATAACTCAAATTAACCTGATTTTAAGGCAATACCACAAAAAACATGTGAAAGGAAAAAAAAAAAAAAAATTAATTTATATATATAACAAAAATAATAAAATGGTTATAATTCTATTAGTATACCTTTTTCAACGTGTATAAGTGTGTGCCACTGGAAGAATGGTAGACCATTCGAGAAAAGATTTGTAAACCGAATCAAAGAAAAACCCAAATTTTGGTCAAAAAATGTATATAAAAATTAAATAAGATATATGAATAATAAAAAAGTCATAAAACAGATATACGATTAAAATACCTTTATTGAGTAATAGTAATACGAATACATATAAAAAAGATGTGTGCTCAAAAGAATTTTATATACACCTATATAGGTTAATAAAGCACGGCGTTCCCCATTAATAAATAACTATATTTTATCCCTCTATACATTGGCTCCTTAAAAGAGTGACATAAAATATATGGAGACCATATAGGCTCAAACAAGTGTCTGTGCATAGAACCATGTGGTGATGCAAAGCAATCAACAAGGAGAGAAACCAATGTGATGGTATAAAGTGCAAAAAATGCAAATTCCAAAAATAGAAGAGTGAGTGTAGGGGAAAGGAGGGAAGAATAGAGGGTATATACCTTGGAGGAACGCTGCTGGATGAGCTACACACGCCCGACGTACGTTTCGGAATGAATCCTTCGTCAGGGGGTGGAGTGTGTAATCACAGATCTCCCTAAATACCCCTGTGCAAATAACATGTGGGAGGATTAAACCTATCACGGCGCGCGCGCCGCCATGTTGGCCGGAAATGGATCCGCCCTCCCGTCACATGACCGGTAACCTAGTAACAGGATGCCAGACACTGACGTAGGAATAGGGAAGCCGGAACTCAGGCTGCGCGTGCGCACAGGCCATCCACTCACATGGTATAAGCACGCCTCCAAATGTGGAAGGGTGACTGGATTAAGCGGCGCATGCGTAGCCAGTGAAACAAGAGGTACCCGACCATGTCCGAGAAGCCCAAAAGGGGAATCCGATGCATGTGTCGAGAAAACCGAGTCCCTGGCCACGCACGCGCACATCCAGTTCCCACACACATAAGCTAAAAAATATATATGAAAACAAAATAGAAAAAATAAACATAGACTCCGGAAAAGAAATTTCTTTACAAAAGAATATATATATATATGTGTACTTTCAAAAACGCATAGCAATCAATATATAAAAACCACATAATAGAAATATATCCATATGCATCTGGACTACTTCAATCGAAGAATACCATATAGAAATCCATATACAAATAATAATAGAATGACAGCATGTATAAAAATAATGTTATCACATATTATATAATGATGTATAATACATACATTAAAGATGTCAGGAATGGATTACCATTTAAGAGTACAAAAACAAGGAAAAGGAAGAAGGAAAAAAAAAAAAAAAATTTTTAAATTAAATATTAATATATTGAATACATAATAAATGAATAATTAATTGAATAAATAAATAAATAAATCTTCTTCCATGGATTTGTACTAAACACGATGGACAGTCACAGGTATGTATTTCTTCATGCATCAAATAATTCCGGATCGTCTTTCATCACTCAAACCATAAGAAGGGAAGAAACATAGTTCCTTAACAAAAGAAATATAAAATATTAATAAGACATAAAAGAAAGGAGGGATAAAAAGGGGGGGGAGAGGGGTGAGACAAGGGGGTCCACAATATTAAAAAATAACAAAAGTAAAAAATAAAAAATAAAAATATATAAATATATAATAATAATAATAATATATTACAGTTTACAGAAAAGGTGCAAAGCTAAGATTTTCATTAAGACCTAAAGGTGAGACTGTTTTGAGGCTCCAAATCCACTTAGCTTCCAACCGTGCTAAAGGGGCACTTATTCTACCACCTCTAATGTTTGGTTTTACCATATCAATGCCAATTATCCTCAATTCGTTGGCGTTGCAGTTGTGGAAAAGTTTAAAATGTTTCGGTATAGTTTTCAATATATTTATATCCTCAATTTCCTTTGCCGCTAAAATTCCCAAAACATGTTCCCGAACCCTTACCTTTAGTTGACGGGTTGTTAATCCAACATAGATTAGGGAACAGGGGCAGGTGGCATAGTAGACAACTGCTTTGGTTGTACAAGTTATTGTATGAGTGATTTTATACATACTTAAGCCATCCGAACTAGAAAATGTCTGGGCTTGATCAATATTTGAACAAGCCACACATTTACCACAAGGTTTACAACCCCATGCTGGTTTGGAATCCAAAAAGGACATTGACTGGATGGGTTCTGGAACATAGTGGCTTTTAACTAATTTATCCCCCAAATTTACTGGTCTCCTATAGGTTATGCTTGGTTTAGATCCAATATAGTGAGATAAAATTGGATCAGTATGTAATATGGGCCAAGCTTTTTCCAACATTTTTATCATCATATTCGTCTGACCGTGATATTGGGTAATATATCTTATTTTCCTATCAGATGTTGATGGTCTCGAGGAGTATAGAGCCTGATGTCTTGATACATTTTTTGCTCTATTGAATGCCCTTTTCACAGATCTGTGGCTGTAGCCACGATCAAAAAATCTAAGTTTAAGATCATCCGCTTGTTTTAAAAAGTCTTCCTCATTTGAGCAGATCCTACGTAATCGCAGGAACTGTCCAATGGGAATAGATTTCACCAAAGCTGGGGGATGCGCTGAAGTAGCATGAAGGAAAGAATTTACTGAGGTACTTTTCCGAAATAAGTCAGTCTGTATGCAATTCTCCATATCTCTTTTTACTTTTACATCCAGAAAGTCAATCACATCTTTATCAGATTGATAAGTGAGATGTATGTTCATAGTATTATCATTTAAATTTAAAATAAACTCTTTGAGTGCTTAAGCGGATCCCTGCCAGATCAAAAATATGTCATCAATGTACCGCGTCCAAAAGAGAACGCGGTGCATTGATGACAAACGATCCGACAGGAAAAGGTCCCTCTCCCACAGCCCCAGGAAAAGATTTGCATAAGCCGGTGCATAAGATGCACCCATCGCAGTGCCCTGGAGCTGCAGGTAGAAGGACCCTTTAAAAAGAAAAAAATTATGAGACAGTGCAAAGGATAAAAGTTGCTCTACAAATTGACTCATAGATGGAGACATGGTTGAGGATTGCAAATAAAATTTGGTTGCATTAATGCCATCAGAGTGAGGTATGTTCGTATAGAGTGATTCAACGTCACATGTCACAAATAGTGTGTCCACACCAATATATAATCCATCAACTTTTTTTAAAAACTCATTTGTATCTTTAGTAAACGAGGGTAATGTTTCTACTAATGGTTGTAACTTTGAGTCTATAAATTTATTAACATTCTCCATAAAGTTCCCACACCCTGAAATAATGGGTCTACCCGGAGGGATATTTTGGTTCTTGTGAATTTTTGGTAGCAGGTAAAGGGTGGGAATGGATGGTTCATCTATCTGTAAGGCCATAAAAAGTTCCTTTGATATAGTGCCATTATCCCTTGCATTACTTAGGATAGACACCAATTCAGATTGATATTTGATCAAGGGATTAAATGTCAGTCTTCTATAGCACGTGGCATTTTTAATTTGCCGAAATGCTTCCTTTTCATATAGTGATTTTGGCCAAACCACCACATTCCCACCCTTATCTGCAGGTTTAAAAACCACATCTTTCAGATCCTGTAACCGCTTGAGACCCAGTCTTTCTTCTCTACTTAGATTATTATTGCTGGGATACCGTGGTATTTTTTCAAATTCTTTACTCACTGTCTTAACGAAAACATCAATTACTGGACATGATGATAATGGTGGGAATTTTCGAGAACGTGGACGAATTGATTCAGGGATCTTACCTTTCTCCAATGTATTATGATCATTAGCCAGATTATCAAGAATATCTAGCGCCTCTTGTTCCGCCTCTGTAGGGAACAATTGAAAAATAGTCTCGTCATGAAAATGCCGTTTGAATAATAATTTTCTTGCAAAAAGATTTAAATCTTTGATTGCCGTAAATTGGTCGAAGAGTGGAGTAGGACAGAACATAAGACCTTTATTGAGCAAATTAATTTCAACAGGTGAAAAAATGTGAGTACTCAAATTAATTACCTTAAGATTATTGTCAGGAGTATATCTAGTAAGTCTTTTCATCGGTTGATACCGTACATCACGTTTTCTCTTAGGTGTAGAGATAATGGAAGTTGATACAGAGGCGGAAGTAGAGGCACCAGAAATATCACTCACAGATGGATTGGAAGACATAGATGGATTACGATTATGTTGACGGTCACCATTATTCTCATTGGTTGCATTTTTACGCCATCTGTATACTCTACCCAAATTGAAATCTCTTTGATCCCTCATCAATTTATTGCTCTGATTAACTTGTATATCCTTAATCCATTGTTCGATATGTTTATCCAATTGTAAACCAATCAGTTGTAGTTGGTCTGTAGATAAATTAGCTTTGGCACTAGTATATGCCTCTTCAAGGGACTTATCAATCTCTGCCAAAGAGTTAATGTTCAATTTAATTAACAGCTCCATAAGTTTCTTAGACGTATCATTACAAACGCTTTCCCAGTTTGAAATAAATTCTTGGTCACTCACTATAAAAGATGGAGTGACATGGACTCTCAGGCCTCTGGGAATTAATTGTCTCTCAATATAGTTTTCCAAGAAAGCCCGATTCCACCAAAAGCGGATTCTTTTATGTGTTAGATTCTTAATCACATTAAAAACAGAATTAAATTGTGAACCACTTGTCACCATTGTTGTGGTACCACTATTACAGAAGACTTCTTTAACACGTCCTTGCCAGGATAATTCCCTGGCTTTGAAATCCATATTCAGGTAGAAAAACCTGTGCAAAACACAGACAATTAATGATAACTCAAATTAACCTGATTTTAAGGCAATACCACAAAAAACACGTGAAAGGAAAAAAAAAAAAAAAAAAAAATTTAATTTATATATATAACAAAAATAATAAAATGGTTATAATTCTATTAGTATACCTTTTTCAACGTGTATAAGTGTGTGCCACTGGAAGAATGGTAGACCATTCGAGAAAAGATTTGTAAACCGAATCAAAGAAAAACCCAAATTTTGGTCAAAAAATGTATATAAAAATTAAATAAGATATATGAATAATAAAAAAGTCATAAAACAGATATACGATTAAAATACCTTTATTGAGTAATAGTAATACAAATACATCTAAAAAAGATGTGTGCTCAAAAGAATTTTATATACACCTATATAGGTTAATAAAGCACGGCGTTCCCCATTAATAAATAACTATATTTTATCCCTCTATACATTGGCTCCTTAAAAGAGTGACATAAAATATATGGAGACCATATAGGCTCAAACAAGTGTCTGTGCATAGAACCATGTGGTGATGCAAAGCAATCAACAAGGAGAGAAACCAATGTGATGGTATAAAGTGCAAAAAATGCAAATTCCAAAAATAGAAGAGTGAGTGTAGGGGAAAGGAGGGAAGAATAGAGGGTATATACCTTGGAGGAACGCTGCTGGATGAGCTACACACGCCCGACGTACGTTTCGGAATGAATCCTTCGTCAGGGGGTGGAGTGTGTAATCACAGATCTCCCTAAATACCCCTGTGCAAATAACATGTGGGAGGATTAAACCTATCACGGCGCGCGCGCCGCCATGTTGGCCGGAAATGGATGCGCCCTCCCGTCACATGACCGGTAACCTAGTAACAGGATGCCAGACACTGACGTAGGAATAGGGAAGCCGGAACTCAGGCTGCGCGTGCGCACAGGCCATCCACTCACATGGTATAAGCACGCCTCCAAATGTGGAAGGGTGACTGGATTAAGCGGCGCATGCGTAGCCAGTGAAACAAGAGGTACCCGACCATGTCCGAGAAGCCCAAAAGGGGAATCCGATGCATGTGTCGAGAAAACCGAGTCCCTGGCCACGCACGCGCACATCCAGTTCCCACACACATAAGCTAAAAAATATATATGAAAACAAAATAGAAAAAATAAACATAGACTCCGGAAAAGAAATTTCTTTACAAAAGAATATATATATATGTGTACTTTCAAAAACGCATAGCAATCAATATATAAAAACCACATAATAGAAATATATCCATATGCATCTGGACTACTTCAATCGAAGAATACCATATAGAAATCCATATACAAATAATAATAGAATGACAGCATGTATAAAAATAATGTTATCACATATTATATAATGATGTATAATACATACATTAAAGATGTCAGGAATGGATTACCATTTAAGAGTACAAAAACAAGGAAAAGGAAGAAGGAAAAAAAAAAAAAAAATTTAAATTAAATATTAATATATTGAATACATAATAAATGAATAATTAATTGAATAAATAAATAAATCTTCTTCCATGGATTTGTACTAAACACGATGGACAGTCACAGGTATGTATTTCTTCATGCATCAAATAATTCCGGATCGTCTTTCATCACTCAAACCATAAGAAGGGAAGAAACATAGTTCCTTAACAAAAGAAATATAAAATATTAATAAGACATAAAAGAAAGGAGGGATAAAAAGGGGGGGGAGAGGGGTGAGACAAGGGGGTCCACAATATTAAAAAATAACAAAAGTAAAAAATAAAAAATAAAAATATATAAATATATAATAAGAATAATAATATATTACAGTTTACAGAAAAGGTGCAAAGCTAAGATTTTCATTAAGACCTAAAGGTGAGATTGTTTTGAGGCTCCAAATCCACTTAGCTTCCAACCGTGCTAAAGGGGCACTTATTCTACCACCTCTAATGTTTGGTTTTACCATATCAATGCCAATTATCCTCAATTCGTTGGCGTTGCAGTTGTGGAAAAGTTTAAAATGTTTCGGTATAGTTTTCAATATATTTATATCCTCAATTTCCTTTGCCGCTAAAATTCCCAAAACATGTTCCCGAACCCTTACCTTTAGTTGACGGGTTGTTAATCCAACATAGATTAGGGAACAGGGGCAGGTGGCATAGTAGACAACTGCTTTGGTTGTACAAGTTATTGTATGAGTGATTTTATACATACTTAAGCCATCCGAACTAGAAAATGTCTGGGCTCGATCAATATTTGAACAAGCCACACATTTACCACAAGGTTTACAACCCCACGCTGGTTTGGAATCCAAAAAGGACATTGACTGGATGGGTTCTGGAACATAGTGGCTTTTAACTAATTTATCCCCCAAATTTACTGGTCTCCTATAGGTTATGCTTGGTTTAGATCCAATATAGTGAGATAAAATTGGATCAGTATGTAATATGGGCCAAGCTTTTTCCAACATTTTTATCATCATATTCGTCTGACCGTGATATTGGGTAATATATCTTATTTTCCTATCAGATGTTGATGGTCTCGAGGAGTATAGAGCCTGATGTCTTGATACATTTTTTGCTCTATTGAATGCCCTTTTCACAGATCTGTGGCTGTAGCCACGATCAAAAAATCTAAGTTTAAGATCATCCGCTTGTTTTAAAAAGTCTTCCTCATTTGAGCAGATCCTACGTAATCGCAGGAACTGTCCAATGGGAACAGATTTCACCAAAGCTGGGGGATGCGCTGAAGTAGCATGAAGGAAAGAATTTACTGAGGTACTTTTCCGAAATAAGTCAGTCTGTATGCAATTCTCCATATCTCTTTTTACTTTTACATCCAGAAAGTCAATCACATCTTTATCAGATTGATAAGTGAGATGTATGTTCATAGTATTATCATTTAAATTTAAAATAAACTCTTTGAGTGCTTCAACGGATCCCTGCCAGATCAAAAATATGTCATCAATGTACCGCGTCCAAAAGAGAACGCGGTGCATTGATGACAAACGATCCGACAGGAAAAGGTCCCTCTCCCACAGCCCCAGGAAAAGATTTGCATAAGCCGGTGCATAAGATGCACCCATCGCAGTGCCCTGGAGCTGCAGGTAGAAGGACCCTTTAAAAAGAAAAAAATTATGAGACAGTGCAAAGGATAAAAGTTGCTCTACAAATTGACTCATAGATGGAGACATGGTTGAGGATTGCAAATAAAATTTGGTTGCATTAATGCCATCAGAGTGAGGTATGTTCGTATAGAGTGATTCAACGTCACATGTCACAAATAGTGTGTCCACACCAATATATAATCCATCAACTTTTTTTAAAAACTCATTTGTATCTTTAGTAAACGAGGGTAATGTTTCTACTAATGGTTGTAACTTTGAGTCTATAAATTTATTAACATTCTCCATAAAGTTCCCACACCCTGAAATAATGGGTCTACCCGGAGGGATATTTTGGTTCTTGTGAATTTTTGGTAGCAGGTAAAGGGTGGGAATGGATGGTTCATCTATCTGTAAGGCCATAAAAAGTTCCTTTGATATAGTGCCATTATCCCTTGCATTACTTAGGATAGACACCAATTCAGATTGATATTTGATCAAGGGATTAAATGTCAGTCTTCTATAGCACGTGGCATTTTTAATTTGCCGAAATGCTTCCTTTTCATATAGTGATTTTGGCCAAACCACCACATTCCCACCCTTATCTGCAGGTTTAAAAACCACATCTTTCAGATCCTGTAACCGCTTGAGACCCAGTCTTTCTTCTCTACTTAGATTATTATTGCTGGGATACCGTGGTATTTTTTCAAATTCTTTACTCACTGTCTTAACGAAAACATCAATTACTGGACATGATGATAATGGTGGGAATTTTCGAGAACGTGGACGAATTGATTCAGGGATCTTACCTTTCTCCAATGTATTATGATCATTAGCCAGATTATCAAGAATATCTAGCGCCTCTTGTTCCGCCTCTGTAGGGAACAATTGAAAAATAGTCTCGTCATGAAAATGCCGTTTGAATAATAATTTTCTTGCAAAAAGATTTAAATCTTTGATTGCCGTAAATTGGTCGAAGAGTGGAGTAGGACAGAACATAAGACCTTTATTGAGCAAATTAATTTCAACAGGTGAAAAAATGTGAGTACTCAAATTAATTACCTTAAGATTATTGTCAGGAGTATATCTAGTAAGTCTTTTCATCGGTTGATACCGTACATCACGTTTTCTCTTAGGTGTAGAGATAATGGAAGTTGATACAGAGGCGGAAGTAGAGGCACCAGAAATATCACTCACAGATGGATTGGAAGACATAGATGGATTACGATTATGTTGACGGTCACCATTATTCTCATTGGTTGCAAAATTTTTTTAATTTTTTTAATTTTTTTCTTTTTAAAGGGTCCTTCTACCTGCAGCTCCAGGGCACTGCGATGGGTGCATCTTATGCACCGGCTTATGCAAATCTTTTCCTGGGGCTGTGGGAGAGGGACCTTTTCCTGTCGGATCGTTTGTCATCAATGCACCGCGTTCTCTTTTGGACGCGGTACATTGATGACATATTTTTGATCTGGCAGGGATCCGTTGAAGCACTCAAAGAGTTTATTTTAAATTTAAATGATAATACTATGAACATACATCTCACTTATCAATCTGATAAAGATGTGATTGACTTTCTGGATGTAAAAGTAAAAAGAGATATGGAGAATTGCATACAGACTGACTTATTTCGGAAAAGTACCTCAGTAAATTCTTTCCTTCATGCTACTTCAGCGCATCCCCCAGCTTTGGTGAAATCTATTCCCATTGGACAGTTCCTGCGATTACGTAGGATCTGCTCAAATGAGGAAGACTTTTTAAAACAAGCGGATGATCTTAAACTTAGATTTTTTGATCGTGGCTACAGCCACAGATCTGTGAAAAGGGCATTCAATAGAGCAAAAAATGTATCAAGACATCAGGCTCTATACTCCTCGAGACCATCAACATCTGATAGGAAAATAAGATATATTACCCAATATCACGGTCAGACGAATATGATGATAAAAATGTTGGAAAAAGCTTGGCCCATATTACATACTGATCCAATTTTATCTCACTATATTGGATCTAAACCAAGCATAACCTATAGGAGACCAGTAAATTTGGGGGATAAATTAGTTAAAAGCCACTATGTTCCAGAACCCATCCAGTCAATGTCCTTTTTGGATTCCAAACCAGCGTGGGGTTGTAAACCTTGTGGTAAATGTGTGGCTTGTTCAAATATTGATCAAGCCCAGACATTTTCTAGTTCGGATGGCTTAAGTATGTATAAAATCACTCATACAATAACTTGTACAACCAAAGCAGTTGTCTACTATGCCACCTGCCCCTGTTCCCTAATCTATGTTGGATTAACAACCCGTCAACTAAAGGTAAGGGTTCGGGAACATGTTTTGGGAATTTTAGCGGCAAAGGAAATTGAGGATATAAATATATTGAAAACTATACCGAAACATTTTAAACTTTTCCACAACTGCAACGCCAACGAATTGAGGATAATTGGCATTGATATGGTAAAACCAAACATTAGAGGTGGTAGAATAAGTGCCCCTTTAGCACGGTTGGAAGCTAAGTGGATTTGGAGCCTCAAAACAGTCTCACCTTTAGGTCTTAATGAAAATCTTAGCTTTGCACCTTTTCTGTAAACTGTAATATATTATTATTATTATTATATATTTATATATTTTTATTTTTTATTTTTTACTTTTGTTATTTTTTAATATTGTGGACCCCCTTGTCTCACCCCTCTCCCCCCCCTTTTTATCCCTCCTTTCTTTTATGTCTTATTAATATTTTATATTTCTTTTGTTAAGGAACTATGTTTCTTCCCTTCTTATGGTTTGAGTGATGAAAGACGATCCGGAATTATTTGATGCATGAAGAAATACATACCTGTGACTGTCCATCGTGTTTAGTACAAATCCATGGAAGAAGATTTATTTATTTATTCAATTAATTATTCATTTATTATGTATTCAATATATTAATATTTAATTTAAATTTTTTTTTTTTTCCTTCTTCCTTTTCCTTGTTTTTGTACTCTTAAATGGTAATCCATTCCTGACATCTTTAATGTATGTATTATACATCATTATATAATATGTGATAACATTATTTTTATACATGCTGTCATTCTATTATTATTTGTATATGGATTTCTATATGGTATTCTTCGATTGAAGTAGTCCAGATGCATATGGATATATTTCTATTATGTGGTTTTTATATATTGATTGCTATGCGTTTTTGAAAGTACACATATACACTCACTGGCCACTTTATTAGGTACACCTGTCCAACTGTGTGTTAAGACTTAATTTCTAATCAGCCAATCACATGGCGGCAACTCAGTGCATTTAGGCATGTAGACATGGTCAAGACAATCTCCTGCAGTTCAAACCGAGCATCAGTATGGGGAAGAAAGGTGATTTGAGTGCCTTTGAACGTGGCATGATTGTTGGTGCCAGAAGGGCTGGTCTGAGTATTTCAGAAACTGCTGATCTACTGGGATTTTCACGCACAACCATCTCTAGGGTTTACAGAGAATGGTCCGAAAAAGAAAAAAAATCCAGTGAGCGGCAGTTCTGTGGCCGGAAATGCCTTGTTGATGCCAGAGGTCAGAGGAGAATGGGCATACTGGTTCGAGCTGATAGAAAGGCAACAGTGACTCAAATTGCCACCCGTTACAACCAAGGTAGGCAGAAGAGCATCTCTGAACGCACAGTGCGTCGAACTTTGAGGCAGATGGGCTACAGCAGCAGAAGACCACACTGGGTACCACTCCTCTCAGCTAAGAACAGGCATCTGATGGCTACTTTCAGCAGGATAATGCGCCATGTCATAAAGCTCGAATCATCTCAGATTGGTTTCTTGAACATGACTATGAGTTCACTGTACTCAAATGGCCTCCTCAGTCACCAGATCTCAATCCAATAGAGCATCTTTGGGATGTGGTGGAACGGGAGATTCGCATCAGGGATGTGCAGCCGACAAATCTGCGCCAACTGTGTGATGCCATCATGTCAATATGGTCCAAAATCTCTGAGGAATGCTTCCAGCACCTTGTTGAATCTCTGCCACGAAGAATTGAGGCAGTTCTGAAGGCAAAAGGGGGTCCAACCCGTTACTAGCATGGTGTACCTAATAAAGTGGCCAGTGAGTGTATATATATTCTTTTGTAAAGAAATTTCTTTTCCGGAGTCTATGTTTATTTTTTCTATTTTGTTTTCATATATATTTTTTAGCTTATGTGTGTGTCATTCTATTATTATTTGTATATGGATTTCTATATGGTATTCTTCGATTGAAGTAGTCCAGATGCATATGGATATATTTCTATTATGTGGTTTTTATATATTGATTGCTATGCGTTTTTGAAAGTACACATATATATATATATTCTTTTGTAAAGAAATTTCTTTTCCGGAGTCTATGTTTATTTTTTCTATTTTGTTTTCATATATAGTTTTTAGCTTATGTGTGTGGGAACTGGATGTGCGCGTGCGTGGCCAGGGACTCGGTTTTCTCGACACATGCATCGGATTCCCCTTTTGGGCTTCTCGGACATGGTCGGGTACCTCTTGTTTCACTGGCTACGCATGCGCCGCTTAATCCAGTCACCCTTCCACATTTGGAGGCGTGCTTATACCATGTGAGTGGATGGCCTGTGCGCACGCGCAGCCTGAGTTCCGGCTTCCCTATTCCTACGTCAGTGTCTGGCATCCTGTTACTAGGTTACCGGTCATGTGACGGGAGGGCGGATCCATTTCCGGCCAACATGGCGGCGCGCGCGCCGTGATAGGTTTAATCCTCCCACATGTTATTTGCACAGGGGTATTTAGGGAGATCTGTGATTACACACTCCACCCCCTGACGAAGGATTCATTCCGAAACGTACGTCGGGCGTGTGTAGCTCATCCAGCAGCGTTCCTCCAAGGTATATACCCTCTATTCTTCCCTCCTTTCCCCTACACTCACTCTTCTATTTTTGGAATTTGCATTTTTTGCACTTTATACCATCACATTGGTTTCTCTCCTTGTTGATTGCTTTGCATCACCACATGGTTCTATGCACAGACACTTGTTTGAGCCTATATGGTCTCCATATATTTTATGTCACTCTTTTAAGGAGCCAATGTATAGAGGGATAAAATATAGTTATTTATTAATGGGGAACGCCGTGCTTTATTAACCTATATAGGTGTATATAAAATTCTTTTGAGCACACATCTTTTTTATATGTATTCGTATTAATATTACTCAATAAAGGTATTTTAATCGTATATCTGTTTTATGACTTTTTTATTATTCATATATCTTATTTAATTTTTATATACATTTTTTGACCAAAATTTGGGTTTTTCTTTGATTCGGTTTACAAAGTATACCAGGCAGGTAAACGGAAACCTGAACAGATTTATCATGTAAATCTGATAAAGCCCTGGAAGGATCGGTCTGCCTTGTCAGCGGAGCTGGCCCGTCCTGTCTGCTCGCATACCGTACCGGAGGTACGGGTTGCAGAGACTGTCTCGGAGCGGCAAAAGACGGAAGTCAGGCAGTTTCTACTTCACAACCAAAAGTTTTTCTCAGAAAAACCCGGGCAGACTATGCTAATGAAACATGACATCGTAACGGAACCTGGTGTCACAGTTCACGTAAAGCCCTACCGAATCCCGGAAGCGCGCCGTGAAGCCGTTTCCCGAGAGGTGAAGGCAATGTTAGAGTTAGGAGTCATTGAGGAATCGCACAGTGCGTGGTCCAGCCCGATTGTGCTAATTCCTAAACCGGACGGCACCATCCGGTTCTGCAATGACTTCAGGAAACTGAATGCAGTCTCAAAATTTGATGCCTACCCCATGCCCCGGGTCGACGAGTTAATAGATCGGTTAGGAAAAGCCCGGTATATTACGACCCTAGACCTAACAAAGGGGTATTGGCAGATCCCTCTGGTGGAGGCTGCCAGAGAAAAGACAGCATTTGCTACGCCGGAAGGTTTATTTCAGTATGTGTATATGCCGTTTGGACTGCACGGGGCACCGGCGACCTTCCAGAGACTGATGGATCGAGTCTTGAGGCCACATAGGCGGTATGCTTCGGCCTATTTGGATGACATTGTCATTTACAGCTTGGACTGGGAAACTCATCTCCAGAAAGTACAAGCTGTGATTGACGACCTGTGGGAGGCAGGTCTAACCGCGAACCCCAAGAAATGTCACATCGGGCTAGAAGAAGCCCGGTATTTGGGGTATGTAATTGGGAGGGGTGTTGTTAAACCCCAGGTTGATAAGATTCAGGCGGTTCAGGACTGGCCACAACCTGTCAACAAGAAGCAGGTGCAAGCCTTCCTGGGGATCGCCGGTTATTATCGCCGGTTCATACCCAATTTTGCAGCCATCGCTACCCCCCTGACGGATCTTACAAAAGGGAAAGACTCCGTCATGATTAAATGGAGTTTAGCGGCTGAAGAAGCCTTCCATAGCCTAAAACGAGCACTTTGCTCTCAGCCCGTACTGGTGACTCCGGACTTCCGCAGTGAGTTTGTGGTACAAACGGATGCCTCTGATACCGGTATCGGGGCCGTACTGTCACAAGTGAGGGACGGAGTGGAACACCCAGTCCTCTATCTCAGCAGGAAGCTGAATAAACACGAGCAAAGGTATGCAGTCGTAGAAAAAGAGTGCCTCGCCATTAAGTGGGCTCTAGAGGCCCTCAAATATTACCTGGTGGGCCGAAAGTTCTGGCTGATCACTGACCATGCCCCTCTCAAGTGGATGCACTTGAACAAGGAACGGAATAGCCGGGTGACCCGGTGGTTCCTTGCCCTGCAGGCCTACACTTTTACGGTGGAGCACCGCCCAGGGGTACAGATGGGAAATGCAGATGCCCTGTCCCGAGTGCACTGTTTGGCGGGTGTCATTGCTCGACCGGAGTGGTCTGAGCAGAAGGGGGGGGATATGTGAGAATCATGTGGGAATAGTGGATGAGGGCAGGTATATCTCGCCCAGATTCCTTTCCTATGTGGCCTAGTCTGGTCAGTATCGCACCTGCTTACTAATGGATAATGGGAGGTGGATATAAAAGGATGCAAGGTGGTTGTGTGAGTGTCTCAGCCTGGGAACACAGAGAGCCTGTCTGTGTGAGAGACACACACGTGAGTGGAAGCAGTGCCCACTGCAACTGTGGTTTGGCTGGACGGGAGAAGCCCGCCAGTTGGTAGTTAGGTTGTACTTTGTTTAGTTAGTGCCGGACAGGCAAGGATTTGTTTTATGTTTTATTTCCTTTTGCATTGCTTTCACCTTGAATAAACCTGACCCAGTGTCAGTTATACCCGAATCCAGCTCTGCGCCTGAGTTTCATACTGAACGCACGTGACCTTTGACCCAGCAAAGGAGATCCCGGAGTGTTTTATCACACCACATATCATGCTTCAAACATAAAGATACCAAATGTAAATTATTGGTGAAGAATCAACAACAAGTGGAACACAATTGTGAAGTTGAACGAAATTTATTTGTTATTTTAAATTTTTGTGGAAATTCAAAAACTGAAAAGTGGGGCGTTAAAAAACGCTTACAAGAAGCATCCCATTCATTTTAATGAATTCCGCACTTTTTGTGCATATTGATGCGTTTTTTTCCACAAAAAAAGCATTGCGGTAAAAAACGCAGCATGCTCATTAATTTCGCAGAAAAATCTGCATTTCTAACTATATTCTATAAGCAAGAGGATACTCCTGTAAAAAACGCGCAAAATTTGTGCAAAAAAGCGCGTTTTTCCTGGGAAGGAGTCCGTTTTTTTTCTGCATACGTGGGTGCATAGCCTAAAGGGAATCTGTCACCACTAAGGGCAAAGTTGAAAATCTGTAGTGCGCATGCGCCGGCATACTCAGTTGTTTCTTATGTCCCGGAACTATTTTGCGGCCATGTGCACTACTGATTTTCGGCTTTGCCCTCAGTTGGACAAAGCATACTACGCACATGCGAGGTCACATTTCAATGCGCACGCGCAAAATATGTACGCGATCTGCGATCTTCACAGCGAAGAATGGAGTTCCGGGTGAAGTGACGGAACAGAGGCAACGCCCATCGGACCGAACAGATTAACATACAGCGCATGACAAATAAAAAAGGTTTTTATGGGTGATACATGGGGAGTCAGGGGGTTTCAGAATTATACTGCTCAAAAAAATAAAGGGAACACTTAAACAACAGAATATAACTCCAAGTGAATCAAACTTCTCTGAAATCAAACTGTCCATTTAGGAAGCAACACTGATTGCCAATCAATTTCACATGCTGTTTTGCAAATGGAATAGACAACAGATGGAAACTATTGGCAATTATCAAGACACCCTCAATAAAGGAGTGGTTCTGCAGGTGAGGACCACGGACCACATCTCAGTACCAACGCTTTCTGGCTGATATTTTGGTCAGTTTTGAATGTTGGTTGTGCTTTCACACTCGTGGTAGCATGAGACGGACTCTACAACCCACACAAGTGGCTCAGGTAGTGCAGCTCATCCAGGATGGCACACCAATGCGAGCTGAGGCAAGAAGGTTTGCTGTGACTGTCAGCGTAGTCTCCAGAGGCTGGAGGCGCTACCAGGAGACAGGCCAGTACACCAGGAGACGTGGAGGGGGCCGTAGGGCAACAACCCAGCAGCCGGACCACTACCTCAGCTTTTGTGCAAGGAGGAACAGGAGGAGCACTGCCAGAGCCCGGCAAAATGACCTCCAGCAGGCCACAAATATGCATGTGTCTGCACAAACGGTTAGAAACCGACTCCATGGGATGGTTTGCGTGCCCGACGTCCAAAAATGGGGGTTGTGCTGACTGAATTTGGTATCACCACATCCACAATAGACTAATCTATCAAAATATAAAATTAATTAACCTATGCAGTAAAAAAAATATAAAGAGAAAAAAAGAAAAAATCGAAACACCACAATTGTGGTTTTCTTGTAAGGCTGTGTGCACACGTAAGCGTTTTTTTTTTGCATTTTTTAAGCGTTTTTTACCAAATAAAACGCTTATAAAATGCTTAGAAGAAGCATCCCATTAATTTTAATGAATTACGCACTTTTTGTGCATATTGATGCTTTTTTTTCCGCGAAAAAAACGTTTTGTGGTAAAAAACGCAGCATGCTCATTAATTTCGCAGAAAAATCCGCATTTCTAGCTATTTTCTATGAGACTGGGGATGCTCTGGAAAAAAACGCATAAAAAAGAGTGGTTTTTTAGCAAAAAGCGTGCAGAAAATGGGCGGCAAAAAACGCGCGTTTTCTGGGAAGGAGTCCGGTTTTCAGTCATGAATTTTCTGCATACGTGTGCACAAAGCCTAAAAGAAGCTCCACCTAAAATGCAATAAACAGTGATTAAAACACCATCTGTAACTCAAATTGGTTCTAATAAAGAGTAAACTTTGTTGTGAAAAAAAAAAAACCTTAACACAGCTTCGACAGAAAAATTAAAACGGGTCTCACAAAATGGCAGCAAAAATCAATATTTCATTTGTTTTACAAATTTTTTCAACATATAAATGGTATTGCTGTATTTGTACTGACCTGAAGAAACATGTATGTGGGTGATAAGCAAAACCCAAAATATGATTTTTTTTCTCACCATGTCAACACACAGATTTATTTTTCCTGTTTCCCATTGTATGGTAAAATGTATGGTGTCATCCGAAACAACACCTCAAATCAAACACAAACCAAAAAAAAAACCCAAGCTCTCATATGGCTACGCCAATGGAAAAATAGAAAAGCTATGACTCTTGGAAGAAGACAGTAAAACGAAAGCGCAAAAATGGAAAATCGCTCGGCCATGAAAGGTTAAACTATAAGAACCAATCATAAATCAGATGTATGCTGTACCAGGGTGGAGAACACATGCAAATCGGCAGGTTACCTTTGTGGATTTATTAATCATCAGATTTGTAGTCGATCTCCGGAGCCCACATCAGTTTGGTCAGTTCCCATTATTACTTGTTACTGAATTCTGACCAGTCACAGTGACTTTCCCTATTTTCTAATTAATGCATTAGACATCAGAAGAGGGAGAGTGACCAGAGCTTGGCGGGAGGATCTCCTATCTAGTGTCAGCATGGCTACGTTTCATGAAGGCAGCATGAGACTCATGTCTCCACTCAATGAATGATCAAAGTGTGTAACCCTTGCTGCATTAGTCAGGCGCATGTCATCTTCGAGAACCTGACAACCCTTTAGGCGAGGTTTCATCGTCTGACATTTGCCTTATTGAGGAGCAGACGGGGCCCAGCCAAGTAGGCAACACAGCAATACCTGCTAGTTGTCCATTTGTGTATTACAGGGGGTCACAATCAGTGGGACAGTTTATCATTTCAGTAGGTAATCTTGGGGGCAATAATGTATGCAGCGATCATGGGTCATTTTTTTGCCCTGGCACACTACTGAGGTCCCATGCTGAACTATATCTGCACTGTATGCTCCCAGATACTTTTTGGTAAACTTGTCACATTTTTTACATTTTCATTCTTCACTAAGTACAAATTTAAGGAGTATTTATGAATAGTACATCAAAAGCAATGTAAACATTTATACAATGCAATTTCAGAGCATGTTTTGCATTTGACAGGTGGGCTGCTATAATGCAAGTTAACACCAGGGAGGCTGCTATAATGCAGGTTTACACCGGGATGCTGCTATAATGCAGGTTAACACCGGGGAGGCTGCTATAATGCAGGTTTACACCGGGGAGGCTACTATAATGCAGGTTTACACCGGGGGGCTGCTATAATGCAGGTTTACACCGGGGGGATGCTATAATGCAGGTTTACACCGGGGGGCTGCTATAATGCAGGTTTACACCGGGGGGCTGCTATAATGCATGTTTACACCAGGTAAGCTGCTATAATGCAGGTTTACACCGGGGAAGCTGCTATAATGCAGGTTTACACCGGGAGACTGCTATAATGCAGGTTTACCCCGAGGGCTGCTATAATGCAGGTTTACAGCGGGGATCTGCTATAATGCAGGTTTACACCGGAGAGCCGCTATAATGCAGGTTTACACCAGGGGGGCTGCTATAATGCAGGTTAACAACGGGGAAGCTGATATAATGCAGGTTTACACTGGGGAAGCTGCTATAATGCAGGTTTACACCGGGATGCTGCTATAATGCAGGTTTACAGTGGGGGGCTGCTATAACGCAGGTTTACACCGGGGAGGCTGCTATAATGCAGGTTTACACCGGGGAGGCTGCTATAATGCAGGTTTACATCAGGGGGCTGCTATAATGCAGGTTTACAACTGTGGGCTGCTATAATGCAGGTTTACACCGGGAGACTGCTATAATGCAGGTTTACCCCGAGGGCTGCTATAATGCAGGTTTACATCGGGGAAGCTGCTATAATGCAGGTTTACACAGGGGAGGCTGCTATAATGCAGTTTACATCGGGGGGCTGCTATAATGCAGGTTTACACCTGGGGGCTGCTATAATGCAGGTTTCCACCGGGGAAGCTGCTATAATGCAGGTTTACACCGAGAGACTGCTATAATGCAGGTTTACCCCGAGGGCTGCTATAATGCAGGTTTCCAGCGGGGATCTGCTATAATGCAGGTTTACACCGGAGAGCCGCTATAATGCAGGTTTACACCAGGGGGGCTGCTATAATGCAGGTTAACAACGGGGAAGCTGATATAATGCAGGTTTACACTGGGGAAGCTGCTATAATGCAGGTTTACACCGGGATGCTGCTATAATGCAGGTTTACAGTGGGGGGCTGCTATAACGCAGGTTTACACCGGGGAGGCTGCTATAATGCAGGTTTACACCGGGGAGGCTGCTATAATGCAGGTTTACATCGGGGGGCTGCTATAATGCAGGTTTACACCTGGGGGCTGCTATAATGCAGGTTTACACCGGGAGACTGCTATAATGCAGGTTTACCCCGAGGGCTGCTATAATGCAGGTTTACACCGGGGATCTGCTATAATGCAGGTTTACACCGGAGAGCTGCTATAATGCAGGTTTACACAGGGGGGCTGCTATAATGCAGGTTAACAACGGGGAAGCTGCTATAATGCAGGTTTACACCGGGGAAGCTGCTATAATGCAGGCTTACACCGGAATGCTGCTATAATGCAGGTTTACAGTGGGAGGCTGCTATAATGCAGGTTTACATCGGGGGGGCTGCTATAATGCAGGTTTACACCTGGGGGCTGCTATAATGCAGGTTTACACCGGGGAAGCTGCTATAATGCAGGTTTACACCGGGAGACTGCTATAATGCAGGTTTACCCCGAGGGCTGCAATAATGCAGGTTTACATCGGGGATCTGCTATAATGCAGGTTTACACCGGGAATCTGCTATAATGCAGGTTTACACCGGAGAGCTGCTATAATGCAGGTTTACACCAGGGGGGCTGCTATAATGCAGGTTAACAACGGGGAAGCTGATATAATGCAGGTTTACACTGGGGAGTCTGCTATAATGCAGGTTTACACCAGGGAAGCTGCTATAATGCAGGTTTACACCGGGATGCTGCTATAATGCAGGTTTACAGTGGGGGGCTGCTATAATGCAGGTTTACACCAGTGGGCTGCTTTAATGCAGATTTACCCCAGGGACTGCTATAATGCAGGTTTACACCGGGGAGGCTGCTATAATGCAGGTTTACACCAGGTAAGCTGCTATAATGCAGGTTTACACCGGGATGCTGCTATAATGCAGTTTTACAGCGGGGGCTGCTATAATGCAGGTTTACAACAGTGGGCTGCTATAATGCAGGCTTACCCCAGGGGAGGCTGCTATAATGCAGGTTTACACTGGGGGCTGCTATAATACAGGTTTACATCAGTGGGCTTCTATAATGCAGGTTTACCCCGGGGACTGCTATAATGTAGGTTTACCCTGGGGATGCTGCTCTAATGCAGGTTTACACCGGGGGGCTGCTATAGTGCAGGTTTACACCAGGGGGCTGCTATAATGCAGGTTTACACCAGTGGGCTGCTATAATGCAGGTTTACACCGGGGAGGCTGCAACAATGCAGATTTACACCGGGAGGCTGCTATAATGCAGGTTTACATCGGGGACTGCTATAATGCAGGTTTACACCAGAGGGCTGCTATAATGCAGTTCTACACCGGGGGGCTGCTATAATGCAGGTTTACAACGGGGGCTGCTATAGTGCAGGTTTACACCGGGGGGCTGCTATAATGCAGGTTTACATCAGTGGGCTGCTATAATGCAGGTTTACCCCAGGGACTGCTATAATGCAGGTTTACCCCCGGGATGCTGCTATAATGCAGGTTTACACCGGGGGGCTGCTATAATGCAGGTTTCCACCAGTGGGCTGCTATAATGCAGGTTTACACCGGGGGGCTGCTATAATGCAGGTTTACACCGGGGAGGCTGCTATAATGCAGGTTTACATCGGGGGGCTGCCATAATGCAGGTTTACGCCTGGGGGCTGCTATAATGCAGGTTTACACCGGGAGACTGCTATAATGCAGGTTTACCCCGAGGGTTGCTATAATGCAGGTTTACACCGGGGATCTGCTATAATGCAGGTTTACACCGGAGAGCTGCTATAATGCAGGTTTACACAGGGGGGCTGCTATAATGCAGGTTAACAACGGGGAAGCTGCTATAATGCAGGTTTACACCGGGGGGCTGCTATAGTGCAGGTTTACACCAGGGGGCTCTCCAATCCGGTTTCCGCTCTTTACACTCCACTGAAACTGCCCTCACTAAAGTCTCTAATGATCTGCTAACAGCTAAATCAAATGGTCATTACTCCATGCTAATTCTCTTGGATCTCTCTGCAGCATTCGACACTGTGGATCATCAGCTCCTCCTCACTATGCTCCATTCCATTGGCCTCAAAGACATTCTCTCCTGGTTCTCCTCCTATCTCTCCGACCGCTCCTTTACTGTTTCTTTTGCCGGTTCCTCCTCCTCTCACCTTCCCCTTACTGTTGGGGTTCATCAAGGATCGGTTCTAGGCCCCCTCCTCTACTCCTTGTACACTGCCCCTATTGGTCAAACAATCAGTAGATTTGGTTTCCAGTACCATCTCTATGCTGATGACACCCAATTATACGCTTCTTCTCCTGACATCACGCCAGCCTTTCTAGAAAACACTGGCGATTGTCTAAACGCTGTGTCTAATATCATGTCCTCACTATATCTGAAACTGAACCTGTCAAAGACTGAACTCCTGGTGTTTCCTCCCGCTACTAATGCACCTATACCCGACATTGCTATTTCTGTGTGTGGTTCCACTATTACTCCCCAGCAACATGCCCGCTGTCTTGGGGTCATACTTGATTCCGAGCTTTCCTTTGCCCCCCACATTCGATCACTGGCTCGCTCTTGTCATCTGCACCTCAAAAACATTTCTAGAATTCGACCTTTTCTTACTTTTGACTCTGCAAAAACTCTTACTGTTTCTCTTATTCATTCTCGTCTCGACTATTGTAACTCTCTTCTAATCGGTCTCCCTCTTACCAAACTCTCCCCTCTCCAATCTGTCTTGAATGCTGCAGCCAGGATCATATTCCTCACCAATCGTTACACCGATGCCTCTACCTTGTGCCAGTCATTACACTGGCTACCCATCCACTCCAGAATTCAGTATAAACTTATTACCCTCACCCACAAAGCCCTCCATGGCTCAGCACCACCCTACATCTCCTCCCTTGTTTCAGTATACCACCCTACCCGCGCCCTCCGTTCTGCTGATGACCTGAGGTTAGTATCCTCAATAGTCAGAACCTCCCACTCCCGTCTCCAAGACTTTACACGTGCCGCGCCAATTCTTTGGAATGCACTTCCCAGGTCAATACGATTAGTCCCCAATCCCCACAATTTTAAGCGTGTCCTGAAAACGCATTTATTCAGACTGGCCTATCGCCTCAACACATTAACCTAACCTATCCCTGTGTGGCAGAGCCAAAAGTTTTACCATAACCAGGTTCCCAGCATCATGTTCCCACATGCTTTATGCATCCATTAGCCCTCTGTGTCTGTACTGTTACACACTTAACATTATGGCTGGTCCATACAATCAGAGCAACTGTTACCACCCACCTTTCGTGTCTACCTCTTTCCTCATAGACTGTAAGCTTGCGAGCAGGGCCCTCACTCCTCTTGTTATTTGTTATAATCTACTGTAGGTGATTATTGTTATGCTGTAATGTCTATTGTCTGTACAAATCCCCTCTGAAATGTAAAGTGCTGCGGAATATGTCGGCGCTATAAAAATAAAATTTATTATTATTATTATTATTATTATAATGCAGGTTAACAACGGGGAAGCTGCTATAATGCAGGTTTACACCGGGGAAGCTGCTATAATGCAGGCTTACACCGGAATGCTGCTATAATGCAGGTTTACAGTGGGGGGCTGCTATAATGCAGGTTTACATCGGGGAAGCTGCTATAATGCAGGTTTACACAGGGGAGGCTGCTATAATGCAGGTTTACATCGGGGGGCTGCTATAATGCAGGTTTACACCTGGGGGCTGCTATAATGCAGGTTTACATCGGGGAAGCTGCTATAATGCAGGTTTACACCGGGAGACTGCTATAATGCAGGTTTACCCCGAGGGCTGCTATAATGCAGGTTTACATCGGGGATCTGCTATAATGCAGGTTTACCCCGAGGGCTGCTATAATGCAGGTTTACATCGGGGATCTGCTATAATGCAGGTTTACACCGGAGAGCTGCTATAATGCAGGTTTACACCAGGGGGGCTGCTATAATGCAGGTTAACAACGGGGAAGCTGATATAATGCAGGTTTACACTGGGGAGTCTGCTATAATGCAGGTTTACACCGGGGAAGCTGCTATAATGCAGGTTTACACCGGGATGCTGCTATAATGCAGGTTTACACCAGTGGGCTGCTTTAATGCAGATTTACCCCAGGGACTGCTATAATGCAGGTTTACACCGGGGAGGCTGCTATAATGCAGGTTTACACCAGGTAAGCTGCTATAATGCAGGTTTACACCGGGATGCTGCTATAATGCAGTTTTACAGCGGTGGCTGCTATAATGCAGGTTTACAACAGTGGGCTGCTATAATGCAGGTTTACACCGGGGGGGGGATGCTATAATGCAGGTTTACACCGGGGGGAAGCTATAATGCAGGTTTACACCGGGGGGGGGGGGGGGGGGGGGCTGCTATAATGCAGGTTTATACCGGGGGGAAGCTATAATGCAGGTTTACACCGGGGGGGGGATGCTATAATGCAGGTTTACATCGGGGGCTGCTATAATGCAGGTATAATAATACATTTTATTTCTATAGTGCCGACATATTCCGCAGCACTTTACATTTCAGAGGGGATTTGTACAGACAATAGACATTACAGCATAACAATAATCACATAGCTCATAACAGATACCAAGAGGAATGAGGGCCCAGTCTATGAGGAAAGAGGTAGACACGAAAAGTGGGTGGTAACAGTTGCCCTGATTGTATGGACCAGCCATAATGTTAAGTGTGTAACAGTACAGACACAGAGGGCTGATGGATGCATAAAGCATGTGGGAACATGATGCGGGAAATCTGGTTATGGTAAAACTTTTGGCTGTGCCACACAGGGATAGATTAGGTTAATGTGTTGAGTAGTGTTGAGCATTCCGATACCGCAAGTATCGGGTATCGGCCGATACTTGCTGTATCGGAATTCCGATACCGACTTCCGATATTTTTTCAATATCGGAAGTCGGCATCGGAATCGGAAGTTCAAGTTGATTGACAGCCTGACGTCATCATGATGCGCGGTGTGTGCGCATCATGATGCGCCGTCATTTCGGGCCTTCCGGGGGGTCTCTGCCGGCCTGCCGGGGGGCTGTGTGGACTGCCCGGGGTCTGTACCGGCCTGCCGGGGGGCTGTGCCGGCCTGCCGGTGGTCTGTGCACCCTGTGGGGGTCTGTACCGGCCTGCCGGGGGGCTGTGCCGGCCTGCCGGTGGTCTGTGCACCCTGTGGGGGTCTGTACCGGCCTGCCAGGGGGCTGTGCCGGCCTGCCGGGGGGCTGTGCTGATGTCCGGGGGTCTGTGCAAGCATCGTGCGATGGGACTACAAGTCCCATCTGGCGATGCCTGCTACCATGACAGTGATTGACACATTAGCCAATGATGGGACAGTAGTAGTCCCATCATCCGGCTAATGTGTTAAATGTTAAAAAAAAAAAAAAAAAAAAAATACTACATACATACTACATACATACTACATGCTACATACATACTACATACATACCACATACATACTACATACATACCACATATATACCACATACATACTACATACATACTACATACATACTACATACATAACACATATATACTACATGCATGCTACATACATACTACATGCTACATACATACTACATATATACTACATGCATGCTACATACATACTGCATGCTACATGCATGCTACATACATACTACATACTACATACCACATATATACTACATACATACTACATACAATACATTCATACAATACATACATAGACATACAGTACATATAACATAGAGTAACATACTTACCAATACTTGTCACATTGTTCCCCGAAGCCATTGTCTTTTACGGAATTTCCCACGCAGCAATGGCATAAAGTGAGACTAGGGACTTTTTTTTTTTTTAAGTGGCGGAGGAATACAGTGCGGAAGGATACCTACCTTCCGTCATTGGATTCCTGCAGCCCGTAGAGAACGGCAGCAACAGCTGATGCTGCAGTTCTCTACCCAAGATCGTCGTGGGACACACTCGTGGACTGCTTCGGATCGTGGGTGAGTATTTTTGTGGTTTGTTATGTTAATATTTATTCCGTAAAAGACAATGGCTTCGGGGAACAATGTGACAAGTATTGGTAAGTATGTTACTCTATGTTATATGTACTGTATGTCTATGTATGTATTGTATGAATGTATTGTATGTAGTATGTATGTAGTATATATGTGGTATGTATGTAGCATGTAGTATGTATGTAGTATGTATGTAGCATGTAGTATGTATGTAGCATGCATGTAGTATATATGTAGTATGTATGTAGCATGTAGAATGTATGTAGCATGCATGTAGTATGTATGTAGTATGTATGTGGTATGTATGTAGCATGCAGTATGTATGTAGCATGCATGTAGTATATATGTAGTATATATGTAGCATGTAGTATGTATGTAGTATGTATGTGGTATGTATGTAGCATGTAGTATGTATGTAGCATGCATGTAGTATGTATGTAGTATGTATGTAGTATATATGTAGTATGTATGTAGCATGTAGTATGTATGTAGTATGTATGTAGCATATATGTAGTATGTATGTAGCATGCAGTATGTATGTAGTATATATGTAGTATGTATGTAGCATGTAGTATATATGTAGTATGCATGTTGCATGCATGTAGTATATATGTAGTATGTATGTAGCATGTAGTATATATGTAGTATGTATGTTGCATGTAGTATATATGTAGTATGCATGTTGCATGCATGTAGTATATATGTAGTATGTATGTTGCATGTAGTATATACACTCACTGGCCACTTTATTAGGTACACCATGCTAGTAAGGGGTTGGACCCCCTTTTGCCTTCAGAACTGCCTCAATTCTTCGTGGCAGAGATTCAACAAGGTGCTGGAAGCATTCCTCAGAGATTTTGGACCATATTGACATGATGGCATCACACAGTTGGCGCAGATTTGTCGGCTGCACATCCCTGATGCGAATCTCCCGTTCCACCACATCCCAAAGATGCTCTATTGGATTGAGATCTGGTGACTGAGGAGGCCATTTGAGTACAGTAAACTCATTGTCATGTTCAAGAAACCAATCTGAGATGATTCGAGTTTTATGACATGGCGCATTATCCTGCTGAAAGTAGCCATCAGATGTTGGGTACATTGTGGTCATAAAGGGATGGACATGGTCAGCAACAATACTCAGGTAGGCTGTGGCGTTGCAACGATGCTCAATTGGTACCAAGGGGCCCAAAGAGTGCCCAGAAAAAATTCCCCACACCATGACACCACCACCACCAGCCTGAACCGTTGATACAAGGCAGGATGGATCCATGCTTTCATGTTGTTTACGCCAAATTCTGACCCTACCATCCCAATGTCGCAGCAGAAATCGAGACTCATCAGACCAGGCAACGTTTTTCCAATCTTCTACTGTCCAATTTCGATGAGCTTGTGCAAATTGTAGCCTCAGTTTCCTGTTCTTAGCTGAGAGGAGTGGTACCCAGTGTGGTCTTCTGCTGCTGTAGCCCATCTGCCTCAAAGTTCGACGCACTGTGCGTTCAGAGATGCTCTTCTGCCTACCTTGGTTGTAACGGGTGGCAATTTGAGTCACCTCGAACCAGTCTGCCCATTCTCCTCTGACCTCTGGCATCAACATGGCATTTCCGGCCACAGAACTGCCGCTCACTGGATTTTTTTTCTTTTTCGGACCATTCTCTGTAAACCCTAGAGATGGTTGTGCGTGAAAATCCCAGTAGATCAGCAGTTTCTGAAATTCTCAGACCAGCCCTTCTGGCACCAACAATCATGCCACGTTCAAAGGCACTCAAATCACCTTTCTTCCCCATACTGATGCTCGGTTTGAACTGCAGGAGATTGTCTTGACCATGTCTACATGCCTAAATGCACTGAGTTGCCGCCATGTGATTGGCTGATTAGAAATTAAGTCTTAACACACAGTTGGACAGGTGTACCTAATAAAGTGGCCAGTGAGTGTATGTAGTATGAATGTAGCATGTATGTAGTATGCATGTTGTATGTATGTAGCATGTAATTTTTTTTTTATTTTTTTTTTTTACATTCAACACATTAGCTGGATGATGGGACTACTACTGTCCCATCATTGGCTAATGTGTCAATCACTGTCATGGTAGCAGGCATCGCCCGATGGGACTTGTAGTCCCATCGGACGATGCCTGCATAGACCCCCGAAGCCTGCATAGCCCCCCGGCAGGCCGGCACAGCCCCCCGGCAGGCCGGCACAGCCCCCCGGAGCCTGCACAGACCCCCTGGCAGGCCGGCACAGCCCACCGGAGCCTGCACAGACCCCCTGGCAGGCCGGTACAGCCCCCCGAAAGGCCCGTACAGACCCCAGAGAGGCTGTACAAGGGAAAAACAGGATTTTTCTTATTCCGATACCGGAAGTCCCATAGACTTGAATGGGACTTCCGGTATCGGAATCGGCGATACCGATACTTTTTTTTAAGATCGGCCGATCCATTCCGATCCGATACTTTGAAGTATCGGACGGTATCGCTCAACTCTAGTGTTGAGGCGGTAGGCCAGTCTGAATAAATGTGTTTTCAGGGCATGCTTACAATTGTGGGGATTGGGGACTAATCGTATTGACCAGGGAAGTGGATTCCAAAGAATTGGCGCAGCACGTGTAAAGTCTTGGAGACGGGAGTGGGAGGTTCTGATTATTGAGGATGCTAACCTCAGGTCATCAGCAGAACGGAGGGCGCGGGTAGGGTGGTATACTGAAACAAGGGAGATGTAGGGTGGTGCTGAGGTTTACACCGGGGGCTGCTATAATGCAGGGTTACACTGCGATGTCCATGTGCTGACGTACAGCGTTGTGCACCCGTCAGGAGGCTGTAGAATAATCCACAGACACGTGACGAGCTCAGGTAACAGCGTCACAGTGATAAGCATCATCTGCTGCTCACAATGCCCGCCCATAGACAGAAGGTGACGGTAGCGCAGTGGGCTTACAATACCACCAATTCATCCCGGATTCCAGTGATCCGCCATTATTAGTCCTGGGGCTGCCGCATACTGAGGGAGAGGTGACAGCACCTGGAATCTTTCCCCATTTTTCGGAACATTGTATGGTAAAACGAACGGTGTCAGTCAAAACTCCAAACAACAAGCCGTCATGGAGCAGCGTGGACAAACAATACAAAAGTGATGGCTCTTCGCTAAAGGCGAGGAAGAAAAAACAAACTTGTCTGTGGCAGTGGGGAGAGAGGTGAATTTCCCTGTGGCCACCGGGAGTGACCGCTCACAGCCCCTCCCACCAGGATGCAGGAATCACACAGCAGGATCTCCCACGTCACGCAGTTTCGCATCGCTGACGTGTTACCATGGTAACAGGCGAGTTCTCACCACTTCCGGCACCTCAGCCTTCCAGACACCGTGTGTATGACGTCACAAGAGGCGGCGCTCTCTTCCCTGGACTCTATGATCCCGTACACCCTCGCCGAGGTGTGCCAATATGGCGGAGGCGGAGTAAGTGTTTAGCTTCTTAAATGGGGTGACCCGGTAGTGGGGTGTAACGGCGGCTGCTGCGGGTGATAGAGGACGCCCCAACCCTACTATTCCTGTTTTACCACCCATTAAAGGCGTATTTTCTCACACAGAGTCCTGGCCCCTGTCAGTGAGCAGCTGGTTGGAAATGTCTTGATCTTAGACTGATAATTCTCACTGGTAATGTGGAGAATGAGTGGGGTCCGTGACGGCTTTACATGCCGCCTCTATGGGGAGGGGGCTTCACGGCTGCACTCAGTAGGCCTGTGTGTGATCTGCCCTGCTGTAGTGACAGGTGTGTATGACACCAACACAAATCGTATCATAAGTCGCATTATGCCACCCATGATCCTATAGTGCTCAGTACGGTGGGCCGGATTGGGTCCTTATTGTGTGCACTTAACAAGAAGCGGTACGGCGCCCGTGCGTTAGATGAGGAGCGTTACAGCGTCCGTGCATTAGATGAGGAGCGTTACAGCGTCCGTGCGTTAGATGAGGAGCGTTACAGCGTCCGTGCGTTAGATGAGGAGCGTTACAGCGTCCGTGCGTTAGATGAGGAGCGTTACAGCGTCCGTGCGTTAGATGAGGAGCGTTACAGCGTCCGTGCGTTAGATGAGGAGCGTTACGGCGTCCGTTCGTTAGACAAAAAGCGGTACGGCGTCCATGCGTTAGACGTGGAGCGGCACGGCGTCCGTGCGTTAGACTGGAGCGGCACGGCGTCTGTGCGTTAGACGAGGAGCGGTATGGCGTTCGTGCATTAGACGAGGAGCGTTACGGCGTCTGCGCTAGATGAGGAGCGGCACGGCGTCTGTGCGTTAGACGAGGAACGGTACGGCGTCCGTGCGTTAGACGAGGAGCGGTATGGCGTCCGTGCGCTAGACGAGGAGCGGTATGGCGTCTGTGCTTTAGACGAGGAACGGTATGGCGTTCGTGCGTTAGACGTAGACAGGTACGGTGTCAGTGCGTTAGACGTGGAACGGTATGGAGTCCGTGCGTTAGACGAGGAGCGGTACGGCGTCCGTGCGTTAGACGTGGAGTGGAATGGCGTCCGTGCGTTAGACGTGGACAGCTACGGTGTCACTGCGTTAGACATAGAGTGGTGCGGCGTCCGTGCGTTAGACGAGGAGCTGTACGGCGTCCGTGCATTAGACGTGAACAGGTACGGTGTCAGTGCGTTAGACGAGGAGTGTTGTGGCGTCTGTGCATTAGACAAGGAGCGATACGGCGTCCGTGCGCTTGACAAGAAACGGTACGGCGTCCGTGCTTTAGATGATCGTACGGGTCCGTGCGTTAGACGTGGAGTGGTATGATGTCCATGCGTTAGATGAGGAGTGCTACGGCGTCCGTGCGTTAGACGAGGAGCTGTACGGCGTCCGTGCTTTAGATGAGGAGCCTACGGGTCCGTGCGTTAGTCGTGGAGTGGTACGATGTCCATGCGATAGATGAGGAGTGCTACGGCGTCCGTGCTTTAGATGAGGAGCATACGGGTCCGTGCGTTAGACGTGGAGTGGTACGATGTCCATGCGTTAGATGAGGAGTGCTACGGCGTCCGTGCTTTAGATGAGGAGGGCTACGGCGTCCGTGCGTTAGACGTGGAGTGGTACGATGTCCATGCGTTAGATGAGGAGTGCTACGGCGTCCGTGCGTTAGACATGGAGACACGTGTTGTCTGTACTTTAGACTGGGAGCCACACGGCTTCCGTGCCCTAGATGTAGATGTGTGTATGTATTCAGGTATATAACTTTGAGCTTGTCTATTCTGTAGGATGAGAAATGACAGCCATGGAGATTTCAATAGCACGCTCCTTACCACATTGGCAATTACAAAGATGGTGCTCCCAACCCCCGCAAAGCCCATCATTCCTGTCCAAACGGGGGTGCAGGCGCAACAAGAGGAGCAGTCTAGTGGCATGTCCATCTTCTTCAGTCTTCTTGTGCTGGGTGAGTGTTGTGCATCTTCTGTGGTCCAGTGTTTGAACGTTCTATGTTATTATTATTATTCATTTTTATAGCGCCATTTATTCCATGGCACTTTACATGTGAAAGGGGCATGCATAGACAAGTACAATAAACATGAGTGATACAAGACACACAGGTACAGGAGGAGAGGGGACCCTGCCCGTGAGGGCTCACAGTCTACAGGGGATGGGTGAGGATACGCTAGGAGAGGGGAGAGCTGGTCGTGCGGTGGTTCAGTAGACTGAGGATCACTGCAGGGTGTAGAGGGTGTTTCTGTACATGCAGCCCCTAGCGTTGTCCTTCTGGGTGAAGGTCAGTTTTCAGTATGAAAATTCATCTCCACTCTTAGGCTATGTGCACACCGTGCGGATTCTGCTGCGTTTCCGCAGCGGTTTTGGCCCTTCGGAAACGCAGCAGTTCCGCTGACCAAGTACAGTACCATGTTACCCTATGGGGTTTTCAAAAACGCTGTGCCCACGCTGCGTTTTTTTCCGCGCGGTTTTGCTGTGGTTTACAAACCGCAGCATGTCAATTGTTTGGGCGGTTTCCGCAGCGGTTTCACACCTTTAATATAGTAGAGGTGTGAAACCGCAGTGCAAAACCGCAGGTCACTTTACCTGCGGTTCCACGCGGAAAAACCCGCAGTTGAATCTGCAGCGTGTGCACATAGCCTCACAGCAATCTTAGCTGTAATTTACAAGTAATTCTTCAAAGGAGGAAGAAAAAGACCGGGTTTTTCCAATGTATCCGCGCTGACCACACAAGGACAGAAATATTCTTCATAGCTTTATTCGGCCAACGCGTTTCTTGGCAGATCTGCCACTTCCTCAGGGCCAAAGAATTACAGCATCTGATTACAGCAGTGGTTTTATACAAAACCTTCATGACATCACAATTACATGCAAAAAGACATCACTTCCTGTGGAAACGCCCCCTCCAATGTCAAAGTGTCATACACCAGTCACAATAACTTTATATCAATATCTAACCTCTGATAAAACACATTAGGCTAGTTTCACATTAGCATCGGGCGCATAAAAAACGCAAAGAAAAACGCGAAACAAACGCGCGTTTTTTTAACGTCATGCGCACGCTGATGCGTCAAAAATACGCAGCGTTGGTTGCGTTTTACATGCGTTTTTGCATGCGTTTGCATTTTTTTATGCACATGCGTTTTTAGGTGTGTCATTTTTTCCATTGTCTAGAGAACATTCTAGACTTGTTTAACTCAAAAACGCATGCGCAAAAAAACGCAACCGTGCGCAAGACTATGCGCACGCATGCGTTCCCATAGACTTCAATGTGTTGTTTTTGCGCATTCCGTGCGCATGCGTTTTTTTGCCGAGACAGGGCGCACCAAAAAATGCAACATGTTGCGTCTGGCGCGCCTGGCGCGAAAGACAAAAAAACGCATGCGCACCAAAACGCAAGTGTGCGCAAGACCATGCGCACGTCATGTTAAACATAGGTGCACGGGTGCGCACGATGCGCTGCGCACAAAAGCACAAATGTGAAACCAGCCTTAAACATCTAAACAATCAATCTTTCATTTAAAAAATGTATGAAACCTATAATAAATATATATTAAAATTTTTATGAAGATAGAATGACTGGAATCAAGCCCACAGGTTTTAGGCAAGCCGGAACACTTAAGGCCTCCCATTATGCTATCTCTCCACTTGCCAGGAATGGTTATGTAATCTGGAATTAACCAATTATTTGGTAAAATTCCCACTAGGTGTCCGACATCCAATAACGGACCCCCATGTGAGAGCGCTGACCCTCCAGGTCAGGGAAGGAAACCCGTCGGGCCGCTAGGGACAAAGAAACATGGGAGACAGCTTGTCAAAAAATATCTACCAACTCATTGAGGCCTTTAGGATGAATGGTATCTAGTTTATATATCCAATACAGTTCTCTCTTATTTAGACACTGTATTCTGTTTGGGGTATCTGCTGGTATATGATCTATGGGTGTAACTCGCAGTGAGGCTTTATTCCTGTGTTTTTCAAATCAATGTGGAGACAAGCCATGTTTCAGATATCCTTTAGAGATATTGTGTCTCTGTGAGTTCATCCTTAGATGTAGAGGCTGGGTAGCACGTCCCAGATATTGTTTCCCACAGCAACAATCAATTAGATAAATCACAAAACTGGACTGACATGTTAGCTTAGGCCCGTTTCACACTTCCGTTTTTTGGCGACACTCAAAATCCGCCAATTTCCGAAAAAAACGGATTCGCCAAAAAAGGGGCGGGTTCGTTTTTTTCCCCCATAGACTTACATTAGTGGCAGATCTTGACTGACGGTCATCCGTCACACCCGTTTTTTGATGGATCAGCCAAAATTTTACGGTCTCCCCGGCGGATGAGACGGACTCTGCAACGTTTTTTTGACTTGACGGACCGCTATTTTTAACTGCGCCTGCGCGGAAGCTTTGCTCCAGGAACACTTTTAACCCTGAAATGCCATTCCGGGACCGGAAAAAAAAAATCTCTCTCTCTCTCTCCAGCAGTTCCTTTAAAGTTCAGCCTTCGCCGGATCCGTCAAAACAACGGTCCGGTGGCACACGGTGTGAAAACGGAGACGGATCCGTTTTCCGCCATTTTCACGGATTGCAACTGACATCAAAAAACGTATGTCTGAAACAAGCCTTAAAATTAATGTCATATACTCTATCATTATCACTATTTGAATAAAAGGTATTTACATTATCACTGATCCATAAACAACACAAGCATTTTTTGTTTTTACATTTAAAGGAACCTCTTATGTGCTTCTATAAGGTACTTTTTCCTGCATTCGGGGCTTTTTTGTCTCCCACATCCCTAATTCTACTGGGGGCTAAAATGTTTTATAGGGATGGCGCCCTCCTAAAGGTAACCACTGGTCTAGTTGGTAATACTTTCTGACAGACTGGGGCATTTAGTAGGACCTTCCAGTGCTTCTGTATTATGTTCCTGATAGTGCCATTTTGGGAAGAAAAGCTTGTGATGAAATTAGTGGTATAATATTCATCTGTAGATTTTTTATTGTCTGTCCCATGTGTTAAACTACTTTGTGAAATTCCCTTTGCCTCTGATTATGCTTTTTTTTTACTAATTTTTTAGGGTATTCACGCTCTAAAAATCTCTCTCTTAGACATTTACCGTATTTTTCGCTTTATAAGACGCTCCGGATTATAAGTCGCACCCCAAATTTTGAGGAGAAAAATAGGAAAAAATATTTTTTTTTATAAAATGTTGGTGCCTCTTATAATCCAGGCGTCTTATTGTTTACCCGGGGTGGTGGCTGTGGTGAAGCGGGGTCCCAGGGTCGCTGCTGGAGGAGGCAGGAGTGGGGTGATACGGCAGGTCGCAGGAAGGGATGAGAGGGTGCTCCGATGTGCAGCGTGCTGCCAGGGGGGCTTGTGCTGCTGCCAGGGGCGTTCGTGCTGCTACCATGGGGGCTCGTGCTGCTACCATGGGGGCTCGTGCTGCTACCATGGGGGCTCGTGCCGCTACCATGGGGGCTCGTGATGCTACCATGGGGGCTCGTGTCGCTACCATGAGGGCTCGTGCTTCTCCCAGAGGGGCTCGTGCTGCTACCAGGGGGCTCGTGCTGCTACCAGGGGGCTCGTGCTGCTGCCAGGGGGCTCGTGCTGCTACCAGGGGGGCTGTACTGCTGCCATGGGGGTCTGTGCAGCAGCCCAAGGCTCT
Source organism: Dendrobates tinctorius (assembly GCF_039654945.1). Taxonomy (NCBI): domain Eukaryota; kingdom Metazoa; phylum Chordata; class Amphibia; order Anura; family Dendrobatidae; genus Dendrobates; species Dendrobates tinctorius. The sequence continues at coordinate 2,734,865 of NW_027361733.1, read as the reverse complement.
GCCGACATTTACTGGGTGTAGGCCGCAGGGGTGTCCGGCGCTGTGGGTGTCTCCGGGTGCCCAGCGGTGTCTCCGGTTCCCATCCCGGGGCTCTGCTGACATTTTGCGACAGGCCAGAGCCCCGGGGCTCCCTCTCGCTTCCCTCTGTATTGGCTCCGGCAATATGGCGGCCGCCGCCGGGGGCGGCGCATGCGCTGATGATGATCTCGGGTCTGAGATCTCAAGAGATGAGATCTCAGCGCTGAAATCTCATCTCTCGAGATCTCAGTCCCGAGATCACCATCAGCGCATGCGCCGCCCTATTGCCGGAGCCAATACAGAGGGAAGCGAGAGGGAGCCCCGGGGCTCTGGCCTGTCACACAATGTCGACAGAGCCCCGGGATGGGAACCGGAGACACCGCTGGGCCCCCCTGAGACACCCACAGCGCCGACGAACACCCCTGCAGCCTACACCCGGTAAGGTATATCGGGTATATCCTCTTTGTAAGACGCACCCCCATTTTCCCCCCAAGTTTGGGGGAAAAAAAGTGCGTCTTACAAAGCGGAAAATACGGTACTTTGCTCCGTATAATCTTTTAGTAAGGTGCAATTTTTCCTTATTCGTTGATACTGATTTTTTGGTATGTTTGTCAACCATTTGTTGTAATAGTTACTTTTGTAGTGTACATAGCTGTTGGCGTCAACTTTTTTGAAAAAATTCCTTGTTATTTTACCTTTACCATCATATTTTATCGTTAAATCCAAAAAGTTGATCTCCATTTTACTAATCTCAGATGTTAATTCAATTCCCCAATTATTGCACATGATAATCTCCAGGAACTCAGATACTGTGTTCCTATGATTATTATAAATTATAAAAATATCGCCTATAAAGCGCTTATAAATAATAATATCATCCCTGAATATATTGTTAAAACATGCCAGGACTCGAAGGTGGCCATGAATAAATTTACATACGTAGGCACCACCCTTGAGCCCATGGCCATGCCCAGTTTCTGATGGTAAACCTTCCCCTCAAACGTGAAATAATTATTAATCAAAACGGACATGCCTCTCATAATGAAATCCTTTTGAGTTCTGCAAGGGGTTGTGACTGTTCATAACCTGTAAAGGTGAGTGTACTAACCGTGTATTGTCACCCAAAAAAATCACTTTTATCGCCCTATGTGCGCTCTCTTTCCTTAATTTCACAAGTAATTCTTAACATTTTCTTCCCAGATGAAGGGTAGTGGCACCAGGTTGCTTGGAGGCATGAGGCTTTAGGATGTAATGGCGATGATTGTCCCATTAGTGACTAAATGGGGCTTATAATGTAGGGCTCTACAGTAAGATGTCTCCCATTAATCTCCCAATCTTTTCTCACAGCAATCTGCATCATATTGGTTCATCTGCTCATCAAGTACAGACTCCACTTCCTTCCAGAGAGTGTTGCGGTGGTCTCACTGGGTAAGAGTTTAGTATAATTAGTAGTCTGAGGAATGAGATGCTGGAATCCATGTCTTGTGTACACCCAACTTTCACCATAAATCTCCTATATAATGCAATTACCGTACACTGGGGACCTGGCTCTCGCCGGCGGACGTCCCCCTGGCTCTTGCCATAGTATTCAACGTTCAATCCTAGTTATAAGTATTTCTTCTGCACAGCACCTCTCCAGGCATTCAATAATCCAGTACATTGTCATCTTGAGTAATAGGTCTGAAGGTCTGATGGTTGGAGACATGGAGAAGCAATTTGCTTAAATCTGACTGAAACTCAAAAGGCTTAAGAGAATTGCAGATTTATAGCGGAGTAAGAGAGGGCCATGTGAGTAGGCATCCTTCCCTGGTGGATCAGTCTCTTGATGTGTTTACACACTTCCCTATGGGACTTTCTGGAGGTGCCTGCACACCAGGACCCACCGTTCTGTCTATACTGCAGCGCTGCATGATACAGAGCAGCTGTCATACGTCTATTGGACTTTGTGTGACTAATGAAATTAAAATCAAGATATATATATATTAAAACCTACACGAGAGCGATCAGCTAGGACCGCGTTGTTCATCGCATTTCAGGGGACCTTAATTATCATTAAACACAATTTTTTTGGAACACTGTATAACATGTGATGGTTGTGAATAGATAAACCTTATACCGAAGAAGGAAGATCCAAAAGGAAAAAGTTATAACCCCCCACCTCTTATCTGTACACCATCTATTATCACTCTGTAAATGTCCTTGTAAACCAACATTGAGGTTACAGTCTGTAGCCAAATGTTACAGTTCTAACCTTGTCTGTCCTATCCTGGGGGTATCTTGAGATCATCAAAGACATTAAGACAACCTACAGGGGTAAAGCCATATTATCTGCACACACCTGACAGCCCGACTCTCCCGATTAGTTGAATTTCTGTAGTACAGTTTTCGTGAGAACGTCACAATGGTTCAGATGATAGTCTCCTTTTTTTTCTTATTTATTTTTTTGTTCATTTAGACCACACATGTCAAACTCTGGTCTGCAGGGTGAGTATATTTGGTCCGTGACGCCGGGCTGGTCCCCCAAATATATTTGGTCCCCCACCCGGCAACACACTTTCAACTATATCGGCATCTTCTCCCATCATTCCCCCCTCTGTGTCTGATGTTTCAGCGCAGCCGGCGCAATTATGTCATTACAATGCAATCGTTGAGCCGATATGTGCAGAGAATCTGAAGACACAATGAAGAGATCATGCATCAAGAATTTGCTGAAATTTAATTGAATCCATTATTCCTCTAACCGTGAAATGTTCCATGTGTCATTGGCTACAACACAACCCTAAAGCATGATTGATCCACCCCCATGCTTAATGGTTGGCGAGATGTTAGTTTCCTGAAATTCTGTGCCCTTTTTTTCTCCACACATACCATTGATTATTGTGGCCCAAAACTTCTATTATAACCTCATCAGTCCACAGGACTTGTTTCCAAAATGCAACAGGCTTGTTTAGATGTTCTTCTGCATACTTCTGACTCTTGAGGTTTATGGTGAGGACGCAGGAGAGGTTTTCTTCTGATGACTCTTGCATGAAGTCCATATTTGTGCAGGTGTCTCTGAAAAAAGTAGAACAATATACCACAACTCCAGAGACTGCTAAATCTTTCTGAAGGTCATTTGCAGTTAAGCAGGTGTTCTGATTTGCCTCTCTAGCAATCCTACAACCAGCTCTCACTGAGGTTTTGCTTGGTCTTCCAGAACTTATCTTGACCTCCACTGTTCCTGCTAACTGCCATTTCTTAATTACATTTCGAACTGAGGAAAGAGCAACTTAAGAACACTTTTCTATCTTATTAAAGCCTTCTCTTACTTTGTGGGCCTCTACCATGTTCATTTTCAGAGAGCTTGGCAGCTGCTTAGAAGAACCCATGGCTGCTGTTTTTTGGCACAAGGTTAGAGGAGGATGAGATTTGCATCACCTGCCTTTCCTAACGATCATAGTGAACAAGCCATAGCCCTAAAAGGCTAATTAAGGTCTGAAACTTTGGTCAAAGGATTTTTAGCACAGAAATCGGTCCATTTTCATTTTTATAATTTTTTTTTAATTTTAAAAATCAATATATATATATATATGTCGTATTTTCTGTCGTATAAGACGACCGGGCGTATAAGACGACCCCCCAACTTTTCTAGCTAAAATAGAAAATTTTCTTATATGCCATGTGTCATCTTATATGCCGGGTGCGGGGGAGTGGTCCCGATGACAAAGGGAGGGTGTACGTGGAGTTATCATCCCCCTTTTACCTCATTGGTGGCAGCGGTGCTGTCTGCGGGTCTCATTGCTGGGTATCCGCGGCTACTCCATCTGCACTGTGGTGCCTCTGTGCTGGGGATCTGCGGCTCCTCTTTGTCCAGCGTGGGGGCGCTGTGCTGGGGGGCGCTGCGGAGGCTCTCTGTCCAGCGTCGGGGCTCCTCCGGCATTTCCCCAAAGCCCAGAGGCCCAGGCAGCTACATTGCTGCGATGCGGTGGCCTCCCTGAAAATGGCCACTGGAGCCCGTGTATGCTCAGATTCAGATCTCGTCTCCTGAGATCTCGGGACGAGATCTGAATCTGAGCATGCGTGGGCTACGGCAGCCATTTTCCAGGAAGCCACCACATCGCAGCAATGGAGCTGCCTGGGCCTCTGGGCTTTGGGGAAATGCCGGAGGAGCCCCGACGCTGGACAGAGAGCCTCCGCAGCCGCTCCCCAGCACAGCGCCCCCACGCTGAACAAAGAGGAGCCGCCGACCTCCAGTACAGAGCCGCCACACTGCTGAAGGAGGAGCCGCCGCACCGCTGCCACCAATGAGATAAAACGGGGATGATAACACCATTTACACCCTCCCTTGTTCATCGGGTCCACTCCCCCCATATGCACTCGTCGTATAAGACGACACCCGGCGTATAAGACGATCCCCGACTTTTAAGCAGATTTTCAAGGGGTTAAAAAGTCGTCTTATACGCCGGAAAATACGGTATTTTGCCTAGGAAAGGAATCATGCCATGTTTAATTTTCGCTCTTTTAGAGATAAGTTCATCTTCGACTTGCTTAACTGTTCACAATAACAGTAATTTTGACCAGGGGTGCCCAAACTTTTCCATGTCACTGTATATGATTTCATTATTTTAATTTAAGATAAACTACGGTATCTAAAATTTCCGTTGTTAGTGGGACAACCCCTTTAGTTTGTTTCCATATGAAAACGTTCATTGTTATATTTGATCAGAAGGAATAACTTTTTCAATTATAGACATTTTTTTTAACTAATATCAAGGTTGGCTTCGACTTTGTCCAAGCTTTTCATTTTGGCCCTCAGTGTATTTAAGTTTGACGTTCCTGATTTAGCCAAAGAGGTCAAGATGCTACTCACTTGTCCTGTCTCTTCTCCTGTGCATCAGTATACCTCCCAACACTTTTTATATAGTTTTCAATTCACATTATCTACATCGATCATCAGTGTTCAAGTACTGATACATCAGTATTGGAGACAACTCTGCTCCAGTTCTGTTCTGCTGCACTGGAATCCTCTTACTCTAGCTGTCACGCCGCTTTTGCAGCTCTCATCCCCCTGTTCCGCCTCTGCTGCAAGGTATCCCCTTGTCCTAGGTGTCCCACCGCTGCTGTAGCTCTTACCCCCGGTTCTAGTTGTTCCGCCTCTGCTGCAGCTCTCATCCCCCTTTTCTCGCTGTCCCGCCTCTGCTGCACAGGCATTCCCTTGGCCTAGCTGTCCTGCCTCTGCTGCATAGGCATCCCCTTTCTCTAGCTGTCTTGCCTCTGCGGCAGCTCTCATCCCCCTGTTCTAACTTTCCCGCCTCTGTTGCACAGGCATCCCCTTGCCCTAGCTGTCCTGCCTCTGCTGCACAGGCATCCCTTTGCTTTCGCTGTCCCACCTCTGCTGCACTGGCATCTCCTTGCCCTAGCTGTCCTGCCTCTGCTACACAGGCATCCCCTTGCCAAGCTGTCCCACCTCTGCTTCACAGGCATTCCCTTACCCTAGCTGTCCCGCCTCTGCTGTAGCAGTCATTCCTCTACTCTAGCTGTCCTGCATCTGCTGCACAGGCATCCCCTTGCTCTCACTGTCCCGCCTCTGCTGCACTGGCATCCCCGTGCTCTAGCTGTCCCGCCTAATCTGTAACTCTCAACCCTCTGTTCTAGCTTTCCCGCCTCTGCTACACAGGCATCCCCTTGCCAAGCTGTCCCACCTATGCTTCACAGGCATTCCCTTGCCCTAGCTGTCCAGCCTCTGCTGTAGCAGTCATCCCTCTACTCTAGCTGTCCTGCATCTGCTGCACAGGCATCCCTTTGCCTTTGCTGACCCGCCTCTGCTGCACTGGCATCCCCTTGCCCTAGTTGTCCTGCCTCTGCGGCACAGTTACCTCCTTGCTCTTGCTGTCCCGCCTCTGCTGCACTGGCATCCCCTTGCCCTAGCTGTCCCGCCTCACCTGTAGCAGTCATCCCTCTACTCTAGCTGTCCTGCATCTGCTGCACAGGCATCCCTTTGCCTTTGCTGACCCGCCTCTGCTGCACTGGCATCCCCTTGCCCTAGCTGTCCTGCCTCTGCGGCACAGTTACCTCCTTGCTCTCGCTGTCCCGCCTCTGCTGCACTGGCATCCCCTTGCCCTAGCTGTCCCGCCTCAGCTGTAGCAGTCATCCCTGTACTCTAGCTGTCTTGCCTCTGCTTCACATGCATTTCCCTGCCCTAGCTGTCATGCCTCTGCTGTAGCAGACATCCCAGTACTCTAGCTGTCCCGCCTCTGCTTCACAGGTATTCCCCTGCCCTAGCTGTCCTGCCTCTGCTGTAGCAGTCATCCCTGTACTCTTGATGTCTCAGTAAGTCTTTGACTTCACTCCATCATGGCAAAGGGCTATCGGATATTAATTTTACTGGTATTAACTTCATGGAAGTCGAAAAGCGGGTGATATGGACCGGACTTTATTAGAAGAGGTAGCAATATGGATCTATATAATGTGCACATTGTCTCCCTCTGGACCTAAGGCCCCCATACACATTAGATTAATGTTGCCTGAACCCGCCAATATCAACAGGTTTAGCCAACAATCTAATGTGTACAGGAGAGTCAGCTGCCTAATGGTCAGGAGAGATATTGATAGCACATGTCTAATTTCAGGTTTCTGATCACATTGTTCTCTCTGAGATAAGCCGCCGGCCGACATGGCAACGAATGGCTTTCTCATAGTGAACACGAGCGCTCGGCTGTATGATAATCGTCTGAGATGTCTGTCAGTTAAAGCATTGTTTGGTCGACATCCATCTAATGTTTATGGTTGACTTTAAGGATATATAATTTTTTTTTGTACAATAGCTTTTTTTTCTCATTATCTGTTCCCTTATTTTTTCAATGTTTCTCTTGCTTCTTTTACTTTACTTTTCTGTTTGGGTGAAAATATGCTTATGGACCTAGACGTATACATTATGTCCAAAGAATTACTGTAACCTTCATTTAGATTTGTATCCTATAGATTTGTAAACTGTTGGTTTATGACGGCGCTTATCTTATGTATTTATGAAGTGATAACATGGTTTACAGATATGAGGGGTTTGCCATAGTTTTGCCCTCTTGAATGAAATTTGAATCTTCGTTCTTCCGTATAAGAAATGTCTTTCCTATCCTTTACTTTAGGTAAAGTGATCCCAAAAATGAGTATTTAAAAGGAACCTGTGAGCAGAATTGTGCTCAGTAACCTACAGACATTGTCAGGTCGGCGCCATTATACTGATTAAAATGATATCTTGGTTTATGAAATTCGTCTTGTGGTTGTTGTTTAATCTTTTATTTTCTGTTTTCAGTTAATGATCTGCTCGTGCTCAGGGGTGGCCTGTGGGGGGTCTTCATGGGGTGCTCTGATTAGGTATTCACCAGTATGGCTTCTGACAGGTCACTGATCCCTCACTGACCGGCCCCTATTTTACATACTAATTATATGTATTGGAAAAAAATATATCTATTCATCATGCAGGCAGTGGCACATGTGCTGTAGCATGATCAGATTTATAATATCCATATTTTTATTTTATGTAATCATATTTATTTAGAAAATAAAAAAAAAATCTTCCTCAAAATGGCGCATGCAGTAGCATGATTTGGAATGCGATAGATGCTACTGCGTCGCCGCGGCGCCATTTTGCTAGAGAAAAAAAAATGTCTCCACCAAGATGGCGCCGGCTGCGATCCCATATATGCTACAGTGCAGGTGCCGTCGCCTGCATGATGAATATATTTTTTTTTTTTCAAAACAGTAAGATATACAGTATGTAAAATAGGGGGCAGATCAGTTAGGGATCTGTCATAAGCCATACAGATGAATATGTAAGCAGAGCACCACATAATGAAACACTTATGGAACCACATCATTTCAGTTTAATGGAGCACATTATGGGATGACTCATGGTGAGGAATCTGGCACTTATTCTGCATTCATGGCTGTCCCTCTCCCCACACCAGCAGACATGGGAATGTGGGTAGTAGATCTTCATTGTGTGAACTTGTCATCTTATCCATCTAGTCTTGTATGTTTGCAGGAATCCTGATGGGTGCCGTGATCAGAATCATTGAGTCTCAGAAACTAGCGAACTGGAAGGTACGCACGAGATGACATCGGCACATGTGAACCAATATCTATAGTAACTGTAAACCCATTCAAATGTTGTACTCCAGTCATATCCAAAGCTGCAGATTTCCCCATGATATCACGCAGGTGCACAATACGATCTAAGCCATTATAGGTGGCAGCTGTGAGAATTGTCTCTGCGCTATAAGATAAAATAGCTGAACTGCGTTGCCCAACAGGTCTTCTTAAGATATTACCCTCTGTCTCCAATAAATGCTTGAGATGTGAAAATGCTGAAGGACACTATGCTTCATATCTGGTGGAGATGCCCTCAAATAAGTGGCCTCTGGAGCAAAGTCTTTGATGTTTGCAAACACATTACAGGGGAATCGTTTAGAACTCCCCAGATCGGACTTCTTTCTATGATACCAGGGTCTTTTGAATCTATCAAAAGAGGATTGCTGAGACACTGTTTATCCGCCACTAGAACAGTCAGTCCCAGACACCGGCATTCTAGAATCACTTCATCTGTCCAAGAATGGTCTCTTGATATGGATTTTTTGGGTAGAATGGAAAGACTCTCTGATCATAATAAAATTAGCTCAGACAACTTTTTCCGTAATTGGCAAGGATTGATTTTATTCAGAGATTCCCCAGAGTACTCTTCAATCCTTCTGTCGTGATGAAGAAATAAACTGGAGCAGTGAGCAGCAACTAACAGAATGGTTTTTAACAGGGAAAAATGCAAAGTACTACATCTGGGCAATAAAAATGAAAAAAGCATATACAGAATGGGAGGAATAGGGCTAAGCAACAGCACATGTGAAAAAGACTTGGGTATACTAATAGATCATAAACTGAACATGAGTCAACAGTGTGATGCAGCAGCAAAAAAGGCAAATGCAATTCTAGGATGTATTATCAGAAGCATACAGTCTGGATCACGTGAAGTCATTATTGCCCTCTACTCCTCTTTGGTCAGACCTCATCTGGAATACTGTGTCCAGTTTTGGGCACCACATTTTAAAAAAGACATCAACAAACTGGAGCAAGTTCAGAGAAGAGCGACCAGAATGGTGACCGGTCTGCAAACCCTGTCTTATGAGGAAAGGTTGCAGGATTTGGGAATGTTTAGCTTGCAGAAGAGAAGACTGAAAGGAGACTTAATAGCTGTCTACAAATATCTCAAGGCTGTCACATTGTAGAAGGATCATCTTTATTCTCATTTGCACAAGGAAAGACTAGAAGCAATGGGATGAAACTGAATGGGAGGAGACACAGATTAGATATTAGAAAAAACTTTTTGACAGTAAAGTTGATCAATGAGTGGAACAGGCTGCCACGAGAGGTGGTGAGTTCTCCTTCAATAGAAGTCTTCAAACAGAGGCTGGACAGACATCTGGCTGGGATGATTTAGTGAATCCTGCTTTGACCAGGGGGTTGGACCAGATGGCCCTGGAGGTCCCTTCCAACTCCTGGGTCATCCTCTGATTCTGTGACACCATATATTGCACGTATACATACCTGCATCTGGGTGGATTCATAAACATTGCTCATCTCTTTCTCTGCCCTTAGGATCTCTTCTTGATTTTTCTATTTTGTTATAATTTTCTACTAAAAGTTATTTTCCTTACTTTGTCAGGTTTGACAAAGACCAACTTGATTGCAAGAAGTTAATGAACAATTTGTTAATATGTCATACTGTACTTAAAAAAACTACCTCTTTGGTTGTATTTAGAAATGTAACTATATGCTGTTCTCAATTAATAAATAAAGCAGTTTATTAAATCAAAAAGCAGAACTGGGGATGTAGCTCTTAGTTGTTTTTGGCGTATAAGACGAAACATATGTTATCTGAAAACTAAGGGCTGTATATGTAGCCTCGCAAATACACTACAGCCGGCACAAGGGAAAAACATAACAGTGTAGACTTTCCTGCATGGCAGTGCTGGAGAAATCTAGCAAGTCTAGTTCTAATTTCAGATTTGATTTCCATTGATGTCTGGCTTTATGACGCTGATGGCGGCAGCCTCATTACTTGCTCCAAGATTGAGCTGCTTTCTTTTCATTTTGCACAGGAGGAGGAGATGTTTAGGCCCAACATGTTTTTTCTTCTGTTGCTGCCTCCCATCATATTTGAGTCTGGTTACTCGCTACATAAGGTAATGCTATGTACAGGTATGTACCGGACTGTCCAGTAGTCCTCTAGTGTTCTTTCATTACTTTGTGACTCCTTGGCCTCTGTCAGTACTGCTGGTCCTCCGCCCTGGCCTTGCCCGGCGCCATATGTCTGTAGAGTATTTATAATGCGGAGCTCTCTGCAAAATGTCATAGATACAACTTTTAATTCATATCCTGTTTATTTCCTCTCTTTTTCCCAGGGTAACTTCTTCCAGAACATTGGCTCCATCTCACTCTTTGCTGTTATTGGGACAGCGATATCAGCCTTTATTGTGGGCGGTGGCATTTTTTTTCTGGGAAAAGTGAGTGTATATTACTTGGACAGTATAACAAGGACTAGACACTATAATAGTTTATAGTCTTGTCGTGGCGTCACATTCTGGACTCCCTCTGTGTCTACGTGAGGGGATCCTCGCTAAAACCAGAATCTGTACTAAGCTGGAAAGTTTGGACAATATCACACAAGTCTGCTCTAGATCCCTCAGTATGGCTAATCATAGACACCACGGAGAGAGCCCCTGACTGGCCCCTAAAGGTCTCATAAGACCAACTCTAGAACCCTCATCATATCCAGTCATAGACACCTTGGATATGCCCCCTGACTGGCCCTGAAAAGTCACATAAGACCTTCTCTAGCTCCCTTGTCATGGCCGGTCATAGGCACCACAGATATGTGACTTTTAGGAACTAGTCTGGGAGCCTAAGACCTTCTCTAGATCCCTCATCATGACTGGTCATAGGCACCATAGGCCCCAGCCCTAGCGTCTAAAGGTCACATAAGACCGTCTCTAGATCTCTCATCATGGCTGGTCATTGGTACCCCAGATAGGCACCTGGACTAGCTTCTAAAGGTCACATAAGAACTTCTCTAGAACTCTCCTCATGGCTGGTCATAGTCACCTCACATAGGCTCCCTGACTGGCTCCTAAAGGTTGCATAAGACCTTCTATAGACCCCTCATCATGGCCAGACATAGAGAACACAGATGGGCCCCCTGACTGGCCCTTAAAAGTCAAATTTGACTCCTCCTCTTTACTTTACTCATCATGGATGCAGATTTCTCGCTTAGTTCATCAAAGTCACATGAGCTAATCGCTTTCCCCTAAGACTCACAAATGTTGCAGATGAAGAATGCAGGCTTTTACCCATTGTATTTTAAAGAGTCAAGTGTAATCCAGCAAAATTATCTGCTGTTTTGTATGTCTGCATCTGAGCTCTGTTTCTCCTCAGAGGCATCCTGCGGTCCGGGGCCAGCTTTGTCTACATGTCTGTGGTTAGTGTGGCAGACCAGAAGCCTTTCCTTTTAATATTTTGTGGTCTTCTCTCTTCCTGCAGGCAGACGTAATTTACAAGCTAACGATGACAGACAGGTAATCTCGGGCATGTGGATAATGTGATGGTAACATGAGATGTGGCATGGTGCCAGCATATAGCTGGTGTTAAGGAGTTAATGGGATGCATGGGGGTAAATACACAACTGTGTGTGCCAAGCACAAGCGTGGCGGTCACTTGGTAACATATGTAAATGTTGCTGTTGGTGCACTCTCCGGCAACCTCAGCCCATGTCCATGAAATACAGACACACGTACAGCCCCGGCAAAAATGGTTAAACCGCCACAATTGAGTAAGTTCTCCTGACTTCCTCCTTACCGCTTAGTAAACAGACAAATCTCGGGTAAGAAATAAAGCAATGTGAACTCGGCCTAAAGGAGAAGCGCTTGTAGAGCTTAACCAATCCTGGATAGAAAGCATGGCCCCGACGAGAAACAATGGAAAGGATTATGAGGTCTGATCCACATGACTTTTTCCTGAAATGTGGGGGAAGTCTTCAGTGCGGATGAAAAACATGTAGAGCCGCTCCATTTCCATTGCAGGTTTTTCCATAGCGTAAGGGACAGACTTGGTATGTCTGACCCATGTGTACATACCCTTAAAGGCGTTGTCCAAAATTTCAGAAACAGCACCACCTCTAATCATGGGTTATTTGGTATCCACTTAAAGGAAAATCCAGCTCCCCAGAGTAAAATTTTCTTTATTGGTGAATTATATCAGCACAGAAGTTAAAGGCTTGTCAAGATAATGACGTGTGCACAGTCTGTCACTGGGCAGTCAGAGATCAAACCGGCTGTTGATGCGTTTTTGTTTTTTCCACCCTTAATCATGATGACAGAATTACATCCATGGGAGTTTAAATTGTAGGTTGTTCCTATGTGCTCAGTTCATAACTAATTTAATTGATGCTACGGCATTTGAATGCATAATTGCTTTAAATCGGTTAGATGTAATGCTGTAGATAAGGCACCTCGGTGTGCACATTAATACATTCATTGTGAAACAAAACAGATAATTGTGAAGGGAAATTAGAGATGTTGCTCCATCAACAAATCTACATTATCACTGAAAAGGGAGCATGATTGGCATTAGTAGTATTCACATGGCAGGAAAGCAGCACTAAAACCATGTCTCCGTATTAAATAGCCTTTAGGGTCTATTTAGCAATGTAGTTTGAATGAATTGCTTATTATATAAATTACATTGACTAAATTGTATTTCTTTTGGAGATTCATAAAAAACATAATTTCTTACTCCCAGAAAAATAGGGGAAATATTATAGCATCACTCCAGCGTTTTGGTTTTCGCCACTGAAGTGGTGTTTTAAACACAAGGCCCCCTGGTCATATACTCACCCTCCGTCGTCTTCATCGTTTTTCAGTGCCGCCCCGCTTTCGCTCCGTCATGTGAGCGTAGCTTCTGATAGCTCTCAAAGCAAGTCTATGATTGCCAGAACGTGGCTAAAGCTGGAGTGGCACTTTAATTAGTGAATAAATAGACATATAACAAATATTAATCCCTTACCAACCGCGGACCTGATAGTACATCAGCGGTCAGTATCCCCTGCTTTGAGGTGGGCTCTGGAGGTGAGCCCTTTTTGGCTAATCCCCAGGTATGCACAGCCTGTCCATAGGGACAAGTCCACAGAACCACTAGGGATGTGCCGTAACCTGATTACGTAGTACACACCCCTGTCATATTCAGACAGTGCTTTTATGGGCAATTGAACATCAGAAGCAATGTGTTACCCTACCACTGTTATTTTATGTTACACATTCCAACAACCGCCTTTAAGTCTGTCCTCCTTCTTAGTGAATCAGACCCACCAGCTTCCCTGACTGCAGCTACGGAATGATTAACTATACATCAACTATCTGGTACTGTATCCAAGCTCTGCGGTAGTCAGACTCACCAACCTCCATGGACAGCTATACAGTGGTCTTTTTCCTATGGCAAAAATTTACCTGGTGCGCCACGATCATAACCGCTCCTCGGTTACCTATACTGATTACCCCCTGGCACTGTCCACTATCCATAGCGTATCAGATCTTCTTTGAGCCTTCAATGGGGGACACAGCACCCGCTCTTATTTGTGCCATTTTTGGTTTATCTTACGGTAATCTTTTATCTCCTTTCCCACAAACTGGTTAGCTCTGCCAGTTGGTGGATAATAGCCTGCTGGGGTGGAGTTAGGCTTTTCTTCTGGCTAGTGTCAGTTGCATAAACCCATGGTTTCTTGTGTCTCCCAATGAAGGCTCTGAGAAAAAGATTTTACGGTGAGTAACCAAAATCTTCTTTTATTAATCGTATGTAGCAATACAAACAAATAAGGATTTATAAAAAACCTAATGGTGTAGCAATAGGGATTCGGGATGATGGTATCTCTGTACTAATAACATTGGTACCTTTTTGTTCAAAAGCCATATCCATCAGTAACCTAGCATAAGTAGTATATATAGAATGGAAAGAAAAGGATTGAAATATGTATATTGTAATTTGTTGTGCTTCTGATACAAATATCACTTGAAACAATTCAGTCAAACTACAGTGCTAAATAGACCCTAAATGCTATTTTACACGGAGACATAACATACTTTTTTTTTTTTTTTAATTTGTTTATTGAACTCAAAACAAGAAAAGGATGTAATGTACAGCATACATATTTGCTCGTGGTTATGAACATTATACAGAGCAGAAACACTCTTATTAATATACGAGTAATACATACATAATCCCCCAAGCATATACAAAGAACGGCCTATATATTATAAACAGAATCTATGATTCTATGTACATCAATTATATTCCACAGGCCTCTGTCATGTCGCTTAGATAATGCAGATCGATTATAAATTCCTAAACTAGACTACAACTATATCAACTATTTACCAATTCGCAGCCTACTATCCTTCACCATAGTGTCTCACATGCAATGTCTCCATCCTAGAATGTAAGATAAAAAGAATTCCACTTCTCCCAGATCTTTTCAAATTTACCCGGGCATCCCCTGTTCTGATATAATGTGCGCTCATGTGGAAAAATCGTATTTACTAGGTCAATCCAGGTTCTGAGAGAAGGACATGAATTGCCCATCCACTGTAGTGGCAATACTTTCCGTGCCATGAACAGCGTTTCACGTAGAAATAGCCCAACATGATGACCCCAAATCTCCTCCTCCCACACCCCAAACAAGCAGACCATGGCTCAAGAGGGACAGGAGTTTGCACCAATGATGACAAGAATAGCGTCACCTCTTTCCAGTACTGTAGGGTAGTGGGACACTGCCATATCATGTGGACAAAGTCTGCATCTGGTGCATGACAACGCAAGCATTCTGATGATTGGAATCGACCCATCTTAAAAAGTGGTATCGGAGTCAAATATGATTGGTTTTTCGACCCATCTTAAAAAGTGGTATCGGAGTCAAATATGATTGGTTTATTAAATACAACTGTATCATTCTATTATTAATAGATGGTGATACTCCGATCGGGGACGCCAGGATCTCTTCCCACTCCTCTCCCTGCGTATTAGGGATGAGTCTTTCCCACTTCCCTTTAACTGAGCTTATGGCAGACTCTGCTCCCACTGACAACATGTACGTATATAAAGAGGAGATAAGGCCCTGGTGACCCTGTGAATTAAGTATTCCTATAAATGGTAGGGATGAAATGACACGGCCCACACCCACACACCTCATGTGCGACTGAAGAGCAGATCTTAGTTGCAGATAACGGAAAAATTGAGATCTCGGGGCACCACTGTTACGTGTTACAGAACCACTTAGCACCCAGAATATGTTGTGCAGTTATATGTATGGATAATAGGTTCTATGTGAGATGCATGTCCCTAATGCATTGGCATTCCCCTTTTGTCTGCCCTCCCCCCACCTTTGTATTTTCCACAGTAAACATCGGCAGGCTCCGGCCACCTGCGGCTTTTGTAATGCATGTCTGGCCTGCCGCTTTTCTATTGGCCGGCCCTCTGTATCTGTGTGATATATTCTGTGTCCTGTGAGTAAAGTGTTGTCAGACTGGAAATACATGGAGAAGCAGTGATCTTTTATATGCGCCCATGTAACCCAGGGATTCCAGCCAGCGTAATTCATTCAGACTCCAGCCAATGCAGAGCGGACCTCCGAAAACACGGGGTGGTATTGAAAGAGGTACCCCAGCTTGGTAGACCCCCGTTACAACCACGTTTAGCCTGTACCTGCTCAAAAGACATTAAAGTCCCATGATCGTACAACTCTCCTATCAGGGAGACATTATGTTGAATCTAAAAGTCAGTGGACGGGTGATTTAGTAATATCGGAAAATAGGCGTTTTTCTATAGGGGCATTTCAGCTATGATATCCCGAAATCCAATCACTTTTTTAATCTGCCTCCATACTAATCGTGCCAGACGGAGCAGGGGCAGTAGACGAGGGACACCAGGCTTCTCCAACTCCAGGAAACCCAATGGGCAATCAGTTCCCGCAGCGTGAAGCAAGTGACTTTCAGAATTAGGGAGATCATTACCTGGCATCCATTCACTGAGAGCCTTAGCCTGTCCAGTCAAATAATATAGAAAGAAATCTAGTAGCGCCACCCCGCCTTCCTTTTTAGGCCTTTGTAGAGTGGACAATTTAAGTTTGGGTCTGGTTTTTCCCCATATAAAAGATGTGACCTGGGAATTAAGATTCACAAAAAAGGACTTAGGTACCATTACAGCACTGTGCTGAAGGGAATAGCTGAGTTTGGGAAGTAATATCATTTTAATCAGGTTGATGCGTCCGTCCACAGACAACGGTAATTTGCTCCATGTTGCAAATTTAACTCTAACCAGTTCCAGCAATGGGTAGATATTAAGTTGTAAGTCGAGCGTGCTGTTATGGGATATATGAACACCTAAGTATTTAAAACTAGATACCATAGACAGCGAGGAAAGAGCCTCAAGTCGGGGTATGGGATAGGGGTAGTAGGGCAGACTTCTCCCAATTTATATATAAACCCGAATATTTACTGAATCTGTCTATGGTGGCAATCACTTGAGGCAAAGTTTCCTCCGCCTCATCCATAAATATCACCATATCATCTGCATATAAACCTATGGTATCCACCCGACCCGCTATATCTATACCCCTAATGCCAGGGGAAGACCTTATACGTATTGCCAATGCCTCAATTGCAAGGGTGAAGAGGGCCGGGGAAAGGGGCACACCTGACGGGTTCCCCTATGTAATGAAAAGGACTCAGATATGGAATTGTTCACAATAATACGGGCGTCGGGCTTCATATATAGTGTTTTAACCCATTTTATGAACTTATCACCGAAGCCATACCTCTGTAGGCATGCGGAGAGGAAAGGCCACTCAAGAGAGTCAAAAGCCTTGGCAGCATCTAACGATGCTTGTGCCCATTTGTTGTCTGGCATTAGGGAACTATTTTGAACTATTGACTGGACTCTTCTGATATTAATTGAAGTGTTCTTACCAGGCATAAAGCCCGTCTGATCAGGATGTATAAGGTTCAGTATAATCTAATTTAATCTGGTGGCTAGGATCTTAGTAAAGATTTTATAGTCCACATTTACTAACAATATGGGACGATAGGATCCACATTCCAAAGGGTCCTTCCCCTCCTTCCTAAGCACTATGATATTGGCCTCGTAAAAGGATTCAGGCATAGATTCCCCCTCCCATATTCCCTGAAATACCTTTTTCAAAAGTGATGTTAATATGTCCCGGTATTTTCTATACAATTCAATAGGGAACCCGTCCGGCCCAGGGGCCTTCCCAGAGGCCATGTCTGAGCGACCGGTTAGTATCAGAGTGGTCAGGTCTAGCAAATTCTTTCAATTTTTCAGCTGCTCCTGCCCCCTTGGAGCGGTTCATTCTCAATAGCAATATGGCACAGCTGGGTAACAGAAATAGTGTGTCCAGGAGACCCCCAGGTCCAGGTTATGCACAGCAGAGTTATAATGTGCTAAGCGTCCCAAGGGCGGCACAAAGCAGAAGGGCCACACAGGAGAATGGAACCCGGCTCTGAGGAGTGACCAAGAAGCCCTATTGCTGGGGGGGAATCCGCAGTGCCCGCAGAGACAGCAACCAGGGACGAGTCTAGAGGACCCTGGAGTAATAGCACCGACTCGGTGGGCGATTTAGCAGAGGGGAGTGCGGGGCCCAATCTTCCAGAGCACTCACCGTTACTCCCCTTCATTTCCTCAGGATATGTGCTCACGGTTCTGTTCAGCGCTGCAAGGAGGGAGCCAGCGCCGCGTCTCTCACAGCTAGAGAGAGCGCTCGCTTCTGAAAATGGCCACCGCCCCGTGCAGGCCCCACCGGCCGCCCCAGCCTCCACCGCCGTCAGACCACCGAAATTCGGTCTCCCGCGGGGGCCCCGAGATGCACCACAGGTCAGGGGGTCTGATACCGGTAAGTCCACCGCGGCACCACCGGTCCGCTACCAGGATAGAGTCAGGATGTGAGGAGCTCTCCCTGAACACGTCCTCTCCCGGCCACTACATAGCCACGCCCCCCCGGAGACATACTTTTTAGCGCTGCTTTCCTGCCAATGTGAATACTACACGAGTTAGCCTGTCAATCATGCTCTCTTTTTATTTCTATCGTATATTTGTTGATTCAGCAACATGTAATTATCTATTTTGTTTCTCATTGTATGTGCCTAATCTATAGTATTACACCTAATCTATTTAAAGCAATTCAATTAGGCAATAAAATGCGATCAAAAAGTCAAATGGAAATAAACATGGTATCCCTGAAAACGCCTTCTTGTCCTGCAAAAAACAAGCCGCCATACAGGTCTGTCAGTGGAGAAATGAAAAAGTTATAGCTCTTGCAATACAGCAATGCAAAAACAATTATTTTTTTATCTGAATAGAAAGTGATCAAAAAATACCTGATTCAGACAGAACCCCCAGTAGAAGGTCCCCTATAATGAGGCAGACAGAGACACTGTGGATGCCGTCTGTCCTATGATCCAGCAGTGCCCGTCTTTTTAGGCATGCATAAAAGCGCGTCAGACCACAGTTTTGTGCATCTCTGAAAAAGAACACAGCTGAACAGAGGCCTGATGGAGTAAAGAATAACACTGCTGCCTCATTATAGTGATTGGATCTGCAGGGGGTTTCATCTGAATCACATCATTTGGAGAGTTTGATGGAAACTCCAATGTAAGTGCTCAGCGTAGCGCTTTGGATAAACGTGATCCAAAATGTTATGTAAAAAGTTCACAACAAAAGCTTATGCTCAATCCACAAAAAAAGCAAGTCCCCTCTCACTTCCGTCATCTCTTAGTGGAAATATAGGGGCTTCCACATTACTCATAGCACAAAGGCTCTGGAAAAGCTCTATGGTTCCCCCCAAAAAAGAAATCCAGCAAATGCCCCCTCCCTTCTGAGCACCACAGTGTGCCTAAACCACATTTAGGGTCCACATGTTTGGCATTTCTGTAGCGATGAGAGCCCGCCTAATTTACGGAGTCCATGTTTCCAGAAGCACGAGCTAGACATAATGTACTGGGCACTACAATGGCAGATTTGCAATTTTTACTCAGCAACATCCACTACTGCTTGTTTCTGGAACACACCCTTAGAGTCAAAATCATCACTACACTTGTAGATAAATTCCCATAGGGGTATAATTTCGAAAATGGGGCCACTTGAGGGGGGTATACTGCTCTTCTTGCACTTAAGGGCTTTGTAGATGGAGTTTGCAAACTATTCTACCATAATTTGTTCTCCAAGAGCAAAATAGAGCTCGTTCCCTCCCAAGTATTGCCGTGGGGCTAAGAAGTACTGTACAGCCACATTTGGGGTATTTCCATGTTCAGCAGAAATTGGGTGACAAATTTTGTTGTCAGTTTTATTCATTTTGCCATGTGAAAATCGAAAGTATGGGGATAAAACAAATGTTTGGTGGTAAAAAAAGTAATAATTTTTCTTCCCTTCGCAATGGTACAAATTCTATGATACCCTGGTAATGTCAATATGATCACTGCACCCTTAGATGAATTGATTGAGAGGTGAAGTTTGTAAAATGTAGTCACTTATGAGGAGTTCTTCTGTTCTGGCACCTCAGGGGCTCTCCCAGTGGGTCATGGCACCCGCAAATCTGCACTACAATATAGCACTCCTTCCCTTCTGAGCTTTCCACTGTGAATGAAAAGTAGCTCCCGATTTACATGTAGGATATTGGCGCACTCAGGATAAATTGCATAAAAAACTGAGAGGTCCAGTTTTTCCTACTAACCCTTATAAAAAATGAAAAATTTGGGGCTAAAACAACATTTTAGTAGTAAAAATGTATTTATTCTTTCTTTACTGCCCAATGCTATAAAATTCTGTGAGACACCTGTGATACCAACATGCTTACTGCACCCCTAGATGAACTCATTGAGAGGTGTAGTTTCTAAAATGAGGTCACTTATGGGGGGGTTTCTGCTGTTCTGGGACCTCAGGAGCTCTGCCACTGTGACATGGCACCCTCAAACAATTCCAGCAAAATCTGAACTACAATATGGCTGAGCTTTCCACTGTGCCTCAAAAGCAGTTTTAGACCACATATGGGGTATTGGCATACTAAGTAGAAATTGCGTAACAAATTGTATCCATTTTCTCCTATTATCCCTTTTGAAAATTAAAAACTTGAGTAGAGATGGGCAGACACCTGGATGTTCGGGTCCGTGGGGTTCGGCTGAACGGTTACAAAAAGTTCAGGTTCGGGTACCAAAATAGTACTTGAACCCGGACCCCATTCACTTGAATGGGGTGGCTGAACATCCAGTGTTAACCACGCTATCATGTGCATGGCAGCATGGCAAACACCCCTTCTGATCGGCTGTAAAATCATCCCCGCCGGTCAGAAAGCCGCGGTTCCCACGCTGTAAAAAGACAGCTTGAGCGCTCAGCTGTGATCGGAGGTATAAAGTTTACCTCTCGTCCTTGGTGTCAGCTGATGGGACCACAGCTCCCATCATCCGACACCTGCTGCCGCTAATAACAGCGAGAGCAGGAGCTGTTAATGGGTATATTCATTAGCCAGCTCATGCGCTGTAAATAAGTAATTTAAAAAAAACGGAGTGGATTCTCCTGTATTTATGATAATCAGGCAAAACTCACAGCTGGGGGCTGCAACCCTCAGCTATCAGCTTCAGCAAGGCTTGTTATCAAGAATAGAGGGGTCCCCACGGTGTTTTTTGTATTATTTAAATAAATAATATAAAAAAAACGGTGTGGGGTTCCCCCCAATTTTTGACAAACAGCTAAAGCAGACAGCTGGTGGCTGGTATGCTCAGGCTGGTAAGGGGCCATGGATATCGGGCACCCCCCAGCCTAAAAATAGCAGCTCACAGCTGCCAAGAAAAGGCACATCTATAAAGCTACTTTCAGATTTGCATTCGGAGGCGCAGCCAAGCTCTGCCCCCGGCCACGCCTTCTCCGGTCAGCTCCTCCTCTGCATGACACTGCATGCGATCAGCGTACCCAACGCTATCTATAGGGTACGCTGATTGCATGCAGCGTCATGCGATCAGAGGAGGAGCTGACCGGAGGAGGCGCGGCCGGGGGAGGAGCTTAGCGGCGGCCCTGCGCTGTGCCTCCGAACGCTAGTCTGAAACTAGCCTTAGATGCGCCAATTGAGGTGCTCTGCCTGGCTCTTCCCACTTGCCCCGTAGCGGACAGCTAACACCAGTGACCGAAGGTAAACTTTATACCTCCGATCACAGCTGAGCACTCACGCTGTCAAAATTTTGACGGTTTGGGACCCGCGGTTCTCTGACCGTCGGGGATGATTTCAACGCCGCTCACAACTGCTGAACCCAGTATATTAACCCCTAACTGCCATCTGACTGGATAGTACATCCAATGGCAGTACCCCCGCTTTGACGAGGGCTCTGCCGGTGAGCCCGCATCAAAGCCGGGACATGTCAACTGTTTTGAACAGCTGACATGTTCCCGCAGTAGGTGCTGGTGGAATCGTGATCCACCCACGCCTATTAGCTATTTAAATGCAGCTGACAACAGCATTTAACGCGCGCTTCTGGCCATCGGGAAGGAAATACGCGCTCCGCGGACCCCTGTCACGTGATCGGGGGTCATCAGTTCGTAGGCATAACAACCAGAGGTCTCCTTGAGACCTCTATGGTTGTTGATGCCGGATTGCTATGAGCGCCACCCTGTGGTCAGCGCTTATAGTAGTGCAGTAGTTCAGCTACATATAGGCGGTCTGGTCATCGCCTATATGTAGCAGAGCCAATCAAGTTGTGGCAGTTTCTAGCCTCCCATGGAGGCTATTGAAGCACACCAAAAGTTAAAGAAAAATAGTTTTAAAAAACAAAAAAAAATCTAAAAGTTTAAATCACCCCCCTTTCGCCCCATTCAAAATAAAACAATAAAAAAAAACCCCAAACCTACACATGCTTGGTATCGCCGCGTTCGGAATCGCCCGTTCTATGAATAAAAAAAAGATTAACCTGATCACTAAACGGCGTAGTGATAAAAAAATCGAAATGCCAGAATTACTTTTTTTGGTCGCTGCAACATTGCATTAAAATGCAATAACAGGCGATCAATTCTTATTATTTATTTTTTTTTTTTTTTAGCAAATTTGGAATTTTTCTCTTTCGTCTCATTGGGGGTCACAGGAACCGTGGGTGTGTGCTGCTGTCACTAGGAGGTTGACACTGTGCATGAAAAAAATGTTAACTCCGCCTCCGCAGTATACACCCCTCCGACTGGCTGTAGGACAATCAGTTTTGCTTAGTGTCAGCAGGAGGTGGACAGAGGTCTCTCGCAGACCCATGCCTACCTCAATGTGCGTCGTTCCTTTTCAGGTAACCATGGAGGGATACAGAGTAGATATGCTACATCTGTATTCCCACACCGGGATTATGAGTACGGCGTGTACTGCCACCCCGTATCCTCATGAATCCCGCGGGCAGGACCCTTTCCCCTAACACAGGACTCGTGTTCAGGTGGCAGCTCCTGGTCCTGACCTTCGTCTCCCATCACTCGCCCACCAGAGCCTGATGATCGAGAGAGACACCCTGCAGAAAAGGTTTGGGACAGCAATCTTTTCATGCAGGTAAACCGACCCCTGTTACGGGGTGAACTGGAGGTAAGAGGCTGCAGTGTTGTATGATCTGCTCACCAGCCGCTCTGGCTGAATGTGACCTCTGTAATCAGCATCTGGCTTGCAGCCCATGGCTCTATACTTAGTGTAAGAGCCAACACTTACTTTCAAGCACCGGTTCCAGCCTCCTCCCGTGGTAGCGTTATGGCCCTGGGCTCCAGCAGGAGTCCAGCACGGCCGACGCCAGATTCCGGCTTCTTCTTCTTGTACCAGCGCCATCTTGGTGCTCCAGGAGGCCAGAGCAGGGCTCTGCCCTCCACTTCCGGGCGGTGATTTCATAAGGCTTCTAGGCAGCGTCAGGGCTGTTGACCTCGCTCTCATCAGCCTTCGGGCGACAGCTGCGTCGGGGACACAGGTCGTGGGTGTGAGTACTGCACTCCCTCACTCCGCTCTCTACCCCCGACGGCACCAGGTAAAACCTGTCAGTATGCCCAAGGGAGAGCAGTCCCGCTCCTCCTCCTCATCCGCTTCAGTGACCTTGGTCATATATTTTGTATGTACCAAATGCAATGTCAGGCTTCCTTCAGGTCAGTCGTCGCCACTCTGCTCAGATTGCAGCAGACCTACGGTTTCACCTATGCTAGAAAACAGGTGCAGCCCCCTCGCTTTGCCGGTCAGAGCTCACACATTACCCCTGGAGCAAGAGGAAGCCAGCTTGCCTGCCGCCCAGGGGCCATCCATCACCACGGGAGACAGCGAGTGTCCAGGATGTGCCTCTTTCTTATCTAAGTCCGTGGCCGACCTTACCAAGGTATCACAGACCTTGGTAACGGTGCTTAACAGATTGCCACTTCTTACTCCAGTGGACACAGGAGCACAAAAGGAGGCTCCTTTTGGGCCTTCTAGAGGGCGTAAAAGGTTTAGACAGGACCACCAACCCAGGTCCCCTTCTCACTCCATCTCACCGCCAGAATTCCTCTGGCCGTCTGCCTCCTCCCGGTCCTCATCCCCGGAATCAGGCGAGGCATTATCAGAGACACACTCAGAGGAGGGTTCTGAGTACGGGCCAGAATAGTCCCAGGTCAAGGATATGGTTCAGGGCCTCATTGTCGCAGTCAATGAGACTTTTAACATTGGGAACACCACATCAAAACCTAATGATCAGGGTTTTTCATTTAATCATCATAAGTCCCCCTCTAGGGTCTTTGCCTCCCACAAGGATTTTGAGGAAGTGTTGCCCAGGGAAAGGGAAAACCCAACCAGATGGTTTCAGAGAGGGAATCGTTTTGGGATTTTATATCCCTTCCCTCCAGATCTCACCGCCGACTGGACCGCCTCCACTTCGGTGGACCCACCAGTGTCCAGACCCATTACCAATACAGTCCTCCCACTCGCCAGTGGGGCAGCCCTATAAGATCCCAATGATAGGAGGATAGAATCCCTGGCAAAATCAGCCTTTGAGGCAGCAGCCGCTACATTGTGTCCAGCCTTCGCCTCAGCCTGGATTGCGAAGTCTGTTACAGAATGGGCCAAACAGCTTAGACAGGGCATATTGGCCAGGGCACCACAAGCGGAACTGGTGGCGTTCGCAGATCAAATCTCTCATGCTGTTAGGAATATGGTATCAGCAGCCCTGGATGCTGCGTCTTGCGCAGCTCAAGCATCCAGTAACATGGTAGCCGTCCGACGGACGATCTGGCTAAAGGCTTGGCAGGCTGATTTGTCCTCAGAGAAATCACTGACCAATCTGCCATTTCAGGGCATCCGGCTCTTTGGGTCAATGTTAGATCAAATCATTAAGGATGCAACGGGGGGTACAAGCTCCCTTCTTCCTCAGGCCAAATCTCGTCGATATGTTTCAAACGTGGGGCTCAGCCCTTTCGCCGTACCCCAGCGACAAGCACTTATGCTCAGGGCCCGCAGAGGTTGCAAGCACCGAGAGATAGGAGGAAGGTATCATTTCGGGCCACCCCTTCATGGCATTCCCGCAGTTCCAACAGCAGAGCTACCAGGTCAGGGCCGGGCAGAGCCACTTCAGCCTGACACCAGCAGGGAGTCCAACTCCCTTCCCAGTACCTCTCCCAGACTAGGAGGCCGCCTTCTCCTCTTCAGAGATGTCTGGCAGAATTCATTAGAGGATATCTGGGTAATGGAGGCAGTATCAACAGGATGCAAGATAGACTTCAACGCGCTTCCGCGAGATCGCTGCTTTCTATCACAGCCACCAAAAGACGCTCTAGGTTTTTTTGCGGCAATCGACTCTCTCCTCAACGCAGGAGTAATTGTCCCCGAGCAGGAACATTTTACCGGCTTTTACTCAAACCTGTTTGTGATACCAAAAAAGGATGGCTCAGTTCGTCCCATACTAGACCTCAAAAGGCTAAACAGATGGGTCCGCTTACGCCATTTCAAGATGGAATCGACTCGGTCGGTAATTACGTCTATGGAGGATCAGGAATTCCTATGTTCCATAGATATCTGGGACGCCTACCTACACGTCCCCATATTTCAGGGACATCAGAGGTTTCTGCGTTTTGCTGTCCAAAAGCAGCATTTCCAGTTTGTGGCCCTGCCATTTGGGCTGGCAACAGCCCCCAGAATTTTTACAAAGATTATGGCAGTGATGGTAGCTATATTAAGGGTCAGAGGCATAATATTGGTACCATATCTCGACGATATTCTCATCAAGGCGCCCTCCTTCGCTCAGGCCCAGGAAAATCTAGCGGTAGTTTTAAACAGGCTCTCCCGGTTTGGTTGGATCATAAACAGGGAGAAATCTCACCTAACGCCAACACAACGCCTAGAATTCTTAGGAATGGTAATCGACACCCGCCGCTCAAGGGTCTTTCTCCCAGAAAGAAAGCGGACTACCCTCCAGCAGGGAATTTGCGCTCTGTTGAAATTCCGGCTTCTATCCTTTCGCGCTGCCATGAGAGTCCTGGGAAGAATGGTGGCAGCTTCAGAGGCGATACCCTTTGCCCTGTTTCGTTCCAGGATACTGCAGAGGAACATCCTCCTTCAGTGGGACTGGTCTATCTCTTCGCTGGATCGCCCCTTCCTCCCCTCCATTCAGACCAGGGAGTCTCTCAAGTGGTGGCTGACCTCCCCCCTTGTTCATCTGGGACGGCCTTTTCCCCCTGACCACTGGCAGGTAGTAACTACAGATGCCAGTCTCCTGGGCTGGGGTGCGGTATTCCGCCACCTGACAGTCCAGGGACGATGGTCGAGGCAAGAATCCTTACTATCAATCAACATTCTAGAACTGAGGGCGGTCTTTCTAGCACTTCTACATTGGGAAAGATATCTCAACAACCAGCCAGTCCGGATTCAAATGGACAGCGCCACGGCAGTGGCATACATCAATCACCAAGGGGGAACCAGAAGTCCCCGGGCACTGGCCGAGGTATCCAGAATCTTCAACTGGGCAGAAACCGCAATTTCGGCAGTTTACGTTCCCGACACAGACAACACGGCCGCCGACTTCCTCAGTCGGGAGGGGCTTGCGGCAGGGGAATGGTCCTTACACCAGGAAGTGTTCCATCAGATATGCCAGCTATGGGGGATTCCAGATGTGGACCTCCTGGCATTGCGACAGAACAGAAGGGTCCAACAGTTTGTCTCAAGATACCGCAATCCTCTAGCAATAGGGGTCGATGCGCTGGTCATTCCCTGGACACAGTTCAGACTCCCTTACCTGTTTCCTCCCCTTCCTCTCCTGCCCAGGCTACTAAAGAAGATCAAGGCGGAAGGGATGCCGGTCATATTGGTCGCCCCGTACTAGCCCAGGAGGGCCTGGTTCGCAGAAATTATCAATCTTCTCACAGGCACCTCCTGGAGACTCCCTGACAGACCAGATCTCCTGGCTCAGGGGCCGTTTTACCACCCAAATTCTCGGTTGCTCAATTTGACGGCATGGCCGTTGAAACCACAATACTGAGAGCAGCGGGTTTTTCGGACCGAGTCATTAATACAGTGATCCAGGTTAGGAAGCCTTCCTCTTCCAGGGTCTATTATCGAGCCTGGAAGGCCTATTTTGGCTGATGTGAGTCTAATCATGTCACATCTATGCCCTGTTCCCAGCCATCTGTCCTAGTTTTTCTCCAGGCAGGGTTAGATGGCGGGGTCTGGCCCTAAGTTCCTTGAAAGGCCAGGTATCTGCTCTCTCTCTATTCTTTTTCAAAAGAATTTGGCCTCCCGCTTACAGGTTAAGACCTTTCTGCAAGGAGTGGCACATGCGGCCCCTCCTTACAGATCCCCTGTGGCTCCATGGGATCTTAACTTGGTCTTGGAAGCCTTGACAGGTTCACCCTTTGAAAACCTACAGGAAGCTCCCATGTCTTTGTTGTCCTGGAAGGTGGTATTTCCCGTAGCCATCACCTCTATTAGGCGGGTTTCAGAATTAGCGGCATTGTCCTGTCGTCCTCCATTCCTAATTATGCACCAGGACAAGGTTGTTTTGCGGACTCCTCCTAACTTTCTTCCCAAGGTGGTATCGGCCTTCCACCTGAACGAGGATATAATCCTTCCGTCATTTTGTCCTGCTCCAACCCATCCTCTGGAGCGTTCTTTGAATAAGCTAGACCTGGTCAGGGCGATAAGGATCTATCTGGCCAGGACCGCTCCTTTCAGGAAGGCGGACTCGCTCTTTGTTATCCCCAATGGGGTGAGAAGAGGCCTGCCGGCTTCTAAGGCAACAATTGCCCGCTGGATCAGAATGGCAATTCTGGAAGCCTACCGGGTAAAGGACAGGGTGTCCCCTGCTGGGGTCAAGGCAAATTCAACCCGGGCGGTGGGCGCCTCCTGGGCGGTACACAACAGGGCATCAGCCATGCAGTTGTGCAAGGCTGCCACATGGTCGTTCGTGCTTACCTTTTCAAGGTTCTATAAGGTCCATACCTATGCTTCAGCGGACGCCAGCCTAGGCAGAAGAATCTTGCAGGCAGCAGTGGTGAATTCTCCGACCTGAAGGAAGTTTCTGTGTTTTCCCACCCCAGGGACTGCTTTTGGACGTCCCACGGTTCCTGTGTCCCCCAATGAGACGAAAGAGAAAACAGGATTTTGGTTGCTTACCGTAAAATCTGTTTCTCAGAGTCTTCATTGGGGGACACAGCGCCCTCCCATGATTTTATTACGTGTAATGAATATATGATGACTTACATGATAATGTCTCCTCCTACTGCTTTTTCACTAACTGATTGTCCTACAGCCGGTCGGAGGGGTGTATACTGTGTAGGTGGAGATAACATTTTTTCATGCATAGTGTCAACCTCCTAGTGACAGCAGCACACACCCACGGTTCCTGTGTCCCCCAATGAAGACTCTGCGAAACAGATTTTACGGTAAGCAACCAAAATCCTGTTTTTTTTCACCACTTGGATAAAAAAGAACCTAGACATGTTTGGTGTCTATGAACTTGTAATGACCTGGAGAATTATAATGCCAGGTCAGTTTTAGCATTTAGTGAACCTAGCAAAAAATCTAGTGTGGGATTGCACTTTTTTTTGTGATTTCATCGCACTTGGAATTTTTTTTTCCCGTTTTCAAGTACACGACGTGGTAAAGCCAATGGTGTCGTTCAAAAGTACAACTCGTCCCACAAAAAATAAACCCTCATTTGGCCATATCGACGGAAAAATTAAAGTTATGGCTCTTGGAAGGTGGGGAGAGAAAAACGAAAACACAAAACCAAAAAAAGCTCCAGTCATGATGGGGTTAAGGGATACATCCCTGGTATCAGGGTCTCTGTCTCTACATCATGCTGCTCTCAAATTTCATGCTTATTCCCTTTAATAGAATTAGTCCATGATAAGAGTGCTAACAGTACAGGCTTGTTCTGTCAACTGCTTAAGAATCATGGGTTCAGTGTGACAGAATCCATTATTGTTTTATTAGTGGAGCCCATGACTTTAATTTTTCATGAAATCTCGAGTTCGAGCAATGATGTGATATTTTTTAAATATTTTCTTTTTAATTATTTTTGATCATTATTTCATTTTTTCCCTCTATTGGTTCTGAAAAAAAATATGCTCCATGAATAAAAATCATTTACTTTCCTTAATATGAGTTATATGAGATAAAAACAGACAGTCCAGCTATGAAACCGCTATATTTGCGTCATATCGGTGATTTATATATCTGAGTGAACATCCTCTAATTGTGGCGATTGCATAATGTTTGCCTGGCGTTGAATCTTATTCACTAAGCTGTACATACACACTAATATAAATACCCTAAAAAGGATTTACAAAGGCAAATATCTGCCCATAGCTAATGCTTAACCTCTTTGAAGATGGCATTCGTATATGTATGGAAGCCGTGCGCCATCATTATATGGAGCTGATCCCACTCCATTTAGTGCAAATGCCGACTCTGTTTCGTAGCTAGATAGCGCCGCTCACGTTAGTTTAACCTAATACATGCCACTGTCAAACATGACAGCGGAATTTAAAAGGCTTTCAACCATGGCAGTCATCACTTTAGAAGACCATTGGCTCCTAAACAACGCGATTGTGGGGAGCTGATCAGTTATTACGGCTACTGGCGGCCTATGTGTGTCTGCCATGTATGAACTGGGAAGCCCAGGCTGTAACTGGGTTTCATTAATCCTCAATCTCTCACAGTAATATCACAAATGCAAGTCCCTTTAAATTTCTAATAAAAAGTAAAAATCACTTTAATTTTTTTTCCTACATATTGAGAAAAAATATATAAAATCTTAAATCGAACAACCTTTTTCCAAAAATTAAATGGTAAAATGTAAATATTATGGTATGCCATACTTGTCATAAGCTAATAACATTTCTAAATATTTATCCTATACGGATAATGCCAAAATTGATAAGAAGACATTCGTAACGCTAGAATTCATTTTCTTGATTCCGCACGTCCCACAAAAAATTGCAGTAAAAAGCGATCAGAACATTATATGTACCCCGAAATGGAATCAATAAAAAAATAAGAACTTGGCACGCATTAAAAAAGCCTTCACATCGGTCCATTCATGGAAGAATCAAAAAGTGACTGGTTTCACAAAATGGCTACAAAAAGTCATATATGCTAACATGCATGCGCACAAACATACCAACAAGTTTATATCCACACGTAGTTCACAGCTATATTGTAAAAGACAGAACAGGACGGTGTCTTACTCTGTGTGTCTTGAAATAAGGTCGACGGGTCTGGGAAGTGGAATTTGGGTGGCTTGAGAGGGAGACTAACGTGTTACCCTGCCATTTTTCTGCCAGCTTTGCCTTTGGATCACTAATCTCTGCTGTGGATCCCGTTGCAACAATCGCCATATTTAACGCTCTGAATGTGGATCCTGTGCTGAACATGTTGGTGTTTGGAGAGAGCATCCTAAATGACGCCGTCTCCATTGTCCTGACCAAGTAGGTTTTACTGACACGAGTGATGTGATCTCCATGCTACGATCTGACAGACCCCTCATACATAGCCTGACCGATGTCTCCATATGTGACCTGTCATACACTGGTTGCTACAGTTCTTCATATAATACTCTCCATACAGACCTCAGTGCACTATTGCAATTCATACGTTCCTCATACACACCAGGTCCTGCTCTGGTTACAGACCTCACACAATCTACTTCTGCTCATCAAATAACCCTCAGTCTGCCTTGGCATATATTTCAGACCTCACAGAGGCTACTCCCGCTCCTCACACAGACTACTCCCGCTCCTCACACAGACTACTCCCGCTCCTCACACAGACTACTCCCGCTCCTCACACAGACTACTCCCGCTCCTCACACAGACTACTCCCGCTCCTCACACAGACTACTCCCGCTCCTCACACAGACTACTCCCGCTCCTCACACAGACTACTCCCGCTCCTCACACAGACTACTCCCGCTCCTCACACAGACTACTCCCGCTCCTCACACAGACTACTCCCGCTCCTCACACAGACTACTCCCGCTCCTCACACAGACTACTCCCGCTTCTCACACAGACTACTCCCGCTCCTCACACAGACTACTCCCGCTCCTCACACAGACTACTCCCGCTCCTCACACAGACTACTCCCGCTCCTCACACAGACTACTCCCGCTCCTCACACAGACTACTCCCGCTCCTCACACAGACTACTCCCGCTCCTCACACAGACTACTCCCGCTCCTCACACAGACTACTCCCGCTCCTCACACAGACTACTCCCGCTCCTCACACAGACTACTCCCGCTCCTCACACAGACTACTCCCGCTCCTCACACAGACTACTCCCGCTCCTCACACAGACTACTCCCGCTCCTCACACAGACTACTCCCGCTCCTCACACAGACTACTCCCGCTCCTCACACAGACTACTCCCGCTCCTCACACAGACTACTCCCGCTCCTCACACAGACTACTCATGCTCCTCACACAGACTACTCCCGCTCCTCACACAGACTACTTCCGCTCCTCACACAGACTACACCTGCTCCTCACACAGACTACTTCTCATCCACAGTCTTTTTCTTACATACTTTATACATGCTCTGTTATGATTAACCCCTTAGTGATAGAGCCAATTTGGTACTTAATTACCAAGCCAGTTTTTACAGTTCTGACCACTGTCACTTTGAGGTAATAACTCTGGAACGCTTCAGCGGATCCAACTGATTCTTTATTTAAGAAAAAAACAGAAATTTGGCAAAAATTTTGAAAATTTTGCAATTTTCCAGCTTTTAATTTTTGTACCCTTAAATAAAGAGATTGGTGTCACACAAAGTAGTTAATAAATAACATTTCCCACGTGTCAACTTAACATCAGCATAATTTTGGAAACATAATTTTTTTTTGTTAGGACATTATAAGGGTTAAAAGTTGACCATCGATTTCTCATTTTTCTAACAAAATTTACAAAACCATTTTTTTAGGGAAAAATACCCAAAAGTGACACCATTCTAAAAACTACACCCCTCAAGGTGCACAAAAGCACATTCATGAAGTTTATTAACCTTTCAGGTGCTTCACGAGAACTAAAGCAGTGTGGAAGGAAAAAATTAACATTTTACTTTTTTCACAAAAAAATTTACTTTGGAACTTATTTTTTTTATTTTCACAAGGGATTCGGGAAAAAATGGACCACAAAATTTGTTGTGCAATTTCGCCTGAGTGTGTCGATACTCCATATATGGGGGATAGCCACTGTTTGGGTGCATGGCAGGACTCAGAAGGGAGGGAGCACCATTTGACTTTTTGAACACAAAATTAACTGTAATCAATGGTGGCACCATGTTGCGTTTGGAGACGCCCTGATGTGCCTAACAGTGGAACCCCCCCAATTCTAACTCCAATCCTAACCCCAACACACCCCTAACCCTAATCCCAACCCTACCCATAACCCTAACCTTAATCCCAACCCTAACCACAAACTCACTAATCCTAGTCCCAACCATAACCACAGCCCTAACTTTAGCCCCAACTCAAACCCTAATAAAAAAATGGAAATAAATACATTTTTTATATTTTATTACCTTTACCTTAGGGGGTAATAAAGGAGAGTATGATTTACTATTTTTTTTACTTAGACCCTATCACAGTGATCAATCAGAGTGATCAAAAATGAACCAATAGGAAAAATGTCCTATTGTTTCCGGGTGCCGGCCGGCAGATCTCTGTGGGCGTACTGCGCATGCACCCGCCAATTTCTTTCTGGAAGAAGACGCCGGTGGCCTGGGGGACTTCACAGGGGGTTGCAGGGTCTCTGGAGGTATCCGGGGGCGATCGGGGGACCCCATTTCTCTCTCCTCTGATGTGTGATCATATCAGAGGAGAGTGAAATTAAATGGGAAATAGGACTTTTTTTTTTTTTGAGGTCTCTGTTATTCCGTTAATAACAGCGACCACAACACTGGGGTCGGTAAACACCGACCCAATTCATGTTCTCTGGGGTCTCAGCTACCCCCTGTAGCCGAGAAATTCTGACCTTTGGGGGCTCTATACACTTATTTCTCAGCGCCATTAAAAAGCGGCGCTGAGGCATAAGTACCCTTAACTGCTACCGTTAAAAGGCGTATCGGAGGTCGTTAAGGGGTTAAATCAGAAAAATGTCCATGGTAAGAGAGGAACTTCATAATAGATATATCAACAAAACCCCAAACATAAGGTAAATGTGGGGAGACAAAGAAGAGATCCAAAAAATTAAATGAAACTTAATCAATGTTATTAAATACAGTATATAGTAAAAACATATAATAAAAAAGCAAAATGCTGTAAAGGCACGCCAAACAATGGAGGAGGAAAAAGTAATGTCCTGAATAGCAAATGGTTATGGGGGGTGAAAAATTTCATTAACTCCCCTTAGCCAAATAACAAAATAATTAAACTTTACAAATGGCACAGAACATGGTTATTATCCTCCAAAAAACATCCTCACTGTGGTGTCAATCATAATAAACAAGTACACCATCTAATATATACTTACCTTGTAATGTCTTCACATCCTGTTCTGTCCAGATGTGTCTGAATCCCAGAATTCCAAACGGCGGAAGTTCACCGACCGCCATATTGGGACAACCTAGTGATGGGTGTCTCAATATGGAAACTGCTGGTGGTACCAGCCTCTTGCGTGCTACCACCAGTGGAACACCGACACACACACACACACACACACACACTATACGCCGTACGCATCACACACTATACACCGTACGCACCACACACTGTATACGCCGTATGCACCACACACACACTGTATATGCTGTACACACACACTGTATACGCTGTACACACACTATACGCCGTACGCATCACACACTATACACCGTACGCAACACACACACTGTATACGCCGTATGCCCCCCACACACACTGTATACGCCGTACACATATACACTATACGCCGTACGCATCATACACACGCACACACTATACGCCGTATGCACCACACACACTGTATATGCAGTACGCACACACACACTGTATACGCCGTACACACACTATACGCCGTACGCATCACACACACACTATATGCGGTACGCACCACACACACTGTATACGCCGTACGCACACACTGTATACGCTGTACACACACTGTACGCACACACTGTATACGCTGTACACACACTGTACGCACACACTGTATACGCTGTACACACACTGTACGCACACACTGTATACGCTGTACACACACTGTACGCACACACTGTATACGCTGTACACACACTGTACGCACACACTGTACGCACACACTGTATACGCTGTACACACACTGTACGCACACACTGTATACGCTGCACGCACACACACACACACTGTATACGCTGTACGCACACACACACACTGTATACGCTGTACACACACACTGTATATGCCGTACGCAACACACACACACACACACGCACACAATGTATACGCCGAACACAACACACATACTGTATATGCAGTACGCACCACACACTATACGCCGTACCACAAGAGAGTGGATAGGTGGGAGAGATTGTCAACGCTGCAAAGCCTGCCCCCATCGTGACATTACCGCCCTCCCTATGCGATAGGGACAAGAAAATATATTACGTATTTCATTATATGAGGACAGGAAAAGGCTGAATAGAAAAATAACCAATAGTAGTAGCTACAATAATGCAGTGCTGTCAGACAGGTACCAAACTTGTCAAAGGGTAAATGGAGTAAATAATTACTACCTATGAGCTATAAGTCAGCCACCGGAGGAGTGCTCGGCATCCCATCACCCCATCGCACTTTTCGCTGCCAGCTTCTTCCGGGGGTGTGTAATTTTTTTGATCTCTTCTTTGTCTCCCCACATTTAACTTATGTCTGGGGTTTAGTTAATATACTCTGTTATGAGAAAAGTGTGACGAGAAGGAGCAGTATGCTCGCTATACAGATCTGATTGACATTCTGCTTCTGGCCTTTATATAGTCCTCATAATACAGTTTACCCCACTGTTCATTTAAATTCTCTCGTACAGTTTGCTCCTTCTCTTCATACAGTATACACAGCCTGACCCTCCGTTTTGTACATTCCCCTTCAAACGCAGCCTGCTTCTGCTTTTCACACAAGATCTTTCGTACAAAGTCTGCTACTGCTCTTCACACAAAACCCCTCGTACACAATCTACACTTATTATTGATACAAAACCCTTCATAGTTAGTCTCCTCATGCTCTTGATAGAATTTAGATTGTGACCCCCATCGGGGACAGTGATGATGATGATGTGTGCAAACTGTAAAGCGCTGCGGAATATGTTAGCGCTATATAAAAATAAATATTATTATTATTATTATTATTAAGACTCCTCAGAAATAGTCTGCTCCTGCTATTCATGCAAGACCCGTCAAACACAGTCTCCTCCTACTCTTGATTGAAGCCCCCATACTCAGTATAGACCCCTTATGTACAGTCTGCTCCTACTCTTTGTACAAGACCCTCCGTACATAGTCTGCTCATTCTCCTCATGCAAAACCCTTCATACACAGTCTGTTCCTACTCCTCATACAAGACCCTCCATACATAGTCCTCTACTCTTCATACAAGACTCTTCATACACAGTCTGTTCCTACTCCTCATACAAGACCCTCCATACATAGTCCTCTACTCTTCATACAAGACCCTTCATACACAGTCTGTTCCTACTCCTCATACAAGACCCTCCATACATAGTCCACTACTCTTCATACAAGACTCTTCATACACAGTCTGTTCCTACTCCTCATACAAGACCCTCCATACATAGTCCTCTACTCTTAATACAAGACCCTTCATACACAGTCTGTTCCTACTCCTCATACAAGACCCTCCATACATAGTCCTCTACTCTTCATACAAGACTCTTCATACACAGTCTGTTCCTACTCCTCATACAAGACCCTCCATACATAGTCCTCTACTCTTCATACAAGACCCTTCATACACAGTCTGTTCCTACTCCTCATACAAGACCCTCCATACATAGTCCACTACTCTT
This sequence comes from Dendrobates tinctorius, assembly GCF_039654945.1. NCBI lineage: Eukaryota > Metazoa > Chordata > Amphibia > Anura > Dendrobatidae > Dendrobates > Dendrobates tinctorius. Next base: position 2,699,280 of record NW_027361733.1, on the reverse strand, counting down.
CATACAAGACTCTTCATACACAGTCTGTTCCTACTCCTCATACAAGACCCTCCATACATAGTCCTCTACTCTTCATACAAGACCCTTCATACACAGTCTGTTCCTACTCCTCATACAAGACCCTCCATACATAGTCCTCTACTCTTCATACAAGACCCTTCATACACAGTCTGTTCCTACTCCTCATTCAAGACCCTCCATACATAGTCCTCTACTCTTCATACAAGACCCTTCATACACAGTCTGTTCCTACTCCTCATACAAGACCCTCCATACATAGTCCTCTACTCTTCATACAAGACTCTTCATACACAGTCTGTTCCTACTCCTCATACAAGACCCTCCATACATAGTCCTCTACTCTTCATACAAGACCCTTCATACACAGTCTGTTCCTACTCCTCATACAAGACCCTCCATACATAGTCCACTACTCTTCATACAAGACTCTTCATACACAGTCTGTTCCTACTCCTCATACAAGACCCTCCATACATAGTCCTCTACTCTTCATACAAGACCCTTCATACACAGTCTGTTCCTACTCCTCATACAAGACCCTCCATACATAGTCCTCTACTCTTCATACAAGACTCTTCATACACAGTCTGTTCCTACTCCTCATACAAGACCCTCCATACATAGTCCTCTACTCTTCATACAAGACCCTTCATACACAGTTTGTTCCTACTCCTCATACAAGACCCTCCATACATAGTCCACTACTCTTCATACAAGACCCTTCATACACAGTCTGTTCCTACTCCTCATACAAGACCCTCCATACATAGTCCTCTACTCTTCATACAAGACCCTTCATACACAGTCTGTTCCTACTCCTCATACAAGACCCTCCATACATAGTCCTCTACTCTTCATACAAGACCCTTCATACACAGTCTGTTCCTACTCCTCATACAAGACCCTCCATACATAGTCCTCTACTCTTCATACAAGACCCTTCATACACAGTCTGTTCCTACTCCTCATACAAGACCCTCCATACATAGTCCTCTACTCTTCATACAAGACCCTTCATACACAGTCTGTTCCTACTCCTCATACAAGACCCTCCATACATAGTCCTCTACTCTTCATACAAGACCCTTCATACACAGTCTGTTCCTACTCCTCATACAAGACCCTCCATACATAGTCCTCTACTCTTCATACAAGACCCTTCATACACAGTTTGCTCTGCTCTTGATAGAAACCCCTCAGATAGACTACTACTGCTTTTCATACAATACTCCTCATACATGGTGTGACCCTGTTCGTCAGATAGTCCTCCTACCGGGTCTGCTATTGTCTTTTATGTCTTGTCTCATTGGCAGCACAGCAGAAGGACTTAACAGGGACCATTTATCAGAGGTGAATGGATGGCAGACCTTCCTCCAGGCTTTGGCTTACTTCCTGAAGATGTTCTTTGGTTCTGCAGCTCTTGGAACACTGACCGGTCTTATTTCTGCATTAGTATCCTCCTTCATGCTTAGACAGTCTGTTCCTTTCAGCGCTTACCTCCATCAAAACAAAACTTTATTTGTGAAAGATTTTACTTTCTGGTCAGAGATATGATGTCCATCTGTTTATAGTCTGTACAGATGTATAAAGAACATTTACACCCATATAAATCCAGGGCAAATAGGAACCACCCTATAGAGATGAACCTATACACAATTCTGTCGCTCATTACTGTGATCGCTCTCTAAGGAATAGATGACTTTCCAATGGCCATCTCGAGATGGTGTCCTTGCTCATTGCCCTACATTTAGATAATTTTAGACTGTAACTGTATGAGCTGGTGGTGAGAACTTGTGGGCAGCAGTACTTTTGGTGCTGTCTTCATCAAGTTAGAGCCATTGTCCATTTAGTCCTTACCCTTTATCCTCCCTGATCATAAAGGTCCATCACAGGGAATCTCTGCAAGTTCGATCTGTGCCTTTGTTCCATACATCCCGGTGCCTATTTCTCTTGACTCAGCGTCAGGTTTTGAAGCATCTCGACCTACGGAAGACGCCGTCCCTGGAGTTTGGAATGATGATCATTTTTGCCTATCTTCCGTATGGATTGTCTGAGGGTATTTCACTATCGGGTGAGTGCTGGTGCTTGCTCTCATGTCAGAAACAGATGCAAAATGAATGGAAATGTCTTTCCATGAAATCAGCAGAAATTCAAAGTCCGCCAACTATTTGTGTATGATAGTGGATGTGTAATGTTAAAGCAGCCAGATGTGTTGGCCATTCTGGCCTGGGAACTGTGTAGTCTGTCTGATATGGTGTTTGCGGGCCTGAGCACAGAGTCCGCTTTCTGGTACTGTGTATTCAGGCCTGGATGCAGTGTACAGTCGTTGTTTTCACACAGTTTGACGCTCCATTCTTTTTAGATCTTTAGTCTGATGTTTCTATGGTTACTGAAATACAGTTATCAGCATTTAATAATATTTTATATTTTTACAAACAAATTCATCAAATTTTTATGTAAATACTAAATATTTACAGTATTGACCCTAAGGCTATGTTCACACGTGGCGTTTTTGCTGTGGTTTCTTGTGCAGCAAAAACTGCTCTCTTGGCAGTAAAGAAGCTGCAGAAAAAAGCAGGTTTTTCTTGTGTTTTTTTTTTTTTTGCTGCGTATTTGCCTCTTGTGAATGCTGATAAAGTTTAGTGGCAAAAAAGTAAAATCACTTTCTATTTCATAAGGTTTTGGCACAAAAAGCAGTAAAAACTGATCTCTGGGTTTTTTTTCAGCGTTTTTGCAGCACCCATTACTTTCAATGGGTGAAAAACGCTGAAAGAAGTGACATGCAAAAAAAAACAAGCAAAGCACAAAATGCTGAGGACAAAGAAACCAAGCCATGTGCATGAGGTTTCAGAAATCTTAGAGACTTGGCTGGTACTGTGATACGCAGCTGAAAATTTGCCTTAAAAAAACGCGCCAAAAACGCCACGTGAGAATGATGGACGTACCCTTATTATTCAAGACTTCTACTTTCACCTGGGCAGCCAGATATCGGCTTCTGGAACAAATCCTGACTGATGACCGCCCATTCTTGTCTCATTCGCGCTTGAAGTATATCACAATTTCTGTGTTTTTCTTTGTACTTCTGCTATTTGAGGATTCACCTCAAGTTCTCAATGGTATTGAGTTCTGTGGAATTTTCTGTCAATGGGCCTAAAATTTCTTTTTGTTTTCTGAACCACTTAGGCTGGTTTCACATTTGCGTTTGGAGGCGCAGCGGACGCTCACCGTTAAGCTCCGCCCCCTGCCACGCCTCCTCCTGTCAGCTCCGCCTATGGGCGCATGCTGCTGCATGCGGCCTGCATACCCTATCTTTAGCATTGGGTATGCTTTTCCCGCCGCATGCGTCCTTTTGACGGTGCGGCGACAGCACCAAAATGCAACACGTTGTGTTTGGCGCAGGTCGCCGCACCGTCAAAAGGACGCATGCGTCGGCAAAAGCATACCTGCGCACGGCCTGCATACCCAATGCTAAAGATATGGTACGCCGACTGCATGCAGCGGGATGCGCCCATGTGCAGAGCTGACCGGAGGAGGCGCGGCAGGGGGCGGAGCTTCACGGCGAGCGTCCGCTACTCCTCCAAACGCAAATGTGAAACCAGCCTAAGACTAACTGTCCTGCATTAACTGAAATATTGTAAAATTATAGAGGGTACCTTTCCCTATATTATCCTATTCATTCATGTATTTTGATCACTCTTCATGGATGGGTAGCAAAAGGTGGGATATAATCAGTATTTGTAACACATCTGCAGTACACAACTAATTCATTATATTGGGAAACACGAGTTATAAATACACTGACACAGACTCCCCCAACATGTTTCGCCATGTCAAAGTGTTTTCAAGGGGATCCTTATGATATGGGATATTTGGCCTGGGTTCTGCATCGCCTGTGTGCTGTGGTGTATTTTGGTTTGGCTGTGGATTTAGTGTATTGTATGGTGTATTCTTGCTTGGTTGTGGTATCGTTTGTTTGATACGGTGTATTATTGTCTAGATGTGATGTCACTTTCCCAGGCATATATGCTAAAATATATTCATATCATGAGATGAGACCGACTCTAACTAGTCATCATCATTTATTTTAGGTATTATGGCCATCCTTTTCTCAGGGATTGTGATGTCTCATTATACTCACCACAATTTGTCACCAGTTACTCAGATTCTTATGCAACAGACGCTGAGGACGGTGGCCTTCCTATGTGGTGAGTGATGGCCGTGTCCTCCATAGTTGGGCACCGGGTGTCTTCTATACACTGGTGGGTTTCAGTGTTGCCTGTCTCTCATGGTTTAACTTGGTTTTCTCTCATCACTTCTAGAAACCTGCGTCTTTGCTTTCCTCGGCCTGTCAATATTCAGTTTTCCGCACAAATTTGAGATTTCCTTTGTGATCTGGTGTATTGTAAGTATGTGCAATGTATGAATATATATATATATATATATGTATGGGCATGCACGAGACTTGGCCGTTTCCTGGATGTTCTCATACCTCACTAAGCAAATAGTCATTATTTGCAGGGAGTGGTTATTTTTAAGTCACTTTTCTTTTCGCCTTGTGGAATTCGTTGCCTTCAAAATGGCGCATGTGGTTCATAAATTCTGTGCAAAGTCAAAATTTCTCCTTCGTCTCATTGGGGGACACAGAGACTGTGGGTGTGTGCTTCTGCCGTCTGGAGGCCGACACTAAGTGTACAAAAAAAGAGTTAGCTCCTCCTCCGCCGCATACACCCTCGCCCCTAGGCCGGGCGTAACTCAGTTTTTGCTTAGTGTCTGATGGAGGCACACGCAGTCTGGAGCTCCAGACTAGATTTTTTTTTTTTTTTTTTTTTCCCTTTTTTTCTATGAAGATAAGACAGGGGCGACGGATCCTATAGAGAGGATCCGATCTCCCCAAATCATCAACGGGCGACCACGTGTGAGTAACCCTCCACGTGTCCTCTCCCGCACCGAGGGACACATCTGGGACTTTTTGCCAGACAACTATTTTTTTTTTTTTTAAAAGAGGGGCAACGCGTCCTGATAAGAGGATTCGTTTTCCCCATAACTTCATCAGGCGAGCACGTGTGAGCAGAACCAGGGGTCAGCCTCCACGTTGTTCCTCTCCTACAACAACAATGTATGGAGGCCCCTTCCACCCCTTGGTAGTGAGTCCAGGGGCTGAATTGGAGGCGATCTAGTTTGTGGACGTGGCGAGTACAGGGGGAAGAAGCCGGTACCAGAAGTCCCCCCCCCCCCCTGCCGGGGATGGAGCCCACGGCGGATGGCCCTGCTCACCTTTAATATTTGGGGGATCCGCTCCTGGAGCGCACCGCAAGTTTGCCCCGGTGTGTAATGGTAGCCAGAGTGGCGTTGCAACCGGACGCCGCACACCACGTGTACCGGAGTGCGGCCGGAAGCCCGCCGGCGGCCGCGGCCCCGCTGCAGGAGGAGGTCCGTGACTATCGCGCGAGGCCGCGCGCCGACTTCCGGTGGTAGCCGGAAGTCCCGCCCACTGACGTCGGGAAGACGCGCTGTATAGGAGCAGGAGGCCTGGGGGTCAAGGGGTGGAAAACGGCGGGCGCACAGGTCCCGGAGAGGAGACTTCCGCCCTACCACCTCGCGTCCACGCATCCGGAGCTTCCCGGGGTACTTCAAACAGGAGTGGGACCCTGCCGGTGGGTGAGTGTAACTCCGTTTTGGAGAACCGCACTGGTTGTCAGGGAAGGGGTTACCCTCCTCCTCCTTCTACCCTGCCTTCAGCCTGTGCAAGTATGTCTGCCAAAGGGAAAGCTCACTCTTTCCTTTACGCGGTTTGCGTGTCCTGTGGGGTCAGGCTGCCAAAGGCACAGGCGGGTAAATATTGTGAAGCCTGCGAGTCGGAGCGCGCCCAGGAGCCCCCCACTGTTTCTGAACCCAGGGGTCAGGACCCCCCGGAATGGGCGGTGTCCTTATCGCATTCTATGCTGTCCCTCACAAGGGCAATTGAATCCCTTCAAGGCCCGGGCAGGAACAAGGATGGTGGTCTGCCAGCGGAAGAGAGCTCGTCCTCGTCTCAGGACCCTCCAACCATTAGAGGTCGCTCCAGTACCAGGCAAGCTCATATCAAAAGGGCTCGTTCCCCGTCGGCCGGGCCCTCCGGGGCTTCGGCGGCGGGTATTAGGGCATCCCGTTCCCCGTCGCTGAGCTCAGGGAGCGATCAGGATGAAGGAGAGGAGGAGGAGGCCTGGAATCTAGAAAGCCTGGGGTTCCAGGACTCGGTGGACAGTCTCATTGAGGCAGTCAACCAGACATTAGAGATCGAGGACGATGTGCCCACAGCCTCAGGTCACAAGGTCTCTTTCAAGAAATCCAGGCGACCACATAGAAGGTTTGCCACGCATCCGGAGTTTGAGGAGCTAGTCCAGAAACATAGAGAACACCCGGATAAGCGTTTTGCAATGCAAAAAGCGCTGCAAGCAAAGTATCCGTTTCCACCTGAGCTCCATAAGGGTTGGGTAGAGTCGCCAGTAGTGGACCCACCGGTATCACGTTTAGCATCAAGATCGCTATTGTCGATACCCAGTGTTTCTTCTATAAAGGACCCAACTGATCGCCTCATGGACGGGCTTGCCCGCTCGGTATATGAGGCAGCAGGGTCGGCTCTGGCCCCCTCCTTTGCGGCAACTTGGGTGGCTAAAGCCATGGTTTCGTGGGGGGACGCTCTGTATAAGGCCCTCCAAGACAGGGATCTGCCCGCGGAGGTCTTGGAGGTGGCAAATCAGATATCAGGAGCGAGTGATTATCTTGTCAGCGCTTCACTGGACGCGGCCGAGTGTTCGGCTGTTGCGGCAGCGAATGCGATCGCCATTAGGCGTGCATTATGGCTGAGGCTGTGGAAAGCGGATTCTATCTCTAAAAAATCCTTAACCTCATTGCCTTTTCAGGGCAATCGGCTGTTCGGTGAGAAGCTGGACAAGCTTATCTCAGAAGCCACAGGGGGGAAAAGTAGTTTCCTCCCGCAGCAGAGAAGTTGCCCGGCATTCAGGCAAACGCAGAGGCGTTTTCGACCCTTTCGTAGCCCCTGGGCGATGGCCAGAGTAGGGAAAAGCAAGCCTCTTACAGGGCCAATCCGCTGGGTAGAGGCCGAGGCCGTTTGCCCAGAGCGAGGGGGGCCAGGTCCCAAAAACCTCCAGCTAAATGACTGGAGGCGCTCCGTACCTACGGACGACAGAGTGGGCGGACGCCTACTAGGGTTCAGCCACGTTTGGGTCGCAGTGACACGCGACACTTGGGTGGCAGAACTAATATCGTCCGGGTACAAGATAGAGTTTGTCGGACGGCCACCACAGCGATTCTTCCGTTCCCGACTTTCCAAGACAGATTCGCAGGCGGAGAGTTTGTTACAGGCTATAATGACGCTACAGCGCAAAGGGGTCATCGCCCCAGTGCCGCAGGGCGAAGAGTCGCAGGGGTTTTACTCCAATCTGTTTTCGGTCCCCAAAAAAGACGGGACTGTGAGGCCAGTACTGGATCTAAAGATCCTGAACAGATTCATCAGGGTCAGGCGATTCCGGATGGAGTCCCTCCGCTCGATCATTGCAGCCATGGATCCAGGGGAATTCCTGGCCTCGATCGATGTGCAGGATGCATATCTGCATATTCCGATATTTCCCCCACACCAGAGGTTCCTGCGTTTTGCGATCGGAGGACGTCATTTCCAATTTGTGGCTCTGCCCTTTGGCTTAGCCACTGCCCCCAGAGTCTTTACAAAGATAATGGCGGTGGTTATGGCCATCCTGCATGCACGGGGCATAACGGTGTTACCTTACCTGGACGACCTTTTGGTAAAGGGGCCGTCGTTTCAGGAGTGCCAGGACAATGTCAGTATCACTCTGGATGCCCTGGCCCGTCTGGGCTGGTTGATCAATCGGAGCAAGTCGTCCTTGGTTCCAGCCCAAAGAATCGTGTTCCTAGGCATGATTTTCGACACCTCCCGGGGGCTGGTGATCCTCCCTCAGGACAAGGCGCAAAAAATCAAGCAAGGGGTACGGAACCTTCTACAGCCGGGCACCAGATCCATCCGGTACGGCATGAGTGTGTTGGGCAGAATGGTGGCGGCGATGGAAGCAATCCCGTTTGCCCAGTTCCATCTCCGTCCGCTTCAGCATGCGCTCTTGACAGCATGGGACCGGAGGCTGCTGTCTCTCAGTCATCGGTGCAAGTTGTCTCCGCTGGTACGAGGTTCACTCCGGTGGTGGACTCGCGACTCGTCTCTGGTCCAGGGGAAACCCTTTCCCCCGGAACAATGGTTGGTGGTGACGACCGATGCAAGCCTGCAAGGTTGGGGAGCAGTTTTCCAGAGTCACATAGCCCATGGGCGGTGGTCCGTTCAGGAGATAGTTCTCCCGATCAACATTCTGGAGATACGGGCAATACGATTGGCCCTGCAACATTTCCAGTGTTTCCTGAGACACCGGCCGGTGCGCATCCAGTCGGACAATGCTACAGCAGTAGCATATGTCAACCATCAAGGGGGCACGCGCAGCCAGGCAGCCATGCGCGAGGTCGGACTGGTACTGCGTTGGGCAGAGAAGAACCGCGTGGTAATTTCAGCGGTGCACATTCCAGGAGTCGAAAACTGGGCGGCAGATTTTCTCAGCCGACAGGGGGTCGCGGCAGGGGAATGGTCCCTGCACCCCGAGATCTTTCAGCAGATCTGCCAACGGTGGGGGACACCAGACGTGGACCTTATGGCATCCAGAGAGAATGCCAAAGTACAAAGGTTTGTCGCTCGATCCCTCGATCCGCAGGCAATCGCAGCAGACGCTCTGGTGCTCCCGTGGAGCCAGTTTCGTCTCCCGTACTTGTTCCCCCCGCTGCCGCTGCTTCCAAGAGTTATCAGGAAAATAAGGAGAGAGAAGGTTCCAGCAATTCTGCTGGCCCCAGACTGGCCCCGGCGGGCCTGGTATGCAGATCTGGTCCAACTAGTGGTGGACGTACCCTGGCGTCTTCCAGATCGGCCGGACTTACTGTCCCAAGGGCCGATCTGCCATCCGAACTTAGGGGCCCTGTGTTTGACGGCGTGGCCATTGAATCTTGGCTGTTAACACAGGCAGGATTCAGGCGCGATGTGGCGGCCACGATGGTGAGTGCCCGAAAGCCTTCCTCGGCGAGAGTATATCATCGAACTTGGGAAGTTTTTTTCCGTTGGTGTAGGGATCGTGAAGTGGCTCCTCTGGTTTTTTCGATCCCCAACGTACTGGCTTTTCTACAGGCAGGGCTGGACGCAGGGTTGGCTCCGAGTTCGCTCAGAACGCAAATCTCGGCCCTGTCGGTGCTTTTCCAACGAAAAGTCGCTTCCGTCTGGCAGGTTAGGACGTTTATGCAGGGGGTCGCACATTTAGTACCCCCCTATAAGGCGCCGACGGAATCATGGGACCTGAACTTGGTGCTCAGGGCCCTTCAGGAGGCTCCTTTCGAACCATTGCAAGAGGTCTCCTTACCTTACCTGTCCAGAAAGGTCGTTTTTCTAGTAGCTATAACGTCTATTAGGCGGGTTTCGGAATTGGCGGCCTTATCTTGTAAACCGCCGTTCCTGACCTTTTATAAAGATAAGGTAGTTTTAAGGCCAGCTCCTCCCTTCTTGCCGAAGGTTGTGTCTGCATTTCATATCAACGAAGACATTGTCTTACCCTCGTTTTGCCCGGCACCGGTGCACAGGGTAGAGAAGGCTTTGCACACCCTGGATCTGGTAAGAGCTCTTAGGAGGTATGTGACAAGGACAGCGCCATTCCGCCAGACAGACTCTCTATTCGTGGTTCCAGAGGGGCGGCGGAAGGGGCTCGCTGCGTCCAGAGCGACTTTGGCCAGATGGGTTCGCCTGACGGTCCAAGAAGCTTATCAAATCAGTGGCACGCCGGTTCCGGCAGGGATCAAGGCTCACTCGGCACGGGCAGTGGGTGCCTCATGGGCACTGCGACACCAGGCTTCAGCGGAGCAGGTATGCAAAGCAGCTACCTGGTCCAGTTTGCATACGTTTGTCAAACATTATAACGTACATACCCAGGCATCCTCGGATGCAAGCCTGGGAAGAAAGATTCTCCAGGCAGCAGTTGCGCACCTCTAATCAGGGGCGCAAATTAGCATGGATTGGGTGAGCTAAGATCCCGCCCAGAGGACTGCTTTAGAACGTCCCACAGTCTCTGTGTCCCCCAATGAGACGAAGGAGAAACATGGATTTTTGTGAGTACTCACCGTAAAATCCTTTTCTCCGAGACGCTCATTGGGGGACACAGCACCCACCCTATCAGCCAGTTGGCATTTACTTATTTTGAGTTATACAAATCCTTGTACAAAGTTTAGGGTGGCCCCCTTTTTCAGACATATAGTTTCTTGCCTGAGTTTAAGGCGCGTTCTCCTACTGCTTATGCACTAAACTGAGTTACGCCCGGCCTAGGGGCGAGGGTGTATGCGGCGGAGGAGGAGCTAACTCTTTTTTTGTACACTTAGTGTCGGCCTCCAGACGGCAGAAGCACACACCCACAGTCTCTGTGTCCCCCAATGAGCGTCTCGGAGAAAAGGATTTTACGGTGAGTACTCACAAAAATCCATGTTTCTCTTTTTATTTTTACCTTTAACCATTTATGTGTAATTTTATAGGAAAAGTCACATATTCCTCAAAATGTGCGCCAAAATGTGTGTTGTTTTATAAAATGACTGTGGGGAGGGACTACAGTACATTTGCGCAAACATTTTGCGACGTTCTAAACATTCGTTTTTGATGAATTGGTCTAAAACATGTAGAGAAGACACATTAATGTAAAAATCCAAAAATTGTCTAAATCACAAAAGGCAACTTTCACTACTTCCGGACCACCAAAGTCTTTGATCGTCTGGGCGGTCTCGACTTTACTTTGCGGTGATGTTCTAAAATATCAATGCAGAGGAAGCCGTTTTCGAAAGATCATGCAACTGCAGGAACCGGGCAACTGTTCAAAAAAAATGCCCAATATAAAAAAATAATTTCTTCTGAAAATGGAGCAATATTTTTTGACGGTCCTATGTGGTCTTAAAAAATATATAAATAAAAAATCGACATTTATTTCCTATTATCAGGGAAGAACAGGAGCATAAAAATGACAAAGCAATTACGCCCAATGTACCCAGATAAAAAAAAAGGCAAAAATTATTTGACCATTAAAGTAACAGGAATGTTTTTGTTGAGCCATTTCAAATCACATGGTAAAAAAACCCTGAAAATATGCCCGATCGGGAAGGGAGGAATAAGGCCCAAGTGCTGATCTGAGTAGATAAGTCACAAATTTGTCGCAAATCAAAAAGTCACTGATTGCGAGTTATTCATGGCAAAGAACTGGTGAAAAGGCAGCGATCTTACCGCCCTCTACGTCTCTCCTACATCTGTAATTTTGTCCAAGCGATTACCTCTCTGCTGATGACACTCCGGTCTGCATTTCTGGCCCAGAATCGATCCCGGTTATCCACTGAAACCTCATACACGGAACATTGGATCAGTGGGGACTGAGAAAATCAATTTTTCTTGAACTTTAGTTAATATTCTGGATCAATACTTTCTAAAAAACAAGCGAGACTACATCATGTGGAAAGAAGTTACCACATTGTTGCAGGTAGATGATGGTCAGGTTCCAATTTTAATCACGGAAGAAAATGAGTAATATAATCTACGTAAAAACTGCACCAGTCTGATTTCTATTTTCTGATACACTTTCCTTTGTTTTAAGAATATTCTAACTAAGCTGAGATCTTCTGTGGATGTCACTTGTGCATGTCTTTACCCCAGAAAGACTGGATGATGGTGAGATCAGGGCTCTGTGGGGCCATAACATCACTTCCAGGACTCGATGTTCTTCTTTACGCTGAAGATGGTTCTTAAGGAAGCACTCCCATCAAAGTCACATAAAAGAAAAATGCTGAGCACCACCGCATGAGAGCTGAAGGCTTCAGCTGATGAGGAGTATCGTAGGCATAAAAACCCAGAATCTTCGGGTGCACACCATGAAAAGCACAAGACAAAATTCCAAGTAGAACAAAAGAGGTGGCACTCACCAGAGTAAAATCCAAACTTTATTGATCAAATTTCTTTAAAACATCTTCCTTGTACTCCTTTGACCCCCCCGCCTGCCGAAGATGTTTTAAAGAAACTTGACCAATAAAGTTGGTATTTTACTCTGGTGAGTGCCACCTCTTTTGTTCTACTTGGAACTCCCATCAAAGTGTTTATCCTGTTAATATATTGCTATCATATTATACACCACTGTGTACTTAGAATTGATAATTTGCTTTTCCACCCAGCTAATTCTTCTCTTTTCTCTGCCCTATGTAGAAACAGGAAGTTTCTTGTCCCTATGCAAATCATTGCTCTCTGCAACTTCTGACCCAGCTGCTCACCTGTCCCAACTGCCGTTGATTTTTGCAGATTTTATGAGTCTTAGGCCTCTTTCACACTTCAGTTTTTTGCATCAGTTATAATCCGCCAAAAAGGCGGACAAGCGGATCCGTTCTAAACTGATGTGAACGGATGGCACAGGATCCGTTTTCAGACGGATCCTGAAAATGAAGAAATCGTTGGCCAGAGAGAGAGAGAGAGAGAGAGAGAGAGAGAGAGAGAGAATTTTTTTGTCCGGCACCCAGAAAGAAATTCGGGTTAAATCAGTGTTTGCAGGATCCGCCAGAGAAAAAAACGTTACAAGCTCCGTTTTGAAATTTTTGAGGATGGTGACGGACAGCAACTTTTGGCGGATCCTCACAAAAAACGGATGCAACGGACAGCAATCCGTCACAATCCGCCATTAATGCAAGTCAATGGGAAAAAAACGGATCCTCAAAAAAAAATTGAGGATCCGTTTTTTTTCAAAACCTGGCGGATTGTGACTGATTGTAAAAAACGGAAGTGTGAAAGAGGCCTTAGGCCTGTTTCACACTTCAGTTGTTTGACGTCAGCCAAAATCTGCCGTTTTTATAAAAAAACAGATCCGCCATTTTTTAGCGGATCAGTTTTTTTTCCCCATAGACTTGCTTTAGCGGCGGATTTTGACCGATCGTTGTCCGTTGCATCCGTTTTTTGACGGATCTGTTCGAATTTTAGCGTCCGCCAGCTGGAGTTGACAGACAATGTAACGTTTTTCTCTCTCTCCCTCTCTCCCTCTCTCCCCCTCTCTCTCACTTTCCTTTTTTCCAGAGTGATGTTCCTTTCAATTTGATACACTCGCGGATCCGTCCACAAAACAGATCCAGTACATCCGTTTGTTTCATAACGGAAACGGATCCATTTTTTCACACTCTAGCGGATTTCAACTGATGTCAAACAACTGAAGTGTGAAACAGGCCTTAGGCGGGGGTCACACTTGCAACTGCAATGCGAGAAATTTGCGCCTCAATACCCGGCACTGCCGCCGGCGGTTTGGACTGGAGCGTTCAGCTGCATAAAATTACATGCAGTCGCACACTCCAGTCCCGGGTGCCGGCGGCAGTGTCGGGTTTTGAGGCAAGAGACTCGCGCGAGTATCTCGCATTGCAGTTGCAAGTGTGACCCCGGCCTTACGGGGAAACTTGACCTCCTGTTTCTACATATAGCTTAGAAGAATTCAGATAGTCACATTTTAATCATGTGATGTCATAGACCCAATAGAAAAGAGAACAATTAACTGGGTAGAAGGGCAAAATAAGCAATTGTAAGTGCACAGTGCTATATAATATGATGATTGCAGTACATTAAGAGGATAAAAATGGGAGTGCAATCTTTTTTAAATGACATTGGCTGAATAAATTTAGAAACAATAACATGCCTTTATGATGGCATTACATGATGGATACGTATCTGCCTGTATTTCTCATCATTGAAGACACCATTAATAAATTAATTTGTCTTTATTAAATTTCAAAGAGAAATATAAAGGAAAGGCAGGCACTAATCATGCCAGGTTTGGCAGGTCAGACATAGCCACAGAGAAATGGCAATAAACAGTATCCTCACAATATCAGATGAGCACAAACCATGGTAAAGTCACACTGTGTGCATTGATTTTACAGGCTGTAAAAATATTACCAATGTAGTGACTGAGGCTTAAATGTAGTTATTACATAATCATGTAGAATACTAAGAAAGAGGAGTGAAATAGGTCGAAAGGAGAGCAGAAACATAAACACCGACACACAAAGAAAAAGGGATTGGGGGGGAGAAGTACGTGAGAGAAGGGAGGGAGTACGGGTTCAGTTTTCCCCTATAAGATCAAGGTAGTCCATAGGGGATCTAAACTCCAGCCAATAAAACCAGGATTTGTAGAATCTGTCATAGGAGACATGCGTTCCTCCTTTAGGAAAACCTTATTTATTTTGGAAAACGAAGAGAGATTGTCAGGGTGGTATCTTTTTTCCATAACAGAGGAATGCATGTTCTAGCAGGCACAATTGGATATCTAAGTACCGATTTCTCTTGTACATTTTTAAAGGGATGTCACTGTGATGTAGCAGGATAATATCTGCGATTTTTATGTATCACTAGTTGTACGTTTTCCTAAAAAGGGGAGAAAAGTTTGCAAGACCAAAAATATGTAATAGGTCACCCTCTTCTTCCTTGCATCTCCAACAGATGGGACTGGCAAGGATAATAGAAAAAATTGGAGTCCGGCTCAACAAGACTGGATTTTTATTTTATTTTTATTTTTTTAAAAGAAAATATAGTGCATACAAAAGAAAATTTTCATGGGCGACATGACCCAGTCAACGCGTTTCAACTGCACTAAGCAGTCTTATTCATGATGGGACTGGCATCTAACCATATATAGGTGAGTTGGGGCCAGAAGATACCACCAGAAAAGTAATTTATGGACGGCCTCATGGAATCGAGAGCTGATGGGTGATTAATGTGTTAGAGTGAAGACATGCCTCCACTGATTTCTCGTCCGGGTGCGTCCAAAATTGCCGTCTTAATGAGTCTGAAAACGGGTTTAAGTTGGTTCGGGGGGTTAATCAGAAAGAAATATGAGAAAGACAAACTATGCCTTCAGGCAGTGTTCCCCAACTCCAGTCCTCAAGAGCCACCAATGGATCATGTTTTCAGGATTTCCTTAGTATGGCCCAGGTGATAATAGCAATACCTGCACAGGCAATAATTCTATCACCTGGGCAATACTAATGAAATCCTGAAGACATGACCTGTTGGTGGCTCTTGTGGACTGGAGTTGGGGAACACTGCCTTAAGGGATCTGTGCTTGAGCACTCCGCTTCAAAAGTCATTTTTTATAAAAAGCTCTAGGTGGGAGTGAGTGAAGAAAGAGCGCGGACCAATTCTCCAGAGTCTTAAGGGCGAGGGAGCAGAGAGGCCACGAAAATGTTCCTTTGAAGGCCACTCTAAAGCAGCCATTGTTTAACCAGGAGCGAAAAACTTCATCCTCTGTTCCCGGAGGGAAAAGCGCATTACCCAAGATAGGGTAGATGAAGGATAATTGTGGTAAGATTGATGAACATACTGAGGGATTATTATAGATGTAAGAGTAGCCCTCGCTCTTTACCTCTCATAAAACCCACCTGGTCTGCATGGATAATGTCCTTTAAAAGTGGGGATAATCTTGATGCAATCATTTTAGCTTGCACATTGGGATGCGTCTTTCCATTCCTTATGGATAACTGACATGTGAGCTCACAAGGAGAAGAGCCTTTAGACATCGCATTTAGACTAGATATAAGATGAGAGAGAGATTCTAGAAAAACTTATAATATGGTAGTGAGAATCACTCTGGGCCAGGGGCCTTCCCTGATTTGGTTTCCTTTACAGCAGACTGTAGTTCCCCTATATTAAATGACAGTTCCAGAAAATCTGTTGCAGCATCTGACAAAGAGGGAGAACTAGACTCTTTAAAGTCAGCATTTTGTGTAGCAGGGTTAGTTGAGCCTGCCAAGTAAAGAGAGGAGTAGGAGGTTTTAAACATATCAGCAATGTCAGGTAGAAGGTGTTTGCGTTTTTGTGATTGCTCCATGACAGATGGGATTTAGGTGTGAGCACTCTGTGTTCTTTGAACTCTGGCCAGAGTCTTGACACCATTAATCTTGACCAAATCGCCTACTCCAGTTGCTGAAATGCAACCCCAAACTTTCAGGACCCTCCGCCGTGCTTCACTGTTCCTGCAGACTCTCATAATTGTGTCGCTCTTCAGCGACAAACTGCCTTCTACAGCCAATTATTTCACATTTTAGCTAATCAGTCCAGAGCACCTGCTGCTATTTTCCTAGCTCCCCAGTGTCTATGTTTTTGTGCATGTTTGAGTTACTTGGCTTCTTTAATTCCATGTGGAAGGTATGATTTTTGGCCACAATTCTTCCCTTAAGACTGCGTCTGACCTGACGTCTCAGAACAGTAGATGTGTGTAGCTGGGTCTCACTGGTTGCTGCCAGTTCTGAACTGGTGGTACTGCTGGACATCTTCTCATTTCAAAGGGAGTTCAGCATGGTATGTATTTCATATGCTACAGGAAGTTTCCTTAGCCGAGCACTGCGTTCAAGGACCTCATTGTTGTCTATTACTTGGTGTCATTGTTGCTAAAAAAAAAAAAATACAGTCATATACTTATCTATTATACAATACCATCAGGGAGGAGTCTGAATGGCTTCAAATTTATTCTGCAGCAGGACAACAACCCCAGACATACAGCCAATGTCATTAAGAACTATCTTCAGGACAAAAAAGAACAAAGGAAGTGATGATACTTTCCCACAGAGCGTTGATCTCTCCATCATCCATTCTGTCTGGGATTACAGGAAGGAGTTGCACAAGCGACATCCACAAAAGATCTGTGGTCAGTTCTACAAGATGTTTGGAACAACCACGCTGCCAAGTTCCTTCAAAAACTGTACAAGTGTACATAGAAGAACTGTGACACTGAATATTGATGAGATTTAGATTTTTTTAAGCATTTGACATGTTTGTTCAGTCACTTTGTATTTTGTTAATTGATCAAAATAATCTATTAGCACTTTTATTTTTTAAAGACTTGTTTTGCAGCATATTTTTCATAGCTGCCTAAAACTTTTGCACAGTACTGTATATAACACCTTTCATATGTAGAGCACTCTGGCATTGGATGCTTAAAAAAATAATAAAATGCCCTTTCTTCTTCTGTTATGTTGTGACTCTGCACTTACATGCTGTTTGTTTCCGGTGCCACAGGTGCTGGTACTGCTAGGTCGTGCCGTTAATATTTTTCCCTTGTCCTATCTGCTCAACTTCTTCCGGGACCACAAGATCACCCCAAAGATGATGTTCATCATGTGGTTCAGTGGTAAGATGTCACTATTTAAATTGAGGGATGATGGGTACACGATGGGCACAGCTGACTCGTTAGGGGGAGCACAATATGAATTGTCTTAGCTGACGGATACTTGGTACTTTTCGTGACGTGATAACTTGGGTGTTTCTCTTATCAGGTTTACGAGGGGCCATTCCATATGCCCTGAGCCTTCACTTGGAGCTGGAGCCAATGGAAAAACGTCAATTAATTGGCACCACTACCATCATCATTGTGCTCTTCACCATCTTGCTGATGGGTGGAGGCACCATGCCGCTTATTCGACTCATAGATATTGAGGACTCCAAAGCTCGGAAAAAAAACAAGAAAGATGTCAACTTGAGCAAGACTGAAAAAATGGTGGGTAAATTGTGTGTGCTAGTGGATGGTGAAGCAGGTGTTGCTCTTCATTACCGCTGATCACTAGTTTGAGCTTTCCGATACCGCAAGTATCGGGTATCGGCCGAAATTAGCTGGATCGGAATTCCGATACTGACTTCCGATACTTTTTTCGTATCGGATACCGGAATCGGAAGTTCCCCTTAAAGCTATCAGCCTGCTCGATTTGATTCAGCCAATGGGAATCCTCAGAAGTGTGGGCACATCCTGTTAGGCATGTTAACTATTGGCATGGCTGTGATTGGCTGTTGAAATGACGTCATCATGATGCGCGTTCTGTGCCGACTGCCGGGGGTCTGTACGGGCCTGCCGGGTGCCTGTGCCGGCTGCCGGTGGTCTGTGCGGGCCTCTCGGGGGTCTGTGCCGACTGCCGGGTGCCTGTGCCGGCTGCCGGGGGTCTGTGCGGGCCTGCCGGGGGGCTTGTGCCGGCTGCCGGTGGTCTGTGCGGGCCTGCCGGGGGTCTTGTGTGTGTGCAGGCATCGTCCGATGGGACTACAAGTCCCATCGGGCGATGCTTGCTACACTGACAGTGATTGACACATTAGCCAATGATGGGACAGTAGTAGTCCCATCATCCGGCTAATGTGTTGAATGTAAAAAAAAAACCAAAAACATACTACATACATACATACTACATAGATACATACTACATACATATATACTACATACATACTACATGCATGCTACATATATACATACTACATACATACTATATACATACTACATACATACTACATATATACTACATACATGCTACATATATACATACTACATACATACTATATACATGCTACATTCATACAACATACATATATACTACATACATACTACATATATACAACATTCATACAACATACATACATGCTACATATATACAACATACATATATACTACATACATGCTACATATATACTACATTCATGCAACATACATACATACTACATACATGCTTCATATATACTACATTCATACAACATACATACTGCATACAACATACATACATAATACATGCATACTACATATATACTATATTCATACATACATACTACATACATGCTACATATATACTACATTCATGCAACATACATAGATACTACATACATGCTACATATATACACTACATTCATACAACATACATATATACTACATACATGCTACATACATACTACTTACATGCAACATGCTACAGACATACAACATACATACATACTACATACTGCATACATACAACATACATACATTCATACAATACATATATACTACATACAATACATTCATACAATACATACATATAGACATACAGTACACATAACACAGAGTACATACTCACCAATACTTGTCACATTGTTCCCCGAAGCCAGTGTCATCTAAGGAAAAATATGAAAATAACAAACAAGCCATATACTCCCTGATCCGCAGAAATCCACGTGTGTCCCACGCCGATCTCCCGTGTAGAGCAGCAGCATTAGCTGATGCGACGGCTCTCTAGGGGCTCAAGGAATCCAGTGTCGGGAGGTAGGTATCCTTCCGCACTGTATTCCTCCGCCACTGTAAAAAAATAGTCCCTAGTCTCACTTTTGGCATTGCTGTGTGAAAAAGTTCCCACGCAGCATTTGCCATAAAGTGAGACCAGGGACTATTTTTTTACAGTGGCGGAGGAATACAGTGCGGAAGGATACCTACCTCCCGACACTGGATTCCTGAGCCCCGTAGAGAGCGGTCGCATCAGCTGATGCTGCTGCTCTCCACGGAAGGTCGGCGTGGGACACTCACTCGTGGATTTCTGCGGATCAGGGTGTATTTGGTGGTTTGTTATTTTCATATTTTTCCTTAGATGACACTGACTTCGGGGATCAAAGTGACAAGTAATGGTGAGTATGTACTCTATGTTGTATGTACTGTATGTCTATATGTATGTATTGTATGAATGTATTGTATGCAGTATGTATGTTGTATGTCTGTAGCATGTTGTATGTATGTAGTATATATGTATGTTGTATGAATGTAGTATGTATGTAGTATGTATATATATAGTATGTATGTATGTAGTATGTATGTAGTATGTATATATGTAGTATGTATATAGTATGTATATATGTAGTATGTATATATATAGTATGTATGTAGTATGTATATATGTAGTATGTATGTAGTATGTATATATGTAGTATGTATATAGTATGTATATATGTAGTATGTATGTAGTATGTATATATGTAGTATGTATGTAGTATGTATATATGTAGTATGTATGTAGTATGTATATATGTAGTATGTATGTTGGATGTATGTATGTAGTATGTATATTGGATGTATGTATGTAGTATGTATATATGTCGTATGTAGTATGTATATATGTCGTATGTATGTAGTATCTATGTAGTATGTATGTAGTATGTATGTATGTAGTATGTATATATGTAGTTTGTAGTATGTATGTAGTATGTATGTAGTATGTATATATGTAGTATGTATGTAGTATGTATATATGTAGTATGTTTTTTTTTACATTCAACACATTAGCCGGATGATGGGACTACTACTGTCCCATCATTGGCTAATGTGTCAATCACCGTCATGGTAGCAGGCATCGCCCGATGGGACTTGTAGTCCCATCGGACGATGCCTGCACACACACAAGACTCCCCCAGCAGGCCCGCACAGACCACCGGCAGCCGGCACAAGCCCCCGGCAGGCCCGTACAGACCCCCGGCAGCCTGCACAGACCCCCGGACAGTCGGTACAGACCACCGGCAGGCCGGTACAGACCCCTGGCAGTCCGCACAGACCCCCGGCAGCCGGCACAGCCCCCCGGCAGGCCGGTACAGACCCGATATTTTTCAGTATCGGCTGGTATCGCTCAACACTACTGATCACTGCTTTAGTGGATAAGTGTACCCTTACTGAAGGGCAGTAAAGTCATGCTGATAACAAGGAACAGTAGCCAGCAGTCACTAAATATCTACTTCTATTGTACAGCAAGATTTCTGGCATCTTAGCAGCACTACCTTATTTTTAAGACATTGGGACCAATTGTTAAAGAGGCCTAATGAGTTCAGAATGATGTCCTATTACTATTTTTCTGTAGTATCAGTTCAGTATGATGCCCTCTTAGTACTCTCCTGTATAGCAATTCAGTATGATGCCCTCTTAGTACTCTCCTGTATAGCAATTCGGTATGATGCCCTCTTAGTACTCTCCTGTATAGCAATTCGGTATGATGCCCTCTTAGTACTCTCCTGTATAGCAATTCAGTATGATGCCGTCTTACTTTCCTGTATATCAGTTCAGTATGATGCCATCTTACTCACCTGTATAGCAGTTCAGTATGATGCCCTCTTACTCTCCTGTATATCAGTTCAGTATGATGCCCTCTTACTCTCCTGTATATCAGTTCAGTATGATGCCCTCTTACCTGTATAGCAGTTCAGTATGATGCCCACTTTACTACTGTATGTCAGTCAGTATGATGCCCTCTTACTGCTCTCCTGTATATCACTTCAATATAATGCTCTCTTACTACACTCCCGTTTAACAGTTCAGTATGATGCACTCTTACTCTCCTGTAATATTAGTTCAGTATAATGCCCTCTTACTCTCCTGTATAGCAGTTCAGTATGATGCCCTCTTACTCTCCTGTATATCAGTTCAGTATGATGCTGTCTTAGTACTCTCCTGTAATATTAGTTCGGTATGATGCCCTCTTACTCTCCTGTACAGTATATCATTTCAGTATGATGCCCTCTTACTTTCCTGTATGCCAGTTCAGTATGATGCCCTCTTACTCTCCTGTAATATTAGTTCAGTATGATGCCCTCTTACTCTCCTGTACAGTATATCATTTCAGTATGATGCCCTCTTACTTTCCTGTATGTCAGTTCAGTATGATGCCCTCTTACTCTCCTGTATATCAGTTCAGAATGATGCTGTAACGTCCGTCTGTTGCGAGTCTGGGCTGCAGGTAAGACAGCACCCGAGAAACCCCGGGACCCTTTACCCCCATACAGGGACCTGAAATTACAGCGGAGTCCAAGGGGTAACTGCCTATGAGAGGAGCGGACCGGAGTAGGACGGTCGCCAGGTAGTGACTAATAAGCGGGACCAGTTGCGTAGTCAGGAGTCAAAGTCAAAACCGGGCGAGCAGCAGAGGTACAAAATCGGCAGGCTGTAGAAGGGTCAAAAATCCAGGCTAAGGTCAGAGTCAAAATGGTAATTAAAACTAGATCGCTGGGGAAACCAAGACTATATCTGGTGGCCTGCAGGACAGGCTCCAAAGTATTTGAAGGACACGGCTACCTCTCACAGGCTCACAGCCGACAGAAGAGTGAAGCCTGCGCCCACCAGACGCCTGCACAGGAACCCCTTCTCTGTCACCCACAGGAAAAACACGGCGATGCCTAACGACAGAGGAATGCGTCAAAGGAGCGGGACCAAATGAGGATATAGCCATCCTATCACCGGCACCACCAGTCGAAGGAGTCCGGCGCCTCCCAGCGGTGGAGGCAGGAGCATCAGCCACTGAGTCCAACGGCGACGTGACAGATGCCCTCTTAGTGCTCTCCTGTAATATTAGTTCAATATAATGCCCTCTTACTCTCCTGTATAGCAGTTCATTTTGATACCCTCTTAGTACTCTCCTGTAAATCAGTTCATTTTGATGCCCTCTTAGTACTCTGCTGTAATATTAGTTCAGTATGATGCCCTCTTACTCTCCTGTATATCACTTCAGTATGATGCCCTCTTACTCTCCTGTATATGACTTCAGTATGATGTCCTCTTACTCTCCTGTATATCACTTCAGTATGATGCCCTCTTACTCTCCTGTATAACAGTTCAGTATGATGCCCTCTTACTCTCCTGTATGTCAGTTCAGTATGATGCACTCTTACTCTCCTGTATAACAGTTCAGTATGATGCCCTCTTACTCTCCTGTATAACAGTTCAGTATGATGTCCTCTTACTCTCCTGTATATCAGTTCAGTTTGATGCCCTCTTACTCTCCTGTATAACAGTTCAGTATGATGCCCTCTTACTCTCCTGTATATCAGTTCAGTTTGATGCCCTCTTACTCTCCTGTATATCAGTTCAGTATGATGTCCTCTTAATTAGCTGCGTTGTGCAGTACCTTTATAGCCTATGGGAATTGAAAACCGCTGTGCAGACGCTGCGGAATTTTCCGCGGTTTTCAATCCGAAGAAAGAAATGACATGTCAATTCTTTCTGCGGATTCCACTGCGGTTTACCATCTCCTCCATTGTAGAGATGATAAACTGCAGGGAAAAACCGCAGGCTAATCCGCAGATAAACCGCGGATTTGACCTGCGGATTTACCTGCAGATTTTGCAAAATCCGCGCGGATCAGTCCGCAGCAGAATCCGCAGCGTGTTCACACACCCTAACTCTCCTGTATTATTAGTTCAGTATGATGCCCTCTTACTCATCTGTATATTAGTTCAGTATGATGCTCTCTTACTCTCCTGTATTATTAGGTCAGTATGATGCCCTCTTACTCTCCTGTAATATCACTTCAGTATGATGCCCTCTTACTCTCCTGTAATATCACTTCAGTATGATGCCTTATTACTCTCCTGTATAACAGTTCAGTATGATGCCCTCTTACTTTCCTGTATAACAGTTCAGTATGATGCCCTCTTACTCTCCTGTATATCACTTCATCATGATGCCCTCTTACTCTCCTGTATGTCAGTTCAGTATGATGCCCTCTTACTTTCCTGTATATCAGTTCAGTATGATGCCCTCTTACTCTCCTGTATATCAGTTCAGTATGATGCCCTCTTACTCTCCTGTATATCAGTTCAGTTTGATGCCCTCTTACTCTCCTGTATATCAGTTCAGTATGATGCCCTCTTACTCTCCTGTATATCAGTTCAGTATGATGCCCTCTTACTCTCCTGTATATCAGTTCAGTTTGATGCCCTCTTACTCTCCTGTATATCACTTCAGTTTGATGCTCTCTTACTCTCCTGTAATATCACTTCAGTATGATGCCCTCTTACTCTCCTGTAATATCACTTCAGTATGATGCCCTCTTCCTCTCCTGTATATCACTTCAGTATGATGTCCTCTTACTCTCCTGTATAACAGTTCAGTATGATGCCCTCTTACTCTCCTATATATCACTTCAGTATGATGCCCTCTTCCTCTCCTGTATATCACTTCAGTATGATGTCCTCTTACTCTCCTGTATAACAGTTCAGTATGATGCCCTCTTACTCTCCTGTATATCACTTCAGTATGATGTCCTCTTACTCTCCTGTATATCATTTCAGTATGATGCCTTATTACTCTCCTGTATATCATTTCAGTATAATGCCCTCTTACTCTCCTGTATGTCAGTTCAGTATGATGCCCTCTTACTTTCCTGTATATCAGTTCAGTATGATGCCCTCTTACTCTCCTGTATATCAGTTCAGTATGATGTCCTCTTACTCTCCTGTATATCACTTCAGTATGATGCACTCTTACTCTCCTGTATAACAGTTCAGTATGATGCACTCTTACTCTCTAGTATAACAGTTCAGTATGATGCACTCTTACTCTCCTGTATATCAGTTCAGTATGATGTCCTCTTACTCTCCTGTATATCAGTTCAGTATGATGCCCTCTTACTCTCCTGTATATCAGTTCAGTATGATGCCCTCTTACTCTCCTGTATGTCAGTTCAGTATGATGCCCTCTTACTTTCCTGTATATCAGTTCAGTATGATGTCCTCTTACTCTCCTGTATATCAGTTCAGTATGATGCCTTATTACTCTCCTGTATAACAGTTCAGTATGATGCACTCTTACTCTCCTGTATATCACTTCAGTATGATGCACTCTTACTCTCCTGTATATCACTTCAGTATGATGTCCTCTTACTCTCCTGTATATCAGTTCAGTGTGATGTCCTCTTACTCTCCTGTATATCAGTTCAGTATGATGCCCTCTTACTCTCCTGTATAACAGTTCAGTATGATGCCCTGTTACTCTCCTGTATATCACTTCAGTATGATGCCCTCTTACTCTCCTGTATAACAGTTCAGTATGATGCCCTCTTACTCTCCTGTATAACAGTTCAGTATGATGCCCTCTTACTCTCCTGTATATGACTTCAGTATGATGCCCTCTTACTCTCCTGTATAACAGTTCAGTATGATGCCCTCTTACTCTCCTGTATAACAGTTCAGTATGATGCCCTGTTACTCTCCTGTATATCACTTCAGTATGATGCCCTCTTACTCTCCTGTATAACAGTTCATTATGATGCCCTCTTACTCTCCTGTATAACAGTTCAGTATGATGCACTCTTACTCTCTAGTATAACAGTTCAGTATGATGCACTCTTACTCTCCTGTATATCAGTTCAGTATGATGTCCTCTTACTCTCCTGTATATCAGTTCAGTATGATGCCCTCTTACTCTCCTGTATATCAGTTCAGTATGATGCCCTCTTACTCTCCTGTATATCACTTCAGTATGATGTCCTCTTACTCTCCTGTATATCACTTCAGTATGATGCCCTCTTACTCTCCTGTATGTCAGTTCAGTATGATGCCCTCTTACTTTCCTGTATATCAGTTCAGTATGATGTCCTCTTACTCTCCTGTATATCAGTTCAGTATGATGCCTTATTACTCTCCTGTATAACAGTTCAGTATGATGCACTCTTACTCTCCTGTATATCACTTCAGTATGATGCCCTCTTACTCTCCTGTATAACAGTTCAGTATGATACGCTCTTACTCTCCTGTATATCAGTTCAGTATGATGCCCTCTTACTCTCCTGTATATCACTTCAGTATGATGCCCTCTTACTCTCCTGTATATCACTTCAGTTTGATGCCCTCTTACTCTCCTGTATAACAGTTCAGTATGATGCCCTCTTACTCTCCTGTATATCACTTCAGTATGATGCCCTCTTCCTCTCCTGTATATCACTTCAGTATGATGTCCTCTTACTCTCCTGTATATCAGTTCAGTATGATGCCCACTTACTCTCCTGTATATCAGTTCAGTATGATGTCCTCTTACTCTCCTGTATAACAGTTCAGTATGATACACTCTTACTCTCCTGTATATCACTTCAGTATGATGTCCTCTTACTCTCCTGTATATCAGTTCAGTATGATGTCCTCTTACTCTCCTGTATATCAGTTCAGTATGATGCCCTCTTACTCTCCTGTATAACAGTTCAATATGATGCCCTGTTACTCTCCTGTATATCACTTCAGTATGATGCCCTCTTACTCTACTGTATAACAGTTCAGTATGATGCCCTCTTACTCTCCTGTATAACAGTTCAGTATGATGCCCTCTTACTCTCCTGTATATGACTTCAGTATGATGCCCTCTTACTCTCCTGTATAACAGTTCAGTATGATGCCCTCTTACTCTCCTGTATAACAGTTCAGTATGATGCCCTCTTACTCTCCTGTATAACAGTTCAGTATGATGCCCTCTTACTCTCCTGTATAACAGTTCAGTATGATGTCCTCTTACTCTCCTGTATATGACTTCAGTATGATGCCCTCTTACTCTCCTGTATAACAGTTCAGTATGATGCCCTCTTACTCTCCTGTATAACAGTTCAGTATGATGCCCTCTTACTCTCCTGTATAACAGTTCAGTATGATGCCCTCTTACTCTCCTGGATATCAGTTCAGTATGATGCCCTCTTACTCTCCTGTATAACAGTTCAGTATGATGCCCTCTTACTCTCCTGTATAACAGTTCAGTATGATGCCCTCTTACTCTCCTGTATAACAGTTCAGTATGATACCCTCTTACTCCTGTATAGCAGTTCAGTATGATGCCCTCTTACTCTCCTGTATATCAGTTCAGTATGATGCCCTCTTACTCTCCTGTATATCACTTCAGTATGATGCCCTCTTACTCTCCTGTATAACAGTTCAGAATGATGCCCTCTTACTCTCCTGTATAACAGTTCAGTATGATGCACTCTTACTCTCCTGTATATCACTTCAGTATGATGCCCTCTTACTCTCCTATATAACAGTTCAATATGATGCCCTCTTACTCTCCTGTATATGACTTCAGTATGATGTCCTTTTACTCTCCTGTAAAACAGTTCAGTATGATGCCCTCTTCCTCTCCTGTATATCACTTCAGTATGATGTCCTCTTATTCTCCTGTATATCAGTAAAGTATGATGTCCTCTTACTCTCCTGTATATCAGTTCAGTATGATGCCTTATTACTCTCCTGTATAACAGTTCAGTATGATGCCCTCTTACTCTCCTGTATAACAGTTCAGTATGATGCCCTCTTACTCTCCTGTATAACAGTTCAGTATGATGCCCTCTTACTCTCCTGTATATCACTTCAGTATGATGCCCTCTTACTTTCCTGTATATCACTTCAGTATGATGCCCTCTTACTCTCCTGTATATCACTTCAGTATGATGCACTCTTACTCTCCTGTATATCACTTCAGTATGATGCACTCTTACTCTCCTGTATAACAGTTCAGTATGATGCCTTATTACTCTCCTGTATAACAGTTCAGTATGATGCCCTCTTACTCCTGTATAGCAGTTCAGTATGATGCCCTCTTACTCTCCTGTATATGACTTCAGTATGATGTCCTCTTGCTCTCCTGTATAACAGTTCAGTATGATGCACTCTTACTCTCCTGTATATCAGTTCAGTATGATGTCCTCTTACTCTCCTGTATAACAGTTCAGTATGATGCCCTCTTACTCTCCTGTATATCAGTTCAGTATGATGCCCTCTTACTCTTCTGTATATCACTTTAGTATGATGCCCTCTTACTCTCCTGTATATCAGTTCAGTATGATGCCCTCTTACTTTGCTGTATAACAGTTCAGTATGATGCCATCTTACTCTCCTGTATGTCAGTTAAGTATGATGCCCTCTTACTCTCCTGTATATGACTTCAGTATGATGCCCTTTTACTCTCCTGTAAAACAGTTCAGTATGATGCCCTCTTCCTCTCCTGTATATCACTTCAGTATGATGTCCTCTTACTCTTCTGTATATCAGTTCAGTATGATGCCCTCTTACTCTCCAGTATAACAGTTCAGTATGATGTCCTCTTACTCACCTGTATAACAGTTCAGTATGATTCCCTCTTACTCTCCTGTATATGACTTAAGTATGATGCACTCTTACTCTCCTGTATAACAGTTCAGTATGATGCCCTCTTACTCTCCTGTATATCACTTCAGTATGATGCCCTCTTACTTTCCTGTATATCAGTTCAGTATGATGCCATCTTACTCACCTGTATAGCAGTTCAGTATGATGCCCTCTTACTCTCCTGTATATCAGTTCAGTATGATGCCCTCTTACTCTCCTGTATATCACTTCAGTATGATGCACTCTTACTCTCCTGTATATCACTTCAGTATGATGCACTCTTACTCTCCTGTATAACAGTTCAGTATGATGCCTTATTACTCTCCTGTATAACAGTTCAGTATGATGCCCTCTTACTCCTGTACAGCAGTTCAGTATGATGCCCTCTTACTCTCCTGTATATGACTTCAGTATGATGTCCTCTTGCTCTCCTGTATAACAGTTCAGTATGATGCACTCTTACTCTCCTGTATATCAGTTCAGTATGATGTCCTCTTACTCTCCTGTATAACAGTTCAGTATGATGCCCTCTTACTCTCCTGTATATCAGTTCAGTATGATGCCCTCTTACTCTTCTGTATATCACTTTAGTATGATGCCCTCTTACTCTCCTGTATATCAGTTCAGTATGATGCCCTCTTACTTTGCTGTATAACAGTTCAGTATGATGCCATCTTACTCTCCTGTATGTCAGTTAAGTATGATGCCCTCTTACTCTCCTGTATATGACTTCAGTATGATGCCCTTTTACTCTCCTGTAAAACAGTTCAGTATGATGCCCTCTTACTCTTCTGTATATCACTTCAGTATGATGTCCTCTTACTCTTCTGTATATCAGTTCAGTATGATGCCCTCTTACTCTCCAGTATAACAGTTCAGTATGATGTCCTCTTACTCACCTGTATAACAGTTCAGTATGATTCCCTCTTACTCTCCTGTATATGACTTAAGTATGATGCACTCTTACTCTCCTGTATAACAGTTCAGTATGATGCCCTCTTACTCTCCTGTATATCACTTCAGTATGATGCCCTCTTACTTTCCTGTATATCAGTTCAGTATGATGCCATCTTACTCACCTGTATAGCAGTTCAGTATGATGCCCTCTTACTCTCCTGTATATCAGTTCAGTATGATGCCCTCTTACTCTCCTGTATATCAGTTCAGTATGATGCCCTCTTACCTGTATAGCAGTTCAGTATGATGCCCACTTTACTACTGTATGTCAGTCAGTATGATGCCCTCTTACTGCTCTCCTGTATATCACTTCAATATAATGCCCTCTTACTACACTCCCGTTTAACAGTTCAGTATGATGCACTCTTACTCTCCTGTAATATTAGTTCAGTATAATGCCCTCTTACTCTCCTGTATAGCAGTTCAGTATGATGCCCTCTTACTCTCCTGTATATCAGTTCAGTATGATGCTGTCTTAGTACTCTCCTGTAATATTAGTTCGGTATGATGCCCTCTTACTCTCCTGTACAGTATATCATTTCAGTATGATGCCCTCTTACTTTCCTGTATGCCAGTTCAGTATGATGCCCTCTTACTCTCCTGTAATATTAGTTCAGTATGATGCCCTCTTACTCTCCTGTACAGTATATCATTTCAGTATGATGCCCTCTTACTTTCCTGTATGTCAGTTCAGTATGATGCCCTCTTACTCTCCTGTATATCAGTTCAGAATGATGCTGTAACGTCCGTCTGTTGCGAGTCTGGGCTGCAGGTAAGACAGCACCCGAGAAACCCCGGGACACTTTACCCCCATACAGGGACCTGAAATTACAGCGGAGTCCAAGGGGTAACTGCCTATGAGAGGAGCGGACCGGAGTAGGACGGTCGCCAGGTAGTGACTAATAAGCGGGACCAGTTGCGTAGTCAGGAGTCAAAGTCAAAACCGGGCGAGCAGCAGAGGTACAAAATCGGCAGGCTGTAGAAGGGTCAAAAATCCAGGCTAAGGTCAGAGTCAAAATGGTAATTAAAACTAGATCGCTGGGGAAACCAAGACTATATCTGGTGGCCTGCAGGACAGGCTCCAAAGTATTTGAAGGACACGGCTACCTCTCACAGGCTCACAGCCGACAGAAGAGTGAAGCCTGCGCCCACCAGACGCCTGCACAGGAACCCCTTCTCTGTCACCCACAGGAAAAACACGGCGATGCCTAACGACAGAGGAATGCGTCAAAGGAGCGGGACCAAATGAGGATATAGCCATCCTATCACCGGCACCACCAGTCGAAGGAGTCCGGCGCCTCCCAGCGGTGGAGGCAGGAGCATCAGCCACTGAGTCCAACGGCGACGTGACAGATGCCCTCTTAGTGCTCTCCTGTAATATTAGTTCAGTATAATGCCCTCTTACTCTCCTGTATAGCAGTTCATTTTGATACCCTCTTAGTACTCTCCTGTAAATCAGTTCATTTTGATGCCCTCTTAGTACTCTGCTGTAATATTAGTTCAGTATGATGCCCTCTTACTCTCCTGTATATCACTTCAGTATGATGCCCTCTTACTCTCCTGTATATGACTTCAGTATGATGTCCTCTTACTCTCCTGTATATCACTTCAGTATGATGCCCTCTTACTCTCCCGTATATCAGTTCAGTATGATGTCCTCTTACTCTCCTGTATATCAGTTCAGTATGATGCCTTATTACTCTCCTGTATAACAGTTCAGTATGATGCCCTCTTACTCTCTTGTATATCACTTCAGTATGATGCCCTCTTACTCTCCTGTATATCACTTCAGTATGATGCCCTCTTACTCTACTTTATAACAGTTCAGTATGATGCCTTATTACTCTCCTGTATAACAGTTCAGTATGATGCCCTCTTACTCTCCTGTATATCAGTTCAGTATGATGCCCTCTTACTCTCCTGTATGTCACTTCAGTATGATGCCCTCTTACTCTACTGTATAACAGTTCAGTATGATGCACTCTTACTCTCCTGTATATCACTTCAGTATGATGCCCTCTTACTCTCCTGTATAACAGTTCAGTATGATGCCCTCTTACTCTCCTGTATAACAGTTCAGTATGATGCCCTCTTACTCTCCTGTATATGACTTCAGTATGATGTCCTCTTACTCTCCTGTATAACAGTTCAGTATGATGCACTCTTACTCTCCTGTATATCACTTCAGTATGATGCCCTCTTACTCTACTTTATAACAGTTCAGTATGATGCCCTCTTACTCTCCTGTATATCAGTTCAGTATGATGCCCTCTTACTCTCCTGTATGTCACTTCAGTATGATGCCCTCTTACTTTACTGTATAACAGTTCAGTATGATGCCCTCTTACTCTCCTGTAATATCACTTCAGTATGATTCCCAATTACTCTCCTGTATATCACTTCAGTATGATGCCCTCTTCCTCTCCTGTATATCACTTCAGTATGATGTCCTCTTACTCTTCTGTATAACAGTTCAGTATGATGCACTCTTACTCTCCTGTATATGACTTCAGCATGATGTCCTCTTACTCTCCTGTATAACAGTTCAGTATGATGCCCTCTTACTCTACTTTATAACAGTTCAGTATGATGCCCTCTTACTCTCCTGTATATCACTTCAGTATGATGCCCTCTTACTCTCCTGTATGTCACTTCAGTATGATGCCCTCTTACTCTCCTGTATAACAGTTCAGTATGATGCCCTCTTACTCTCCTGTATAACAGTTCAGTATGATGCCCTCTTACTCTCCTGTATATTACTTCAGTATGATGCCCTCTTACTCTCCTGTATATCACTTCAGTATGATGCCCTCTTACTCTCCTGTATATTACTTCAGTATGATGCCCTCTTCCTCTCCTGTATATCACTTCAGTATGATGTCCTCTTACTCTTCTGTATATCAGTTCAGTATGATGTCCTCTTACTCTCCTGTATATCAGTTCAGTATGATGCCCTCTTACTCTCCTGTATATCAGTTCAGTATGATGTCCTCTTACTCTCCTGTATATCAGTTCAGTATGATGCTCTCTTACTCTCCTGTATATCACTTCAGTATGATGTCCTCTTACTCTCCTGTATATCAGTTCAGTATGATGCCCTCTTACTCTCCTGTATATCACTTCAGTATGATGTCCTCTTACTCTCCTGTATGTCAGTTCAGTATGATGCCCTCTTACTTTCCTGTAAATCAGTTCAGTATGATGCCCTCTTACTCTCCTGTATATCACTTCAGTATGATGCCCTCTTACTCTACTGTATAACAGTTCAGTATGATGCCCTCTTCCTCTCCTGTATATCACTTCACTATGATGTCCTCTTACTCTTCTGTATATCAGTTCAGTATGATGTCCTCTTACTCTCCTGTATATCAGTTCAGTATGATGCCCTCTTACTCTCCTGTATATCACTTCAGTATGATGCCCTCTTACTCTCCTGTATATCACTTCAGTATGATGTCCTCTTACTCTCCTGTATGTCAGTTCAGTATGATGCCCTCTTACTCTCCTGTATGTCAGTTCAGTATGATGCCCTCTTACTTTCCTGTAAATCAGTTCAGTATGATGCCCTTTTACTCTCCTGTATATCACTTCAGTATGATGCCCTCTTACTCTCCTGTATATCAGTTCAGTATGATGCCCTCTTACTCTACTGTATAACAGTTCAGTATGATGTCCTCTTACTCTCCTGTATATCAGTTCAGTATGATGTCCTCTTACTCTCCTGTATATCAGTTCAGTATGATGCCTTATTACTCTCCTGTATAACAGTTCAGTATGATGCACTCTTACTCTCCTGTATATCACTTCAGTATGATGCCCTCTTACTCTCCTGTATAACAGTTCAGTATGATGCACTTTTACTCTCCTGTATATCAGTTCAGTATGATGTCCTCTTACTCTCCTGTATATCACTTCAGTATGATGTCCTCTTACTCTCCTGTATATCACTTCAGTATGATGCCCTCTTATTCTCCTGTATAACAGTTCAGTATGATACCCTCTTACTCGACTGTATAACAGTTCAGTATGATGCCCTCTTACTCTCCTGTATATCAGTTCAGTATGATGCCCTCTTACTCTCCTGTATATCACTTCAGTATGATGCCCTCTTACTCTCCTGTATATCACTTCAGTATGATGCCCTCTTACTCTACTGTATAATAGTTCAGTATAATGCCCTCTTACTCTCCTGTATAACAGTTCAGTATGATGCCCTCTTACTCTCCTGTATATCACTTCAGTATGATGCCATCTTACTCTCCTGTATAACAGTTCAGTATGATGCACTCTTACTCTCCTGTATATCACTTCAGTATGATGCCCTCTTACTCTCCTGTATAACAGTTCAGTATGATGCCCTCTTACTCTCCTGTATAACAGTTCAGTATGATGCCCTCTTACTCTCCTGTATAACAGTTCAGTATGATGCACTCTTACTCTCCTGTATATCACTTCAGTATGATGCCTTCTTACTCTACTGTATAACAGTTCAGTATGATGCCCTCTTACTCTCCTGTATAACAGTTCAGTATGATGCCCTCTTAGTCTCCTGTATATGACTTCAGTATGATGTCCTCTTACTCTCCTGTATATCACTTCAGTATGATGCCTTATTACTCTCCTGTATAACAGTTCCGTATGATGCCCTCTTACTCTCCTGTAATATCACTTCAGTATGATGCCCTCTTACTCTCCTGTATATTACTTCAGTATGATGCCCTCTTCCTCTCCTGTATATCACTTCAGTATGATGTCCTCTTACTCTTCTGTATATCAGTTCAGTATGATGCCCTCTTACTCTCCTGTATATCAGTTCAGTATGATGTCCTCTTACTCTCCTGTATATCAGTTCAGTATGATGCCCTCTTCCTCTCCTGTATATCACTTCAGTATGATGTCCTCTTACTCTTCTGTATATCAGTTCAGTATCATGTCCTCTTACTCTCCTGTATATCAGTTCAGTATGATGCCCTCTTACTCTCCTGTATATCAGTTCAGTATGATGCCCTCTTACTCTCCTGTATATCACTTCAGTAAGATGTCCTCTTACTCTCCTGTATATCAGTTCAGTATGATGTCCTCTTACTCTCCTGTATATCACTTCAGTATGATGCCTTATTACTCTCCTGTATATCACTTCAGTATGATGCCTTATTACTCTCCTGTATAACAGTTCAGTATGATGCCCTCTTACTCTCCTGTATATGACTTCAGTATGATGCCCTCTTACTCTCCTGTATATCAGTTCAGTTTGATGCCCTCTTACTTTCCTGTATAACAGTTCAGTATGATGCCGTCTTACTCTCCTGTATATCACTTCAGTATGATGCCCTCTTACTCTCCTGTATATCAGTTCAGTATGATGTCCTCTTACTCTCCTGTATATCAGTTCAGTATGATGCCCTCTTACTCTCCTGTATATCACTTCAGTATGATGCCTTATTACTCTCCTGTATAACAGTTCAGTATGATGCCCTCTTACTCTCCTGTATATGACTTCAGTATGATGCCCTCTTTCTCTCCTGTATGTCACTTCAGTATGATGTCCTCTTACTCTTCTGTATATCAGTTCAGTATGATGTCCTCTTTCTCTCCTGTATATCAGTTCAGTATGATGCCCTCTTAATCTCCTGTATATCACTTCAGTATGATGCCCTCTTACTTTCCTGTATATCGGTTCAGTATGATGTCCTCTTACTCTCCTGTATATCAGTTCAGTATGATGCCCTCTTCCTCTCCTGTATATCAATTCAGTATGATGTCCTCTTACTCTTCTGTATATCAATTCAGTATGATGTCCTCTTACTCCTGTATAGCACTTCAGTATGATGCCCTCTTACTCTCCTGTATATCACTTCAGTATGATTCCCTCTTACTCTCCTGTATATGACTTCAGTATGATGCCCTCTTACTCTCCTGTATATCACTTCAGTATGAT
This sequence comes from Dendrobates tinctorius, assembly GCF_039654945.1. Classification (NCBI taxonomy): domain Eukaryota; kingdom Metazoa; phylum Chordata; class Amphibia; order Anura; family Dendrobatidae; genus Dendrobates; species Dendrobates tinctorius. The sequence goes on along the minus strand of NW_027361733.1, from coordinate 2,664,568 downwards.
GCCCTCTTACTCTCCTGTATAACAGTTCAGTATGATGCCCTCTTACTCTCCTGTATATCACTTCAGTATGATGTCCTCTTACTCTCCTGTATGTCAGTTCAGTATGATGCACTCTTACTCTCCTGTATATCACTTCAGTATGATGCCCTCTTACTCTCCTGTATATCACTTCAGTATGATGCCCTCATACTCTCCTGTATAACAGTTCAGTATGATGCCCTCTTACTCTCCTGTATATCACTTCAGTATGATGCCCTCTTACTCTCCTGTATAACAGTTCAGTATGATGCCCTCTTACTCTCCTGTATATCACTTCAGTATGATGTCCTCTTACTCTCCTGTATGTCAGTTCAGTATGATGCACTCTTACTCTCCTGTATATCACTTCAGTATGATGCCCTCTTACTCTCCTGTATATCTCTTCAGTATGATGTCCTCTTACTCTCCTGTATATCAGTTCAGTATGATGCCTTATTACTCTCCTGTATAACAGTTCAGTATGATGCCCTCTTACTCTCCTGTATATCACTTCAGTATGATGCCCTCTTACTCTCCTGTATAACAGTTCAGTATGATGCACTCTTACTCTCCTGTATATCACTTCAGTATGATGCCCTCTTACTCTCCTGTATATCATTTCTGTATAATGCCCTCTTACTCTCCTGTATATCACTTCAGTATGATGCCCTCTTACTCTCCAGTATAACAGTTCAGTATGATACCCTCTTACTCTACTGTATAACAGTTCAGTATGATGCCCTCTTACTCTCCTGTATATCACTTCAGTATGATGCACTCTTAATCTCCTGTATAACAGTTCAGTATGATGCCCTCTTACTCTCCTGTATAACAGTTCAGTATGATGCACTCTTACTCTCCTGTATATCACTTCAGTATGATGCCCTCTTACTCTCCTGTATAACAGTTCAGTATGATGCCCTCTTACTCTCCTGTATAACAGTTCAGTATGATGCCCTCTTACTCTCCTGTATATGACTTCAGTATGATGCCCTCTTACTCTCCTGTATAACAGTTCAGTATGATGCCCTCTTACTCTCCTGTATATGACTTCAGTATGATGTCCTCTTACTCTCCTGTATAACAGTTCAGTATGATGCACTCTTACTCTCCTGTATATCAGTTCAGTATGATGCCCTCTTACTCTCCTGTATATCAGTTCAGTATGATGCCCTCTTACTCTCCTGTATATCACTTCAGTATGATGCCCTCATACTCTCCTGTATAACAGTTCAGTATGATGCCCTCTTACTCTCCTGTATATCACTTCAGTATGATGCCCTCTTACTCTCCTGTATAACAGTTCAGTATGATGCCCTCTTACTCTCCTGTATATCACTTCAGTATGATGTCCTCTTACTCTCCTGTATGTCAGTTCAGTATGATGCACTCTTACTCTCCTGTATATCACTTCAGTATGATGCCCTCTTACTCTCCTGTATATCTCTTCAGTATGATGTCCTCTTACTCTCCTGTATAATAGTTCAGTATGATGTCTTATTACTCTCCTGTATATCTCTTCAGTATGATGTCCTCTTACTCTCCTGTATATCAGTTCAGTATGATGTCTTATTACTCTCCTGTATAACATTTAAGTATGATGCCCTCTTACTCTCCTGTATATCACTTCAGTATGATGCCCTCTTACTCTCCTGTATATCAGTTCTGTATAATGCCCTCTTACTCTCCTGTATATCACTTCAGTATGATGCCCTCTTACTCTCCAGTATAACAGTTCAGTATGATGCACTCTTACTCTCCTGTATATCACTTCAGTATGATGCCCTCTTACTCTCCTGTATAACAGTTCAGTATGATGCACTCTTACTCTCCTGTATATCACTTCAGTATGATGCCCTCTTACTCTCCTGTATAACAGTTCAGTATGATGCCCTCTTACTCTCCTGTATAACAGTTCAGTATTATGTCCTCTTACTCTCCTGTATATCACTTCAGTATGATGCCCTCTTACTCTCCTGTATAACAGTTCAGTATGATACCCTCTTACTCTACTGTATAACAGTTCAGTATGATGCCCTCTTACTCTCCTGTATAACAGTTCAGTATGATGCCCTCTTCCTCTCCTGTATATCACTTCAGTATGATGTCCTCTTACTCTTCTGTATATCAGTTCAGTATGATGCCCTCTTATTCTCGTGTATAACAGTTCAGTATGATGCCCTCTTACTCTCCCGTATATCAGTTCAGTATGATGTCCTCTTACTCTCCTGTATAACAGTTCAGTATGATGCCTTTTTACTCTCCTGTATAACAGTTCAGTATGATGCCCTCTTACTCTCCTGTATATCACTTCAGTATGATGCCCTCTTACTCTACTTTATAACAGTTCAGTATGATGCCTTATTACTCTCCTGTATAACAGTTCAGTATGATGCCCTCTTACTCTCCTGTATATCAGTTCAGTATGATGCCCTCTTCCTCTCCTGTATATCACTACAGTATGATGTCCTCTTACTCTCCTGTATATGACTTCAGCATGATGTCCTCTTACTCTCCTGTATAACAGTTCAGTATGATGCCCTCTTACTCTACTTTATAACAGTTCAGTATGATGCCTTATTACTCTCCTGTATAACAGTTCAGTATGATGCCCTCTTACTCTCCTGTATATCAGTTCAGTATGATGCCCTCTTACTCTACTGTATGTCACTTCAGTATGATGCCCTCTTACTCTACTGTATAACAGTTCAGTATGATGCCCTCTTACTCTCCTGTATAACAGTTCAGTATGATGCACTCTTACTCTCCTGTATAACAGTTAAGTATGATGCCCTCTTACTCTCCTGTATATCAGTTCAGTATGATGCCCTCTTACTCTCCTGTAATATCACTTCAGTATGATGCCCTCTTACTCTCCTGTATATCAGTTCAGTATGATGCACTCTTACTCTCCTGTATATGACTTCAGCATGATGCCCTCTTACTCTCCTGTATAACAGTTCAGTATGATGTCCTCTTACTCTCCTGTATGTCAGTTCAGTATGATGCCCTCTTACTTTCCTGTATATCAGTTCAGTATGATGCCCTCTTATTCTCCTGTATATCAATTCAGTATGATGCCCTCTTACTCTCCTGTATATCAGTTCAGTATGATGCCCTCTTACTCTCCTGTATATCAGTTCAGTATGATGCCCTCTTACTCTCCTGTATATCAGTTCAGTATGATGCCCTCTTACTCTCCTGTATATCAGTTCAGTATGATGCCCTCTTACTCTCCTGTATATCAGTTCAGTATGATGCCCTCTTACTCTCCTGTATATCAGTTCAGTATGATGCCCTCTTACTCTCCTGTATATCAGTTCAGTATGATGCCTTATTACTCTCCTGTATAACAGTTCAGTATGATGCACTCTTACTCTCCTGTATATCACTTCAGTATGATGCCCTCTTACTCTCCTGTATAACAGTTCAGTATGATGCCCTCTTACTCTCCTGTATAACAGTTCAGTATGATGCCCTCTTACTCTCCTGTATATGACTTAAGTATGATGCCCTCTTACTCTCCTGTATAACAGTTCAGTATGATGCCCTCTTACTCTCCTGTATAACAGTTCAGTATGATGCACTCTTACTCTCCTGTATATCACTTCAGTATGATGCCCTCTTACTCTCCTGTATATCAGTTCTGTATGATGCCCTCTTACTCTCCTGTATAACAGTTCAGTATGATGCCCTCTTTCTCTCCTGTATATCACTTCAGTATGATGCCCTCTTACTCTCCTGTATATCAGTTCAGTATGATGCCCTCTTACTCTCCTGTATATCAGTTCAGTATGATGCCCTCTTACTCTCCTGTATATCAGTTCAGTATGATGCCCTCTTACTCTCCTGTATATCACTTCAGTATGATGTCCTCTTACTCTCCTGTATAACAGTTCAGTATGATGCCCTCTTACTCTCCTGTATATCACTTCAGTATGATGCCCTCTTACTCTCCTGTATATCAGTTCAGTATGATGCCCTCTTACTCTCCTGTATATCACTTCAGTATGATGTCCTCTTACTCTCCTGTATAACAGTTCAGTATGATGCCCTCTTACTCTCCTGTATATCAGTTCAGTATGATGTCCTCTTACTCTCCTGTATATTAGTTCAGTATGATGCCTTATTACTCTCCTGTATAACAGTTCAGTATGATGCACTCTTACTCTCCTGTATATCACTTCAGTATGATGCCCTCTTACTCTATTGTATAACAGTTCAGTATGATGCCCTCTTACTCTCCTGTATATCACTTCAGTATGATGCCCTCTTACTCTCCTGTATAACAGTTCAGTATGATGCCCTCTTACTCTCCTGTATATCACTTCAGTATGATGCCCTCTTACTCTCCTGTATATCAGTTCAGTATGATGCCCTCTTACTCTCCTGTATATCAGTTCAGTATGATGCCCTCTTACTCTCCTGTATAACAGTTCAGTATGATGCCCTCTTACTCTCCTGTATATCACTTCAGTATGATGCCCTCTTACTCTCCTGTATATCAGTTCAGTATGATGCCCTCTTACTCTCCTGTATATCAGTTCAGTATGATGCCCTCTTACTCTCCTGTATATCAGTTCAGTATGATGCCCTCTTACTCTCCTGTATATCACTTCATTATGATGCCCTCTTACTCTCCTGTATAACAGTTCAGTATGATGCCCTCTTACTCTCCTGTATATCACTTCAGTATGATGCCCTCTTACTCTCCTGTATAACAGTTCAGTATGATGCCCTCTTACTCTCCTGTATATCACTTCAGTATGATGCCCTCTTACTCTCCTGTATATCAGTTCAGTATGATGCCCTCTTACTCTCCTGTATATCACTTCAGTATGATGTCCTCTTACTCTCCTGTATAACAGTTCAGTATGATGCCTTATTACTCTCCTGTATAACAGTTCAGTATGATGCACTCTTACTCTCCTGCATATCACTTCAGTATGATGCCCTCTTACTCTACTGTATAACAGTTCAGTATGATGCCCTCTTACTCTCCTGTATATCACTTCAGTATGATGCCCTCTTACTCTCCTGTATAACAGTTCAGTATGATGCCCTCTTAGTCTCCTGTAATATCACTTCAGTATGATGCCCTCTTCCTTTCCTGTATATCACTTCAGTATCATGTTCTCTTACTCTTCTGTATATCAGTTCAGTATGATGTCCTCTTTCTCTCCTGTATATCAGTTCAGTATGATGCCCTCTTACTCTCCTGTATATCACTTCAGTATGATGCCCTCTTACTCTCCTGTATATCAGTTCAGTATGATGTCCTCTTCCTCTCCTGTATATCACTTCAGTATGATGTCCTCTTACTCTTCTGTATATCAGATCAGTATGATGTCCTCTTACTCTCCTGTATATCACTTCAGTATGATGCCCTCTTACTCTCCTGTATATCAGTTCTGTATGATGCCCTCTTACTCTCCTGTATAACAGTTCACTATGATGCCCTCTTACTCTCCTGTATGACAGTTCAGTATGATGCCCTCTTACTCTCCTGTATATCACTTCAGTATGATGCCCTCTTACTCTCCTGTATATCAGTTCAGTATGATGCCCTCTTACTCTCCTGTATATCAGTTCAGTATGATGCCCTCTTACTCTCCTGTATATCACTTCAGTATGATGCCCTCTTACTCTCCTGTATATCACTTCAGTATGATGGCCTCTTACTCTCCTGTATATCAGTTCCGTATGATGCTTTCTTACTCTCCTGTATAACAGTTCAGTATGATGCCCTCTTACTCTCCTGTATGACAGTTCAGTATGATGCCCTCTTACTCTCCTGTATATCACTTCAGTATGATGCCCTTTTACTCTCCTGTATATCAGTTCAGTATGATGCCCTCTTACTCTCCTGTATATCACTTCAGTATGATGCCCTCTTACTCTCCTGTATATCAGTTCAGTATGATGCCCTCTTACTCTCCTGTATATCAGTTCAGTATGATGTCCTCTTACTCTCCTGTATAACAGTTCAGTATGATACCCTCTTACTCTACTGTATATCAGTTCAGTATGATGCCCTCTTACTCTCCTGTATAACAGTTCAGTATGATGCCCTCTCACTCTCCTGTATATCACTTCAATATGATGTCCTCTTACTCTCCTGTATGTCAGTTCAGTATGATGCCCTCTTACTTTCCTGTATATCAGTTCAGTATGATGCCCTCTTACTCTCCTGTATATCAATTCAGTATGATGCCCTCTTACTCTCCTGTATATCAGTTCAGTATGATGCCCTCTTACTCTCCTGTATATCAGTTCAGTATGATGCCCTCTTACTCTCCTGTATATCAGTTCAGTATGATGCCCTCTTACTCTCCTGTATATCAGTTCAGTATGATGCCCTCTTACTCTCCTGTATATCAGTTCAGTATGATGCCCTCTTACTCTCCTGTATATCAGTTCAGTATGATGCCTTATTACTCTCCTGTATAACAGTTCAGTATGATGCACTCTTACTCTCCTGTATATCACTTCAGTATGATGCTCTCTTACTCTCCTGTATAACAGTTCAGTATGATGCCCTCTTACTCTCCTGTATAACAGTTCAGTATGATGCCCTCTTACTCTCCTGTATATGACTTAAGTATGATGCCCTCTTACTCTCCTGTATAACAGTTCAGTATGATGCCCTCTTACTCTCCTGTATAACAGTTCAGTATGATGCACTCTTACTCTCCTGTATATCACTTCAGTATGATGCCCTCTTACTCTCCTGTATAACAGTTCAGTATGATGCCCTCTTACTCTCCTGTATATGACTTAAGTATGATGCCCTCTTACTCTCCTGTATAACAGTTCAGTATGATGCCCTCTTACTCTCCTGTATAACAGTTCAGTATGATGCACTCTTACTCTCCTGTATATCACTTCAGTATGATGCCCTCTTACTCTCCTGTATAACAGTTCAGTATGATGGCCTCTTACTCTCCTGTATAACAGTTCAGTATGATGCCCTCTTACTCTCCTGTATAACAGTTCATTATGATGCACTCTTACTCTCCTGTATATCACTTCAGTATGATGCCCTCTTACTCTCCTGTATATCAGTTCAGTATGATGCCCTCTTACTCTCCTGTATATCAGTTCAGTATGATGCCCTCTTACTCTCCTGTATATCAGTTCAGTATGATGCCCTCTTACTCTCCTGTATATCACTTCAGTATGATGTCCTCTTACTCTCCTGTATAACAGTTCAGTATGATGCCCTCTTACTCTCCTGTATATCACTTCAGTATGATGCCCTCTTACTCTCCTGTATATCAGTTCAGTATGATGCCCTCTTACTCTCCTGTATATCACTTCAGTATGATGCACTCTTACTCTCCTGTATATCAGTTCAGTATGATGCCCTCTTACTCTCCTGTATATCAGTTCAGTATGATGCCCTCTTACTCTCCTGTATATCACTTCAGTATGATGCACTCTTACTCTCCTGTATAACAGTTCAGTATGATGCCCTCTTACTCTCCTGTATATCAGTTCAGTATGATGTCCTCTTACTCTCCTTTATATTAGTTCAGTATGATGCCTTATTACTCTCCTGTATAACAGTTCAGTATGATGCACTCTTACTCTCCTGTATATCACTTCAGTATGATGCCCTCTTACTCTATTGTATAACAGTTCAGTATGATGCCCTCTTACTCTCCTGTATATCACTTCATTATGATGCCCTCTTACTCTCCTGTATAACAGTTCAGTATGATGCCCTCTTACTCTCCTGTATATCACTTCAGTATGATGCCCTCTTACTCTCCTGTATAACAGTTCAGTATGATGCCCTCTTACTCTCCTGTATATCACTTCAGTATGATGTCCTCTTACTCTCCTGTATATCAGTTCAGTATGATGCCCTCTTACTCTCCTGTATATCACTTCAGTATGATGTCCTCTTACTCTCCTGTATAACAGTTCAGTATGATGCCTTATTACTCTCCTGTATAACAGTTCAGTATGATGCACTCTTACTCTCCTGCATATCACTTCAGTATGATGCCCTCTTACTCTACTGTATAACAGTTCAGTATGATGCCCTCTTACTCTCCTGTATATCACTTCAGTATGATGCCCTCTTACTCTCCTGTATAACAGTTCAGTATGATGCCCTCTTAGTCTCCTGTAATATCACTTCAGTATGATGCCCTCTTCCTTTCCTGTATATCACTTCAGTATCATGTTCTCTTACTCTTCTGTATATCAGTTCAGTATGATGTCCTCTTTCTCTCCTGTATATCAGTTCAGTATGATGCCCTCTTACTCTCCTGTATATCACTTCAGTATGATGCCCTCTTACTCTCCTGTATATCAGTTCAGTATGATGTCCTCTTCCTCTCCTGTATATCACTTCAGTATGATGTCCTCTTACTCTTCTGTATATCAGATCAGTATGATGTCCTCTTACTCTCCTGTATATCACTTCAGTATGATGCCCTCTTACTCTCCTGTATATCAGTTCTGTATGATGCCCTCTTACTCTCCTGTATAACAGTTCACTATGATGCCCTCTTACTCTCCTGTATGACAGTTCAGTATGATGCCCTCTTACTCTCCTGTATATCACTTCAGTATGATGCCCTCTTACTCTCCTGTATATCAGTTCAGTATGATGCCCTCTTACTCTCCTGTATATCAGTTCAGTATGATGCCCTCTTACTCTCCTGTATATCACTTCAGTATGATGTCCTCTTAGTCTCCTGTATAACAGTTCAGTATGATGCCCTCTTAATCTCCTGTATATTAGTTCAGTATGATGCCCTCTTACTCTCCTGTATATCAGTTCAGTATGATGCCCTCTTACTCTCCTGTATATGACTTCAGTATGATGGCCTCTTACTCTCCTGTATAACAGTTCAGTATGATGCCCTCTTACTCTCCTGTATGACAGTTCAGTATGATGCCCTCTTACTCTCCTGTATATCACTTCACTATGATGCCCTCTTACTCTCCTGTATAACAGTTCAGTATGATGCCCTTTTACTCTCCTGTATATCAGTTCAGTATGATGCCCTCTTACTCTCCTGTATATCACTTCAGTATGATGCCCTCTTACTCTCCTGTATATCAGTTCAGTATGATGCCCTCTTACTCTCCTGTATATCAGTTCAGTATGATGTCCTCTTACTCTCCTGTATAACAGTTCAGTATGATACCCTCTTACTCTACTGTATATCAGTTCAGTATGATGCCCTCTTACTCTCCTGTATATCAGTTCAGTATGATGTCCTCTTACTCTCCTGTATAACAGTTCAGTATGATACCCTCTTACTCTACTGTATATCAGTTCAGTATGATGCCCTCTTACTCTCCTGTATAACAGTTCAGTATGATGCCCTCTTACTCTCCTGTATATCAGTTCAGTATGATGCCCTCTTACTCTCCTGTATAACAGTTCAGTATGATGCCCTCTTACTCTCCTGTATAACAGTTCAGTATGATGCACTCTTACTCTTCTGTATATTAGTTCAGTATGATGCCCTCTTACTCTCTTGTATATCAGTTCAGTATGATGTCCTCTTACTCTCCTGTATAACAGTTCAGTATGATACCCTCTTACTCTACTGTATATCAGTTCAGTATGATGCCCTCTTACTCTCCTGTATAACAGTTCAGTATGATGCCCTCTTACTCTCCTGTATAACAGTTCAGTATGATGCACTCTTACTCTTCTGTATATTAGTTCTGTATGATGCCCTCTTACTCTCCTGTATATCAGTTCAGTATGATGTCCTCTTACTCTCCTGTATATGACTTCAGTATGATGCCCTCTTACTCTCCTGTATATGACTTCAGTATGATGCCATCTTCCTCTCCTGTATATCACTTCAGTATGTTGTCCTCTTCCTCTCCTGTATATCACTTCAGTATGATGCCCTCTTACTCTCCTGTATATGACTTCAGTATGATGCCATCTTCCTCTCCTGTATATCACTTCAGTATGTTGTCCTCTTCCTCTCCTGTATATCACTTCAGTATGATGCCCTCTTACTCTCCTGTATATCAGTTCAGTATGATGCCCTCTTACTCTCCTGTATATGACTTCAGTATGATGGCCTCTTACTCTCCTGTATATCAGTTCCGTATGATGCTTTCTTACTCTCCTGTATAACAGTTCAGTATGATGCCCTCTTACTCTCCTGTATGACAGTTCAGTATGATGCCCTCTTACTCTCCTGTATATCACTTCACTATGATGCCCTCTTACTCTCCTGTATAACAGTTCAGTATGATGCCCTTTTACTCTCCTTTATATCAGTTCAGTATGATGCCCTCTTACTCTCCTGTATATCACTTCAGTATGATGCCCTCTTACTCTCCTGTATATCAGTTCAGTATGATGCCCTCTTACTCTCCTGTATATCAGTTCAGTATGATGTCCTCTTACTCTCCTGTATAACAGTTCAGTATGATACCCTCTTACTCTACTGTATATCAGTTCAGTATGATGCCCTCTTACTCTCCTGTATAACAGTTCAGTATGATGCCCTCTTACTCTCCTGTATATCAGTTCAGTATGATGCCCTCTTACTCTCCTGTATAACAGTTCAGTATGATGCCCTCTTACTCTCCTGTATAACAGTTCAGTATGATGCCCTCTTACTCTCCTGTATAACAGTTCAGTATGATGCACTCTTACTCTCCTGTATATCAGTTCAGTATGATGCCCTCTTACTCTCCTGTATATCAGTTCAGTATGATGTCCTCTTACTCTCCTGTATAACAGTTCAGTATGATACCCTCTTACTCTACTGTATATCAGTTCAGTATGATGCCCTCTTACTCTCCTGTATAACAGTTCAGTATGATGCCCTCTTACTCTCCTGTATATCAGTTCAGTATGATGCACTCTTACTCTCTTGTATATCAGTTCAGTATGATGTCCTCTTACTCTCCTGTATAACAGTTCAGTATGATACCCTCTTACTCTACTGTATATCAGTTCAGTATGATGCCCTCTTACTCTCCTGTATAACAGTTCAGTATGATGCCCTCTTACTCTCCTGTATAACAGTTCAGTATGATGCACTCTTACTCTTCTGTATATTAGTTCAGTATGATGCCCTCTTACTCTCCTGTATATCAGTTCAGTATGATGTCCTCTTACTCTCCTGTATATGACTTCAGTATGATGCCCTCTTACTCTCCTGTATATGACTTCATTATGATGCCATCTTCCTCTCCTGTATATCACTTCAGTATGTTGTCCTCTTCCTCTCCTGTATATCACTTCAGTATGATGCCCTCTTACTCTCCTGTATCTTAGTTCAGTGCAGTGCCCTCCTGCAGACTAGAGGGCTTTACAACTTGGTGGCTATTCTACCTGGAGATTGATATCATACAACTTGCAGAAGGCACTACGTTCTGCTGGTGGATTAGATAACTAGCCTAGGATGGCACCAGCTTTTGAAAGCACTTCTGATAATTTTCTGCTGTACATTTTGCTGTGGAGTGTGGCCATAGAGAGTTAAGTTATCACTGTATGAGATTATCCAACTCTAGTGTGATGTGGAAGTGACCTGCTGCCACTGGCTGTCCTATCACTATTGGTTGTCTGCAGGGGAACACAGTGGAGTCTGAGCACCTATCCGAGCTGACGGAGGAGGAGTACGAGTCTCATTATATCAAGCAACACAATCTCAAGGGTTTCATGTGGTTGGACGCCAAATACCTGAACCCGTTCTTCACACGACGTCTGACACAGGAGGTAATGTGCATATGTGAAATCACTGTGCCCTTTCAATTTTATCCTGTATTGGCTATGCATGTTAGACAAAGTAGGCCAGAACTGATAACATACGTGCAGCAGACGATTCTCTGCACTCAGCAGTTCGAGGAGCACCCATATGTAAACACCCTTACTGGTTGGCATTAGGCACTGCATGCAGGGTTGGGAAGGCCTCTGTTGGCACGCAGTTACAACACATCTTGTTTCACTGTGTTTTTGCTTTCTACCAATCAGGATTTTCATCACGGGCGCATACAAATGAAAAGCCTTACTAACAAGTGGTATGAGGAGGTGCGTCAGGGGCCATCAGGATCCGAGGATGAAGATGAGCATGAGCTCTTATAATACCCAGAACTGGAGACTTCAGATAAAAGTGTCATGTGCTGTACATTGGGGTCTGCTCCATCAGGCCTTTACTTGGACTATGTTGTGTCCATTCCCCCCCTCTTTCTGGATTTGGATACCTTAAATCTCCCCTGTATGGGACCATGCGATGATTATTACTAATGATATCGGCAATTGGCCCACAATTGACTAAGCTATCATAGCTCTCACTGGAGTCGATGACACTGGAACCTCTCTATTTTGTCCATACGTTTGCACAACCATCTCCAGTCCTTACCCTCAAATGGATACTACCCCTTTGGCACAGCTACTGTGCTAAAGTTCTGGAGCAACTTGACGAGATGTGAAAGCGTCGTTCTGCATGCTGCAGGAAGGCTCAGGTTGGCAGCTGCACACTGTGCCATCACTGCCAGCACTTTGTTATGGTGTATATGAAGTGAGGTCACATTCATGAGCTTGTGGGACTTATTTATAGGGTATTTATTTGTCAGCTTCTCTAGATTTGAATGAGAATGGATCTGGGTGATTTTTCTTGATGTTGAGTAAAGGGATGTAGCAATGCTTCCTAGCAATATAAGAATTATTGTAATTATCCTGGTAAAGAAGAAAAATCTCATTTGATTATTTATTTTTTATCTCTTAAAAAAATAAATGGTTCCAAGTTTTCTTATCATCTCCTGTAGATCTCACATCAATCAAGGGGTTTTACAAGAATGTAATAAAATGGGCCTTATCACGTAATTCATACTTCAGCCTGTCCTAGTCACGTGTCAGGACAGGCTGCTGACTGAAGAAACATTGCTCCTGAAACCTTTGTTTCAACTGTCAGAAGAGTTGTGGATCTAAGCACACATACCTTCGCTGCCATAGAAGACCTTTGGTAGAAGAAGAAGAAAATTTTCTTCGCTGACTCAGCATGAGGGACTGAGTCTGGGGAAAAATACTTTGATCAGTCAATCGATGAGAAGATTTATTTCTTCTCTTATCACATCCCTTCTCTGGAATTTCATTGGTACGTCTCCTTCTGATAGAGCTCCTCTGTCAGTTGAGACATTGGTCTCGAGAGTTGTGTTTCTTCAGATTGCAGTCTATCCTGACGCGCTACTACGATTGGCTGCCATTTGAATTATGGGACGAGTACAGTTTTATTACATTATCGGAGAACTCCTATAAGGTATATTTATACAGCATGGCTATTGTGAGTGATCATTTCATGATAATCTTTCAGTCTAAACAGTCTGCTGATCAACAAACAAAGAAAGCTAAAGTCATATCCCTTGGGTGAAATTATATCTTGCTTTGAAAGATCATCATTCTCAGCAGCTCATCATCCTGTGTAAACAGCACCTGTGATTCTGAGAACAATGGCAACCTATGCACAATGAACTATCTATTGTAGATCCTTCTGTACACCTCTGTAGTGGTGTCAGCCTGTGTAAACAGGGTACTAAGCAACCACTGACCAACAAACATTTAACACCATGCATCACGCAGTGTAAATGGACCCTTACAGTGGTGAGGCAAGGTACATAGTACAGGTAAGTAGAATAACCAGACATGTCTGTGCTTCTTTCTCTATGGTGCCACAAGGGGGCAGCATATGCATGGCTATAATAATATACTAGCAGAGGAGTTTAGTATTATATCAGCGCCAGACCTGTAGGAGTATCACTACAAGGACAATGTTCTGTGCTGTCCATTCTCCTTTTATCTCATGTCCTCTACATGGTAATAATTGTGAAATAAAGATTTTTATGTTATTGAGAAGAGAGATGCTTAATCATAACCCTAGGCCTATGATAACACTTAAAAAACTCACACGCTAACCAGTTCAAGACCAGGCCTTTTACCACAGTTCTTGACCAGGCACATCTTTTCGTAAGAGCTGTAAAACATTTTCTCTTTCAGATTTTAAATTCTTTTTCTTCATCATACGTGAGACCTAATTTTTATTTTATGTTTTTACTCTCAATTTTTTGGCTGATTGTGGTGGGAAAATAAAGGAAATGTCTACTTTTCACTTTTTTTCTTTGTTTTGTTATAACGACAAAGGACCACTAAAAATGTGTTCCTCTTTCCATAACAATTATTTTCATATATTTTTTTCTGACGGAAATGGGACTAATATATATGTGTGTGTATATATATACACAGTCATATGTAATAGTTTGGGCACCCCTATTAATGTTAACCTTTTTTCTTTATAACAATTTTGGTTTTTGCAACAGCTATTTCAGTTTCATATATCTAATAACTGATGGACTCAGTTATATTTCTGGATTCAAATGAGGTTTATTGTACTAACAGAAAATGTGCAATCTGCATTTAAACAAAATTTGACCGGTGCAAAAGTATGGGCACCCTTATCATTTTCTTGATTTGAACACTCCTAACTACTTTTTACTGACTTCCTGAAGCACTAAATTGGTTTTGTAACCTCATTGAGCTTTGAACTTCATAGCCAGGTGTATCAAATCATGAGAAAAGGTATTTAAGGTGGCCACTTGCAAGTAGTTCTCCTATTTGATTCTCCTATGAAGAATGGCATCATGGGCTCCTCAAAACAACTCTCAAATGATCTGAAAACAAAGATTATTCAACATAGCTTTTCAGGGGAAGGATACAAAAAGTTGTCTCAGAGATTTAACCTGTCAGTTTCCACTGTGAGGAACATAATAAGGAAATGGAAGAACACAGGTACAGTTCTTGTTAAGCCCAGAAGTGGCAGGCCAAGGAAAATATCAGAAAGGCAGAGAAGAAGAATGGTGAGAACAGTCAAGGACAATCCACAGACCACCTCCAAAGACCTGCAGCATCATCTTGCTGCAGATGGTGTCACTGTGCATCGGTCAACAATACAGTGCACTTCGCACAAGGAGAACCTGTATGGGAGAGTGATGCGAAAGAAGCCGTTTCTGCAAGCACGCCACAAACAGAGTCGCCTGAGGTATGCAAAAGCACATTTGGACAAGCCAGTTACATTTTGGAAGAAGGTCCTGTGGACTGATGAAACAAAGATTGAGTTGTTTGGTCATACAAAAAGGCGTTATGCATGCGCTGTATTGTTGACCGATGCACAGTGAAACCATCTGCAGCAAGATGATGCTGCAGGTCTTTGGAGGTGGTCTGTGGATTGTCCTTGACTGTTCTCACCATTCTTCTTCTCTGCCTTTCTGATATTTTTCTTGGCCTGCCACTTCTGGGCTTAACAAGAACTTTACCTGTGTTCTTCCATTTCCTAACTATGTTCCTCACAGTGGAAACTGACAGGTTAAATCTCTGAGACAACTTTTTGTATCCTTCCCCTGAAAAGCTATGTTGAATAATCTTTGTTTTCAGATCATTTGAGAGTTGTTTTGAGGAGCCCATGATGCCACTCTTCATAGGAGAATCAAATAGGAGAACTACTTGCAAGTGGCCACCTTAAATACCTTTTCTCATGATTTGATACACCTGGCTATGAAGTTCAAAGCTCAATGAGGTTACAAAACCAATTTAGTGCTTCAGGAAGTCAGTAAAAAGTAGTTTGGAGTGTTCAAATCAAGAAAATGATAAGGGTGCCCATACTTTTGCATCGGTCAAATTTTGTTTAAATGCAGATTGCACATTTTCTGTTAGTACAATAAACCTCATTTGAATCCAGAAATATAAATGAGTCCGTCAGCTATTAGATATATGAAACTGAAATAGCTGTTGCAAAAACCAAAGTTGTTATAAAGAAAAAAGGTTAACATTAATAGGGGTGCCCAAACTTTTACATATGACTGTGTATATATATGTGTATGTGTGTGTATATATATGTATATGTGTGTGTGTGTGTGTGTGTGTGTATATATATATATATATATATGTATATATGTATGTGTGTGTGTGTATATATATATATGTATGTGTGTATATACTGTATATATATGTATATATATATACACACCCTGCTCATTATGTGTGTATGTATATATATATATACACACACACTGCTCAAAAAAATAAAAGGAACACTTAAACAACAGAATATAACTACAAGTAAATCAAATTTCTGTGAAATCAAACTGACCACTTAGAAGGCAACACTGATTGAACATCAATTTCACATGCTGTTGTGCAAATGGAATAGACAACAGATGGAAATTATTGGCAATTATCAAGACACACTAAATAAAATAAAGGAGTGGTTCTGCAGGTGGGGACCACATCTCAGTACCAATGCTTTCTGGCTGATGTTTTGGTCACTTTTGAATGTTGGTTGTGCTTTCACACTCGTGGTAGCATGAGACAGACTCTACAAGCCACATAAGTGGCTCAGGTAGTGCAGCTCGTCCAGGATGGCACATCACTGCAAGCTGTGGCAAGAAGATTTGTTGTGTCTGTCAGTGTAGTGTCCAGAGGCTGGAGGCGCTATCAGGAGACGTGGAGGGGGCCGTAGAAGGGCAACAACCCAGCAGCAGGACCACTACCTCCGCCTTTGTGCAAGGAGGATCAGGAGGAGCACTGCCAGAGTCATGCAAAATGACCTCCAGCAGACCAAAATGTGCATGAGTCTGCACAAACGGTTAGAAATCGACTCCATGAGGATGGTCTGAGGGCCCGACTTCCACAGATGGGGGTTGTGCGCACAGCCCAACACTGTGCAGGATGCTTGGTATTTGCCACAGAACACCAGGATTGGCAAATTTGCCACTGGTGCCCTGTGCTCTTCACAGACAAAAGCAGGTTCACACTGAGCATATGTAACAGACGTGATAGAGTCTGGAGACGCCGTGGAGAGCGATCTGCTGCCTGCAACATCCTTCAGCATGACCAGTTTGGCAGTGGATCAGTTTTGGTGCGGGGTGGCATTTCTTTGGAGGGCCGCACAACCCTCCATGTGCTCGCCAGAGGTAGCCTGACCACCGTTAGGTACCGAGATGAGATCCTCAGACCCCTTGTGAGACCATATGCTGGTGCGGTTGGCCCTGGGTTCCTCCTAATGCAGGACAGTGCCAGACCTCATGTGGCAGGAGTGTGTCAGCAGTTCCTACAACATGAAGGCATTGAAGCTATGGACTGGCTGCCCGTTCCCCAGACCTGAATCCGATTGAGCACATCTGGGACATCATGTCTCGCTCCATCCACCAACGTCACGTTGCACCACAGACTGTCCTGCAGTTGGATGCTTTAGTCCAGGTCTGGGAGGAGATCCCTCAGGAGACCATCCGCCGCCTCATCAGGAGGATGCCCAGACGTTGTACAGTACGGAGGTCATACAGGCACGTGGAGGCCACACACAATACTGAGTATCTTTTCTTTGTCATGAGGCATTTCCACTGAAGTTGGATCAGTCTGTAATTTGATTTTCCACTTTGATTTTGTTTATCATTCCAAATCCAGACCTCCATGGGATATTCATTTTGATTTACATTGATAATTGTTATGTTTTATTGTTCTGAACACATTCCACTATGCAATGAATAAAAATTTGCAACTGGAATATTTAATTCTGAGATATCTAGGATGTGGTATTTGTGTTCCCTTTATGTTTTTGGGCAGTGTGTGTGTGTATATATATATACATATACATCTCTGGCAAAAATTAAGAGACCACTGCAAAATTTTCCATTTGCCTGATTTTTCTCTTTATAGGTATATTTTTGAGTAAATTGCTAATTCTATAAACTGCTGACAACATGTCTTCGAATTTCGAAGCACTAAATTTTGTATTTATTTTCAGAAAATGAGAAATGGTCAAAATAACAAAAAAGTGCAGTGCTTGCAGACCTCAAATAATGCTAAGAAAACAAGTTTATAATCATTTAGAAACAACAATACTGATGTTTTAAAGGGAACCAGTCACCCCCCCACAGGCGTTTTTAAGTAAAAGAGCCACCTTGTGCAGCACAAATGCTGCATTCTGTCAATGTGGCTCTTTTACTTAGCATCCCTTCCATCGCAGAAATAATTGTTTTTAAAATTGGTCAAAAATACATGAATTTTGACAGGGGGGCAGGTCTTTCCCCCTCTGACAGATGCCTCGCATCTATTAGTCATTTCTTTCTTCAGTATTTGGCGCTGCCCCCTCAGCTTCTTTTGAAATCGTGGCGCCTGCGCTGTACTATATCTTCTTGGGCATGCGCAGTTAGCGCTGCCCGTCCTCTCACATGACATCCCGGCCTTCCTATCGTGCGGCCAGAGATCCCGCCCCGCAGTCGCTAATGATTTATTCACACTGCGGGGATGGGAATCTTGGGCATGCGCAGTAGTTCTCTGCATCTCTCATGCCCAAGATTCCCAGCCCCGCAGTGTGAATAAATCATAAGCGACTGCGGGGCGAGATCTCTGGCCGTGCGATAGGAAGGCCAGTATGTGATGTGAGCCAGGGCAGCTATACAGACGCCAGTACAATTGAAGCTCTGACCGCCGGGTCAGAGCGACAGCAGCGTGATCAGGTCATGTGATCACGCTGCTGACGTCACTCCCGGCGCCCAGAGCGAACGCTGTTGGTAAGTGTGCTCCACTGTGGAGCTGAAGAACCACCGAAGATGGGAGATGGGGGGGTGTTCATGAGTGGAGATGGTGGTTAATGTGGGGATGGGGGTTAATGAGTGGGGGGTTAATGAGTGGATATGGGGGTTAATGTGGGGATGGGGGTTAATGTGGAGATGGGGGTTAATGTATGGGGATGGGGGTTAATGAGTGGGGGGTTAATGAGTGGGGATGGGGGTTAATGTGTGGAGAAGGGATTAATGTGGGGATGGGGGTTAATGAGTGGAGATGGGGGTTAATGTGGGGATTGGGGTTAATGAGTGGAGATGGGGGTTAATGAGTGGAAATGGGGGTTAATGAGTGGAAATGGTGGTTAATGTGTGGAGGGGTTAATGAGTGGGGATGGGGGTTAATGTGTGGGGGCATTTGGAGTGGGGGTACATAATGTGTGGGGGGATTTGGGAGTAGTGACGAGGGGTTATTGAGTGGGGATGGGGGGTACTTAATGTGTGTGGGGGATTGGGGATGGGGGGATTTGGAGTGGGGGTTCATAATGTGTGGGGGGATTTGGGAGTAGGGACGAGGGGTTATTGAGTGGGGATGGGGGTACTTAATGTGTGTGGGGGATGAGGGGATTTGGAGTGGGGATGGTAGTTAATGTGTGTGGGGAGATTTCAGGACACAAAATGAAGAGTATGTATGAGGAAACAGTATGGGGGATGGGTGCAGACAGTAAGGGGTGCGAACGGGTGAATGTATGTGGACACAGTATGGGGAGTCGGGGATATGTGTGAGCAGACAGTATAGAGAGTGAGGGGGTAAATATATGAGGAGACAGTATGAAGAGGGAGTGGAATAGTGTGAAGAGACAGTATATTGCAGATATTTTTATTTAGGAGCATTATAATGATACTTCTATCTTTAAGGGCATCGTGTGGGGATTTGCTGCAGAAGACCGGAGAAGATGGAAGTCTGCAGAGGCGGCTGTGGATGAGAAAACGCATCATGGGGTCTGGACAAGAAGAAGAAAAGGAGACCGACTGCAGAGACGACGTCATCTATAAGGTACCTGGATGTAAATGATATTTGTGATACTGACTAATTCTCTTGTTTTTATTTGTTAGGAGCATTAAAGGGGTTGTCCAGGTATGTGCTGAGTCTCCAGTCATTCTATGTGACTGCAGACTTCTGAATTCTCACAGTGCTCACTGAACGCTGTTAGGACTCTCTCGTGCTGGTAATTTACATACATGCGGTCACATGCTGACTAGACATGTGTGGCCTCACTCAATGAAAACGAACGGAGCGAGGCCGGGCACGTCTAGTCGGAATGTGGCCAGAAGTATATAAATCACATACTTGTGCTGACATGACTGTATATCGGCAAGGGAGAATCCTAAAAGTGTGCAGTGCATTCGTTGTGAGAATTCAGAAGCTGCAATGTCAGGATTCAGCTCTGAAAGTTCCAGTGCCATCACACGGACACTTCACTTATATACGATTTTCATACTTATGGTCCTGTGATGAGCTTCTCTTCCTGCTTTCAGTTTTTTACTGAACATTGAGAGCATTAGGGAGAGCAGCTCGTGGGTACATGACTAACTGTGCAAGTCACATATGTACTTGGCGGGGGGGGGGGGGGGCGCCGAACCAAATTCTTGCCCCGGGTGCCAGAAAGCCTAGATACGCCTCTGTGGGGCCACTAATAACTGTGCATCATTGTAAGGGGCCACTAAAAACTGCATCATTATAAGGGGCCACTAATAACTGCATCATTGTAAGGGGCCGATCACTGTGCAGCATTATAAGGGGCCACTATTAACTGTGCATCATTGTAAGGGGCCGCTCACTGCAGCATTATAAGGGCAGTAGCTTCGGCATTTTCCACCCTAGGCTTATATGCGAGTCAATAAGTTTTCCCAGTTTTTTGTGACAAAATTAGGGGGGTCGGCTTATACACGGGTCGGCTTATACATGAGTATATACGGTATTCTAGGAAAATATTGCTCCGTCCCTCCTGAGTCTCGCCGTGTGGGTGAGCAGTACTGTATGGCCACATATGGGGTATTTCCACATTTAGCAGAAATTGTGGAACAAATTTTGGTGCCATTTTTACCCATCTTCCCTTGTGAAAATGTAAAATCAGGGGCTAAAACGAAATTTTTGTGGTAAAAATGTAGTTCTTTTTTTCTTTGCTGGCCAATGTTTTAAAATTATGTGACCTGTGGTGTCAATATTGTAAAATGTGGTTACTTATTGAGGGGTTCTGCTGTTCTGGCACCTCAGGGGCTTTCCCTATCCGTCATGGCACCTGCAAACGATAATCGTAAACTCTGCACTAAATTATGGTGCTCTTTCCCTTTAGGGTTGTACACTGTGCCTCAAAAGTAGTTCCCGATTTACATGTAGAGTATTGGTGTACTCATTGGACAACAGAGAGGTTAATTTGTTGGGGTCTAAAACAACATTTTAGTGGCAAAAATGTAATTATTATGGTTTTGGCCTGTTCTGGATCCATTTTTGGAGGGAGTGTTCAACTTGATCTTAGAAGTGTCATGAAGTGACATTTCCCAAAAGACCAGAGGCAATACCAACTTCAAGCAGCAAAAGCGATTATTCCGCATCACTGGAAATCACAGACCGCTCCATTCATGGAGGAACTGTTTTCGAAAAAAGCTTCGACCCAGCGTATAGAATTGCTGATTGTCCATTCCCTTGAAGAAAAGACCAAAATTGCTAATAAATGGTTTCATTGGGACATCTTCCTGGCCTCCAGTATGAGTGTTCTGCAGTGTGCTATCCTAGGTGTCCTCTTCTAGGTCTTTTGTCCGTTTGCTGGTGTGTCTGTGTCTTTTTCTTGGTGTATCTGTATATTTATGTTATGTTACGCTCATATTGTCTGCTCTCAGGCGATATTGCTTGTTATATTTCTGTTGGTTGAATTTCCTTATGTTAAAATCTCTCAATAAAAATCTTAAATTGAAAATGTAATTATTCTTTCTTCACCAGCCAATTGTATAAATTTCTGTGAGGCACATGTGGTGTCAACATGCTTACTGCCCCCCTAGATTAATTAATTGAGATATGTAATTTGTAAAATAATTTCTCTTTTGGGGGAGCTTCTGCTGTTCTGGCACCTCAAAGGGCTCTACCAATATGACATGGCACCCCCAAACCATTCCAGCAATATCTGAGCTCCATTATGGTGTTCCCTTCTGAGTTTTGCACTGTGCCTCAAAAGTAGTTTTCGAACACATATGGGGTAATGGTGTACTCAAATGAATTGCACAACAAATTGTATGATGCAATTTCTCCTGTTACCCTTGTGAAAATAAAAAAATTGGGGCTAAGAGAACATTTTTGTCTGAAAAATTATTTTTGTTATTTTCACAGCTCAATGGTACAAACTTCAGTGAAGCATCTGGAGGTTCAGGATGCTTGCCACACATCTACATTCCTTGAGGAGTCTAGTTTTCACAATAGGGTCACTTGTGGAGGATTTCCTTTGTTTAGATACATCAGGGGTTCGCCAAATGCGACATGGCGTCTGCTAATGATTCCAACAAATTTTGCGTTCAAAAAGTCACATAGAGCTCCTTCCCTTCTGAGCCCTCCTTGTGACCAAATAATAGTTTTCCTCCACATATGGGGTATTGACATACTTAGGAGAAATTGCTAAACAAGTTTTGGGGTCCACTTTCAACTGTTACCCTTGTCAAAATAAAAAAAACTTTGGGTCTAAAGTAAAATTTTTGAAAAAAAAGTTAAATGTTAATTTTTATCCCTTCCACATTGCTTCAGTGAAGTACCTGAAGGGTTAAAAACTTCTTGAATGTGGTTTTGAGCACCTTGAGGGGTGCAGTTTTTAGAATGGTGTCAATTTTGAGTATTTTCTGTCATATAGACCCCTCAAAGTCACTTCAAATGTAATGTGGTCTCTTAAAAAATGATTTTGTTGGAAAAATTAGAAATCCCTGGTCGACTTATAACCATCCTAATAAAAAATAAATGTTAAAAATTGGGCTGATGTAAAGTAGACATGTAGAAAATGTTATTTATTAAGTATTTTGTGTGACCTAATTCTCTGGTTTAAGGGCATGCAAATGAAATTTTGGAAAATTGCAGAATTTTCTAAATTTTCACCAAATTTCTGATTTTTTCATAAATAAACACAAATCGTATTCTCATAATTCCTACTGACGAGGGTCAATACCCAGAAACATTGTGTTTGCAAACTGAGATTCTGATATGTCTATTATTCTGCTGATGATCTGAGGTTTGCATCCTCAAAAATCAGAACCTCCCACTCCCGTCTCCAAGACTTTACACGTGCTGCGCCAATTCTTTGGAATGCACTTCCCAGGTCAACACGATTAGTCCCCAATCCCCACAATTTTAGGCGTGCCCTGAAAACTCATTTATTCAGACTGGCCTATCGCCTCATAACATTAACCTAATCTATCCCTGTGTGACACAGCCAAAAGTTTTACCATAGGTTCCCCGCATCATGTTCCCACATGCTTTATGCATCCATTAGCCCTCTGTGTCTGTACTGTTACACGCTTAACATTATGGCTGGTCCATACAATCAGGGCAACTGTTACCACCCACCTTTCGTGTCTCCCTTTTTCCTCATAGACTGTAAGCTTGCGAGCAGGGCCCTCATTCCTCTTGGTATCTGTTATGATCTATGTGATTATTGTTATGCTGTAATGTCTATTGTCTGTACAAATCCCCTCTGAAATGTAAAGTGCTGCGGAATATGTCGGCGCTATAGAAATAAAATTTATTATTATTTTTATCCTAAGTCACATTTCAAGGCTCGTTTGCAGACAGTGTTTCGAGGTATTGCACCTCGTCAGTGCAAAGTATGAGAACCGATTTGGCTAGGTGAGAGGCTCTGGACTGAGGTCTAAGGGGTAATGTTTCCCATGTAATAAATTTAATGTCTGCAAATTGACATTTTGATTTGGCTTTTATCCTATGTCACATTTCAAGGCCCGTTTAAGGGTCGATAGTGACTTGTAGGATTGCTGCCTACAACTGGTGGCACAGGCAATTTGCATGTTAGCATTCCCAGAGGAGCATTGCACGGCAAATAAGCTTCCTTACCTTGGCATGCCAGAGTCGGTATGTCACTGTCAGCAAGAAGAAACGTGACCTCAGTCCAAAGACTCACCTAGCCAAATCAGTTCTCATACTTTGCAATGACAAGGCTCATTACCCCGAAACACTGTGTCTCCAAATTGAGATTCTGATTTGGCTTTTCGTAACTCACATTTCAAAGTTTGTTAAATTGTCGATACTAACTTGTAGGATTGCTGCTTACAACAGGTGGCGCTATAGAGTTCGTCATCTTCCTCACTGAAGAGGCAATTTGCATAAGTCACATCTAACAAATTTTACCACTATCATAAAGTACAATATGTCATGAGAAAGCAATCTCAGAAACCATGGGATCCGTTGAAGCATTCCAGAGTTATCCCATAACGTGACACTGGTCAGAATTGTAAAATTTGGCCTAGGGGTTAACTGTTCACAATAAGTCATTTTAACTAGGGGTGCCCAAACTTTTACATGCCACTGTCGATGCTGCGGTTATCACTAAGAGATTCATGTACATAATGGCAGAACAGATGAATGTCCGGTGTTGGTCAAACCGTCGTCTGAAGTCTCACTTTTTCTGGAGCCGAATATATCACATGTAAGAAATATGATGTCATGGATCACTTGAGAACCAAGCTCTTTGGATCATGGAATGACTGTTCCCCACCACGACGTGGGGCTAATGTCTATACCATAGGAAGGAGCAATGAGGATGCAAGTGGCAGGAGCTTACGGTGTTCTTGAAATTGTAGCACATCTTGATGGGAAGATCTTGGAGCCATATGCTTGTCTTGGAATAGGCAAAGGAATTTGTTGTATGCCGCCACTCAGGCTATAAGGACGATACAAAGGAAACATGAATTCTTTTTAGAATCTTGGGGAAATCTTACAGCGACCATTAATTATAATTCTTCACAGCAGAGTTGAGGTAACATATTACAGGCACACAGCTAAGACACAGTTCTGAGCTGAAGTAGATCGCAGGGGTTTTATTCAAACGTCTCTGCATCACACAGAATCACTTCTCTTCATACAATGTCCATACACAGCACCTACACAATAACTTCCTAAGCAGTGGGGGAGTGAATCCGGCCCTTGGTTATCGCTATCACTCTTCTGTTCCATAACAGATTGCCATTGATTTCTCTCCACTTCTGCTCTGCAGTAGCTGGCCGTTACAGCCCAGCAGGCCCACTTAATAATAATAATAATAATAATTTTATTTATATAGCGCCAACATATTCCGCAGCACTTTACAATAAAGCGGGGACATGTACAGACAATAAATTCAATACAAGTTAAGACAATTTAAACAGTGACATTAGGAGTGAGGTCCCTGCTCGCAAGCTTACAATCTACAAGGAAATGGGGGGGACACACAGTAGGTGAAAAGTGCTTGTTAATTGGGGTCTGGCAATTATAATAGGGATTTTCATATAAAGCTGCATGATCTGGTCATCAGTCCATGTGTTTAAGTGCAATAGTCAAGTATCAAGTGCAGTTATCGTGTGCACGGAGGGTGTGGAGACAGATGAATAGTAGGGTGCAGATTCAGAATAATATTTGGAAGGAGGGAACAGGGCAAAGTTAGTTTACTGTGTAGTTGATGTGGTAGGCTTGTTTAAAGAGATGGGTTTTCAAAGCGCGCTTGAATAGGTCGGGGCTAGGTATCAGTCTGATGGTCTGGGGAAGTGCATTCCAGAGAGCTGGAGCAGCACGAGAGAAGTCTTGGAGACGGAGGTGCGAGGTTCGGATTACGGGGGATGTTAGTCTTAGGTCATTTGTAGAACGGAGGGCACGTGTAGGGCGATAGACAGAGATAAGAGAGGAGATATAAGGCGGTGCAGAACAGTGGATACCTTTGTGGGTGAGAGAGATGAGTTTATACTGGACCCTTAGCAAATAGGTAGCCAGTGTAATGACTGGCACAAGATGGAGGCATCGGTGAAGCGGCTGGACAGAAATATGACCCTGGCTGCCGCATTCAAGATGGATTGGAGAGGAGAAAATTTGGTAAGAGGGAGACCGATCAGAAGAGAGTTTCAGTAGTCCAGACGAGAATGAATAAGAGCGACAGTAAGAGTCTTAGCAGTTTCAAAGGTAAGTAAAGGTCGGATTCTGGAGATGTTTTTAAGATGTAGGTGACAAAAGCAAGTGAGTAATCGGATGTAGGGAGTAAAGTAAAATTCGGTGTCAAATATGACCCCAAGACAGCGGGCATGCTGCTTGGGAGCTATGGTTGAACCCTCCAGGTTTATTTCGATGTTAGGTAGAGTGAGGTTAGTAGAGGGGAGAAACACAAGAAGTTCAGTTTTGGAGAGATTTATTTTCAGATAGAGGGAGGACATGATGCTAGAGACAGCAGACAGACAATCCTATTTATTTTGCATTAGGGTAGGGGTGATGTCAGGGGAAGAAGTGTATAATTAGGTGTCATCAGCATAGAGATGATACTGGAACCCAAATCTGCTGATTGTCCAATAGGGGCAGTATATAGATAGAAGAGGAGGGGGCCTAGGACTGAGCTCTGTGAGACCCCGATAGCAAGGGGACGAGGAGAGGAAGAGGAGCCAGCAAAAGATACATTGAAGGAGCGGTCAGAGAGGTAGGAGGAGAACCAGGAGAGGGCTGTGTCCTTGAGGCCTATAGAGCGGAGCATAGTGAGGAGGAGCTGGTTATCCACAGTGTCAAATGCGGCAGAGAGATCCAGGAGAATCAGCAGGGAGCAATGACCTTTTGATTTAGCTGTTATTAGATCATTAGAGACTTTAGTGAGGGCAGTTTCAGTAGAGTGTAAAGAGCGGAAAACGGATTGTAAGGGGTCGAGAAGAGAGTTATCCGAGAGATAGCGGATTAGACGGGAGTGGACCAGGCGTTCCAGGAGTTTAGAGATGATGGAAAGGTTAGAGACAGGTCTGTAGTTAGCAGTGCAGCTCTGGTCCAGGGATGGCTTTTTAAGTAAAGTGGTTATGATGGCATGTTTAAATGAGGAGGGAAATATACCTGAAGAAAGAGAGGTTAAATATTTTAGTCAGGTGAGTGGTGACCATTGGTGAGAGAGACTGCAGGAGCTGTGAAGGCACTTCCTCCATTAGTCCTGTGACCTGCATCTCTCTGGCCCACATACTAACCTCCGAGTACTCCCTGGGGAACGCCTGACCACTCCATGTCTACTGTAACTATTTTAACCCCTCTAGTTAATGGAGGATTCTAAATCAGCAATGCAGTTTCTACTTGTCACAAATTAACACAAGGAATGTCTAAGGCTGGAGTCACACATAGCGACTCACCAGCAATCCTGACAACGATATCAATGTGTCAGGATCTCTGGTGAATCGCTATGTGATCACTGGTGAGCTGTCAAACAGACAGCTTCACCAGCGATCAGCACAGCGACGCCGCGCACGTTAGTAACCAGCGCGCTGATGCAGGGAGCTGGTAACTAACGTACACATCGGGTATCTAAGGGACGTGCGTCCCTTGGATACCCGATGTGTACGTTAGTTACCAGCAGATCGCTGGTCTCCCGCCTGTCACGCAGCGATGCGTGCTGGCCAGCGGGAGACCAGCGACCAAAAAAAAGTCCTGGCCTTTCCTGCAGCGATCAGCGATACCGGCAGGGGGGCCAATCGCTGTCACACACAGCAATCTCGCTGGTGAGATCGCTGTTGTCACAAAAATTGTGACTCAGCAGCGATCTCGCTAACGAGATTGCTATGTGTGACGGGGCCTTAATGGTTGACGGAAACCTCAGGCAGGAGGATGCACAGATGACAAGATATGAAACCCCAAATAAAGGTTTTTTTTACAGCTTTGCAAAAGTTTATCACAGCCAGGAACTAAAAGTAACAATGTATACATAATCCAAACAGCGGAGTTCTGCCGTGGTCCCAAAATAAAATGCGCAAACGTAATAAAAGCACAATGACTGCTTGACCCATTCCGGCCTAGACTATACCTAATTCTTCTGACAAAGACCTCTCTTAATTGCTACATACCATCCAACTACAATTAAACATTCTCAAGGCTGAAAACGAGAAATTATGGCCTTTTCCAGCTGCAGTTGTACGGAGGAGTGGGAGTGAGAAGGAGTAAGTGTGAAAGGAACTATTCTGAATCAAGGTTGATGTATTCTCAGGAAACCCAGCATTAACCCCTCTCCATCAGGGTGAATTTTTTTCTGCTTTAACTTTTTTCGGCCCGTTCTTTTAGCAACAATAGCATTTCTATATTTCTGTCAACAGACACATGAAAGCTTGTTTTTTTGTTGGACGAGTTGTAATTTTGAGTTACACCGTTCACTTTCATCATACAATGTACTGAAAATGGGGAAACAATTAAAATGGAGCGAAATGGTGAAAAAAGTAAGCTTATTTTTATGTTTCATTTTTACATTTTTTATTGTGGTGTCAAAACGTCCTGATATCATGATTACCCAGATCAAACCGATTACGGTGATTCCAAGTTTGTAAAGTTTTTTATACATGTTTTAGTGGTTACAAAAATTCACAACTTTAAAAAAAAAAATGGTTTGTGTCACTATTTTTCTGAGATGTAACTGTTTTATTTGCCACTGAAGGAGCTGTGTGAGGGCTCGTTTGTCACATGCCGTGCTGTTGCTTTCAATCATAATTTTGGGGTACGTACCATGTTTTGATGGCTTTTTATTGTATTATTGGTGGAGCATTTTTGGCATTACACATTTTTTCTGTTTTATGATGTTAACTGCACAGGTTAATTAATTTTATTTTTTAATAGACTGGACTTTTACAGACATGGCTTTACCAAATACAATTGTGTGAAAAAGTGGACTTACTGGTGAGTTTTGGATCATTGTCCTGCTCCATAACCCAAGTGCGCTTCAGCCTGAGGTCACAAACAGATGGCCTGACATTCTGCTTCAAGATTTTTTGTCAGGCAGCAGATTTCATGGTTCCATTTACCACAGAAATTCTTCCAGGTCCTGAAGCAGCAAAACAGCCACAGACCATCACACTACCACCACCATATTTTACTGTTGGTATGATGATCCTTTCTGAAATGCTATATTACTTCTACACCAGATGTAATTGGACATACACCTTCCAAAAATGTCAACTTTTATCAGTTCAGCCAACAGAGTATTCTCCCAAAAGATGATTTCTGGCAAAACTAAAGCAAGTCTTTATGTTCTTATTGCTCAGCAGTGGTTTTTGTCTTGGAACTCTGCCATGCAGGACATTTTTCCCAGTCTATTTCTTATGGTGGAGTCATGAACAATGACGTCAACTGAGAAAAGCGAGGCTTGTAGTTCTTTGGATGTTGTTGCGGGGTCTTTTGTGACCTATTGTATGCGTGATTGCAGCGCTCTTGGGGTAATTTTGGTTGGCCAGCCATTCCTGGGAAGGTTCACACTGTTCTATGTTTTTGCCATTTGTGAATAATGGCTTTTACTGTGGTTTGCTGGAATCCCAAAGCTTGAGAAATAGCTTTCTAACCTTTTCCAGACTGATAATTCTCAATTAATTTGTTTCTCATTTGTTCCAGAATTTCTTTGGATCTACTTCCCTTTGTCAGGCAGGTCCTACTTAAGTGATTTCTTGGATGAGAACAAGTGTGGCAGTAATCAGGCCTGTGTTTGGCTAGGGAATTTGAACTCCACCTCCCAAAGATGTGATAAGCCACAATTAACTTATGTTTTAAGAGGGGAAGGGGGCAATCACTTTTTTTCACACAGGGCCTGGTAGGTTTGTATTTCTTTTTCCATTAATAATAAAGATCTTAATTTAAAAACTGCATTCTGTGTTACTGGTATTATCTTTGTCTAATATTTAAATTTGGTGATCTGAAACATTTAAGTGTGATAAACATGCAAAAGAATAGGAAATCTGGAAGGGGCAAATACTTTTCACACGACTGTATGTTTATTTTTTTTTTTTCATTGGGAAAAATTAAGTTATTCAAACTTTTATGTTTTTATTTTTTCTTATTTTAAGCCCCTTTAGGGGACTTAAACCTGCGATAATTTGCTCTCTTGAACTATACATTGCTGTACTTTAGAACATATCAAAAATGCTAAACTCCTATGAAGCCCTGTGCAAAAATGTCATTAATGGGACCCCATAAATTGCCTCACGTATAACAGCCCGTTGTGTCTTCTGGTTGAGCTTTCAGTTTCAGGTTGCAATTGTGAAGGATTTCTCCTCGCAGAAGTTGATACTGGAAACTTTCACTGTCCCCTCGTAGTTCTGCTTTTGTTTTCTTCTTGTAGTCTTCTTGCATATTCACACTTTCAGGTCATTTTGCACTCAGGTTTTTCCTATCAGAATCCCACAGATACTTTCTCTTACTGCAGTTCAGACACAATTTATCCCGTACGTCATCTTATATAGGAACAAGTACAGATCTGTACAGTCAATACTACCATGCCTTCCATCTCCAGTGAAATGCATTACATGACGTGTATCAACAGGCGTGGCCGAGCTTGTCATATCCTTCACTCAGCTACTTGTTATGGATCCAGTCCTACTGGTGATGACAAATATATGATTCCCACCCTAAAGGGAATCTATCAGCAGGTTTTTGCTTTTAAATCTGACAGCAGCATGATATAGGGGCAGAGACCTTGATTTCATCGATGTACAATTAACTGGGCTGCTTCAATAAAATCTGTGTTTTATCAGGTGATTATCACTAGAGGACTAGTTGTCTCATGCCAAGTAGTCCTTCTGCCTTGTGTAACCACGCCACCCCTACCTCTGATTGGTAGCTTTCTGCCAAAGTACAGTGTACACAGAAAGCTGCCAATCAGTGGTATCGGCGGGGTTATACAGAGCTCAGCATTCAGTGCACTGCTAGATCTGCAGCTGAGAAAAACAGTGATTTTATGAAAACTACACCAAGCAACCCAGTAAGTGACACATCGCTGGAATCAGCGTTTCCATCCATATATCATGCTACTCTCAGATTACATGGAAAGACTTGCTGAGAAAATTCCGTTCAGTCATATCCTGGTGATAAAGAGTTATAATATTTATCAAATCAATAATGCAAACAATAACTTGGACACCCACTGATTCCAGGATGGGGCTCTGTATTGCTTTGCATATGCAGCACTGCTCAATACATTGTCTTTGCGACCACCCGCAATGGCCGAATACAGCACTATTCTTCACTCCCGAAAGGGCTTTTTTTACACACCTGTTGTCATGTCCTTAACCCCTTCACCCCCAAGCAGCTTTTCACCTTCCTCACCACGCCAAATTTTACAATTCTGACTGGTGTCCAGTGTTGGACTGGGGTGCTGGGGGCCCACCTGTAATATTGACTTTGAGGGTCCACCTTTCACCTGCATACAATTATTACCCTAACCTTGTTCACAAATGTATCTATATCTCTATATAATAATAAACTGGGTAGTTTGGTTAATGAACGAGATGCTGCTTTTTTCTGTACAGAGTGAATCAAGTGAACTATGCCAAGTATAAACATTGGACCAGTTCATAGATAAGGAGTCCGGATGTTTTATGGTCCTCTGATTGGGGTCTAGTTCTGTGTTGTGAAGCCCCCACACGGTTTTAAAAGGAAATTCCTTAATTGATGTAAAAAGACATAAATCCATGCTGGTCCAATGTTTATATTTATGTTTCTCCCTCTCCCATATTGATAGTTCTGCTTCACGTCACTTGTCTTATCTATTGCATTTTTTCTAGGCTGTGTTGTGTATAAATATGTGACTTCAGATTTTGTATTAGTCTAGCCTGATGAAGAGACCTGAGTAGTCTCGAAAGCTTGCAATGTGTTACCGTCTTTTCAGTTAGCCATTAAAAGGTATCAACTACTGAGGACTCTCAATCCTGAATATTTGGCAAATATATAGCAATTTTCAAAATTTGAATTTTTATATGCTTAAACCAGTTGGTTATGCTGTGCAAAATAATTTATAAATAACATTTCCCATATGTCTACTTTACATCAGAATAATTTTTGAAACATTATTTTTTTTATTAGGAAGTTATAAGGGTTAAAACTTGACAAGCGATTTCTCATTTTTCCTACAAAATCATTTTTTTTAGGGACCACGTGATGCTTTAAATGACTTTGACGGGTCTATATAATAGAAAATACTCAAAAGTGACATCATTCTAAAAACTGCACCCCTCAAAGTGCTCAAAACCAGATTCAAGAAGTTATTAACCCTCTAGGTGCTTCACAAGAATTAAAGAAACGTGGAAGGAAATAAATGAACATTTTAATTTTTCCCACAAAAATGTTAATTTAGTCCCATATTTTGCATTTTTACAAGGGAAACAGGAGAAAATTGACCTTACAATTTGTTGTGCGTCTTATAGTCCGAAAAATACGGTAAATATTTTTTGGCTCCAATTCATAATTTTGTTTGTTTTATTTTTTTTATTTAGCAAGGGTTCTAAGGGGAAAGTGTCAAGCCAGCGTAAGGAGACCTATTGGCCATGCGGGTGCTCCACTGGATATTTAAATACGCAAGTAGCCTCTTGAAAATCTTGATATCTGGCACTACCAATTGGATGAAGCAATTTCAAAAAAGTTAGTATCGACCCTTTAATGAGCCTTGCCAGATTCCATAGAATAAGATGCTAAACCAGAAACTCCATTTGCAGACACGTGTTTTTGGGTGTTTGGCCCTCATCAGTGCAGAGCAGGAGAACTGATTGAGAGGCTTCTGACTGAGAGCCCAAGGGGAACATTTCTCCTTACAGAGAGAGCTAAACCGACGTCAGGAGACTTATAGGCCATGGAATGCTTTTTGGATTGCTACATCCAGTAGGTGGCGCCAGAGATCAAGTCCTCTTCCTTCGGAACAGTCTTATGTGAATATTATTTATAGTAAAAGTTTTGATTTTTACATTCGTCCCAAATTCATTTACTCTAGTTCTTTCAGTCCTTCATTTTTTAGGTTTGCTTGACAACATGGACCTGCTTTCATTATCCTGATGTTTTCTACTAATTCACCCTCAGATTTTTCAAAATATTGTAAACCGTTTACTCAGTGGTACAGCAGTACCCTATCATTTTTGTGCAGTTGAAAATTAACATGTGAAATTTTATAGCTTATCGAAAGGTTTTGCAGCAAAAAACGCAATATATTTTTGTTGGACTTGTGGAAAAAATTCTCCAGCTCAAGAAAATATACTTGCCAAAAATCAAGTTCTAGGTAATGTAAAAAGGAAAAAAAAACTGTGATGCAAGTAAATTTTCTCTTGTGAAAATAATATAGCGGAGCTGGACCGTTACCGGGATGTAAGGTAACAACTAAATTAATAAAAGGGATGGCAGGTTCCCTATAAAAAAAAAACTCAGCTTGCAGAAGTCATACCGTAGACCACTCGTGGTCAACCACAACATCATGTCGGCTATTAGTACTCTTAATATTACATTAATTGTCCCCTATAGACAGCAGCAGGTGGTTTTACCTGTGTTGTCTCTAATAGGCCTCTTTCACACATCAGTATTTTTGATCAGTATTTCATCAGTATTTTATGCCAAAACCAGGAGTGTCTCCAAAACAAAGAACAGACATCAGTCTTTCAATTATATTTTTTTCTTGGTAAGTTCCATTCCTGGCTTTGGCATACAAACACTGATGCAAAATACTGACGTGTGAATGAGCCTTTATATAGTAAATAAGCAGGCTGAGCAATCATGTTGGGTACCAATTTAGTTTTCAAAGTTATGGAGAAATAGACCTTTCCCTCCACCTTTGTGACTTCGGCTTAAAGAAGACTTGCCCCTAAAAAATTGAGTTAAAAGGAATCTGTCATCTCCTGGATGCTTTTAAGCTGTGATTATGGGCATACAGGTAATAGTCTGGTTAAACTATTCTTACCTGTATGCCTCATAGCTGCGGTGTAGATGTTGGGAAATGCACTTATAGGCTGAGTGCACACATACTTTTTTGCCCTGCGGATTTTTCCGCGCAGAATTGAAGAAATCCACAGGTCAAATAACCTGCGTTTTTCCTGCGGATTTCTTCCTTTTTTCTTGCGGGTTTTTGTGCGGTTTCCCCCTGCGGATTTGGAGAATGGAGCAGGTGGAAAACCGCACAAAAGAAGTGACATGCTGCATATTTTGAACCACAAGAAAACCGCGCGGAAAAATCCTCAGCGTCTGCACAGAGTTTTTTTTTTCTATTGACTAACATGCTACTGTACATCACAATGCGGATATGCAGCGTTTCTGCGCGGTAAAATCCGCTGCGGATCCGCTGGATATCTGCATCGTGTGCCACATGGTCAAAGTGTTTTATGTTAATGATTTCTTCCAGGGTCCGAGTGCCTTTCGATTTTTTACACAGACTTATTGACTTAGGGCCCCGTCACACATAGCGATCTCGCTAGCGAAATTGCTGCTGAGTCACAAGTTTTGTGACGTAACAGCGATCTCACCAGCGAGATCGCTGTGTGTGACACTGACCAGCGACCGGCCCCCCTGCCGGATATCGCTGATCGCTGAAGAAACCTCTGGACATTTCTTTGGTCGCTGGTCTCCCGCTGGCCAGCACGCATCGCTGCGTGTGACAGGCGGGAGACCAGCGATCTGCTGGTAACTAAGGTACACATCGGGTATCCAAGGGACGCACGTCCCTTGGATACCCGATGTGTACCTTAGTTACCAGCTCCCTGCATCAGCGCGCTGGTAACTAACGAACACAGCGACGCCGCGCGCTCGGTGTCACTGTGCTGATCGCTGGTGAAGCTGTCTGTTTGACAGCTCACCAGCGATCACATAGCGACTCACCAGCGATCCTGACACGTTGATATCGTTGTCGGGATCGCTGGTAAGTCGCTATGTGTGACTCCAGCTTTACATTGCCCATTTTTTTCAAAATCAGACATACCTCCATGATTTTCTATGGAGCGAAAAAAAACCCACAGATATGTGAATGGTCCCATAGACTATCAGAGGTACGAGTGCTATTTTTGAAAACCACAGACAGCATTTGTGTAGGGAAGGTGACCTGACGGACGGACTTGTCAGAATAGAGAAAGGAAGGTTTGCACAGTTTAGATAGGTGTCAGTTACTACAGTGGGGAAACAGCTGAGAAAGTGTAGTGGACGTGCAGTACCTTGGGTTGACCATTAGAGGGCAGGGAGGAGTGTGAGCAAAGGACTTGACTTCAGCTCAGGGCTTAGGAAACCGTTGGTAATGGGGGGCGGAGTTAAAGGGAACCAGGTTTGATATAAATTTGACAGGAGGGTTCCAGAAAGTTCCAGTCCCCAGGGGGAGCTACAGTGAGAGGAGGACTACGACAGTTTGTGCACTGTGAGGAAAACCGTACCAGGGGGACTGAGGAGAGAGAAAGTCAGGGGGGTGGTCCTGACAGGAAGAACCGCAGTAAAGACGAGACACTGGGTATAGGACACCGTATTTGACACGACGCCTGACCAGTGAAACTACTGTTGGTGTACAGGCCTACGGCAGCCACAGTGACGGAGCTGACAGGAGCGTCAAAGAGTGGAAAAGGTACAGGACGTACATGTACGTCTCGGGTGAAAAGTACAGTGTGTGTGAAGCGGCCCTGAACACGGAGGGCCGTGAGGAAGATACTGTGTCGCCATGTGAGGACCGTCAGTCGGACGGCGAGAGCACGAATAAACTTGGACCTGTTGCACCCAGAACCTGCCTCCATCTTGTCTCTGTTTTGTCTCTGCGCGGTAAAGAGAGGGACCACCCCCCAGTCCGGCCCACCAACCCTACACTTGGCATAGTCGGCAGGATCAACGCCGCTAATACGTCATCTTCTGCGGCAGGCCTGCCCTAAGGGATGGAGAAAGGCTTGGATTATGCTGCTTGGATTACAAATGCCTGTGGATTACAAATTACCCACCTGTGGATTACAATTTGGGAGCGCTGTGGTGTATCTGCGTCACCAGCAGAAGATCCGGGGAGGTACCAGGACTGGTGCAAGATGGCGGTGCTGCTTCAGCACAGAGGAGAGATCCAGGTGTTTGCTGTAGTTCCCAATTGGGACCCCCTCCTATGTACCCTGGGGGCCAGCACTATGTCTTGGGAGGCCGATGCTCCCACATACTGGACCCTGACAAGTGGGTGGAGAGGCCTGCCAATGTCCCACCCAGCAGAGGGAGTGGCACAGGCAAAAAGTTTGGCTGCGGCTGTCTGGCGCCATTCGAGTGCAGCCCATCGGACGATGTGAGACGCTGTGGATGTCGGGGCATCGGGCGCCTGGAGTGGCGGTGGCACCGGGAGGTCGAGACCCGCCAGGAAACGTTCCTTCCAGAGTCATGAGCAGTGCCGGTACGAAACCAGTGGGAGCGGCTACAGAAGTTGCCAGCGGAGAGTCTCCCTGTGGAACCCCTGAGCCCGGAGGTTAGCCCCGCCGGACAGTGGGGTGAAGAGAGGAAACTGCGGAAGGAGCCGCGTGATGATGAAATGGAGGCCGTGTCGCCGGGGAAAGTGAGAGTTCCTCCGGCCCCGACAGTGGCTCCGCAAGCGGCCCCTACCATTCGGCTGCAGCACGCGGCAGCCTGTGTACCCGAGAGACCCGTCACAAGAGGCCCGCTCCTCTATGCTGAATTGAGCGGGACCCCCACTCCGAGTCCTGCACCACCCCACCCGAAGACACCATGTACGGTGCCGCCGGAGCAGAGCCTGATCCCAGAGGGCGCTGTTGCGCTTCCCCTGCCGCTGGTGACCCCAGCTCTAAAATCGGTCACTACCCCGGCCCCGGCTGAAACGTCAAGTGCGGCCTACCCGGCGGCCATGGTTATGCCAGTACTGGAACCAGCAGCGTCCTATTTCGCGGACCCTGTAACCCAGCCTACCGAGAACACGGCTGTTCCCATCTGTCATTCGGCTCCAGCGGCTGCTGGGCCGCAGAAACCATCGGCTGCCTCTGCCCTGCTCTCTTCTTCGGCGGAGTCCCGCCCATCGGACTCTAGAACCTGTGCTGTACCCTCCGTTTGGGTAGCGGAGGTTATTAAGGGGAAGAAGACACGGGAGCAAGAGATATGGAAACTGCTTCATGAAAAGGGAGAGGCAGGTATGACGGCTAAGAGATCGAGGGGACGGCTGGTGTACACCAACATTGCAAAGGGTTATGGCTTCATCCGGGATGAGACTGGTCAAAAGGTCTATATAAATGTGACCTCCATACGTCATGGCCGGGCTCTGCAAGAGGGAGACGTAGTGTCGTATTACAAAGAATACTGCCCCTGCAGTTATTATGCGGTGGCTGTAATTGCAGAGCCCGAAGAATGCGAACCCCCGTAGAAGAGGACTTGTGTGGACACCCCCGGTATTCCAGGAGCTCCACGGCTGTGGAGCCCCTCACTTCTGACCACCAAAAGTGGATTAGACTGTCGGGAGTTTAAGGCACCGTTGTGCAGTTCACAGGACAGTTCTACGTCCATGTTAATAGAAAATGTTTTTTTGAATGTTATATCCTGACAGAGCGGGGATACAAAGAGCAGAGGGAGTGTCCATGTCCAAGGAAGTGGGAGGAGAACATGTGATGTTTTATGGTTGTATGTTGATTTTTGAAAGCAAAGGAAAATGGAAAAAAATATAAAAAAAAAAAAAATGGGGCATTTGTGATATTATAAAGTTATGTTGTTGTATAATATGCACAAAAAAATGCAACAGGTCCGGTTATGGGAAGGTCTGAGAGACCAAAGGGAAGTGTGAGATCCGAAGAGGGGTCTATGTGTGAAGAGGGTCTGGGAGACCAAGACGCCGACCATGACATGTAACTGAAAGAAAGGCAAAAGAGGTGGAAGATGTGAGAAAGACAACCGTCCTAGGTCAGGTCCCCAACACCATGGACACCCCTGAAGGAGGAAGGTGGACGCCGGTAATGGTCTGGTAGGTGTGAGGCCTCGATCATGGCGTACCGGACAGTGGAAGGTAACAGAAGGGGAGAGTAGGGGAAGGTACACGCCATAGAGAGAATATGGGTGTACCTAGCCCAATTTGAAAGACGTTGTCATGTGGCGTGTGCGCTGGTGAATAGCAGTAGGCTGCTCAGAGCATGGTGCTCCCAGTATGGGTCGGCCCCCCGCAGGTAGTGGGTTTGGCCCAACAACTGGTCCGACAACAGAGTGTAGGTGAAGCTTCAGAACGACGAAGGCAGGGATTACGATTGTCGAGGACGACAATAGACAAAGGAAGGGAGAGTGTAGGGAAGGTGACCTGACGGACGGACTTGTCAGAATAGAGAAAGGAAGGTTTGCACAGTTTAGATAGGTGTCAGTTACTACAGTGGGGAAACAGCTGAGAAAGTGTAGTGGACGTGCAGTAACTTGGGTTGACCATTAGAGGGCAGGGAGGAATGTGAGCAAAGGACTTGACATCAGCTTAGGGCTTAGGAAACCGTTGGTCATGGGGGCGGAGTTACAGGGAACCGGGTTTGATATAAATTTGACAGGAGGGTTCCAGAAAGTTCCAGTCCCCAGGGGAGCTCCAGTGACAGGAGGACTACGACAGTTTGTGCACTGTGAGGAAAACCGTACCATGGGGACTGAGAAGAGAGAAAGTCAGGGGGGTGGTCCGGACAGGAAGAACCGCAGTATAGACGAGACACCGGGTGTAGGACACCGTATTTGACACGACGCCTGACCAGTGAAACTACTGTTGGTGTACAGGCCTACGGCAGCCACAGTGATGGAGCTGACAGGAGCGTCAAAGAGTGGAAAAGGTACAGGACGTACATGTACGTCTCGGGTGAAAAGTACGGTGTGTGTGAAGCGGCCCTGAACACGGAGGGCCGTGAGGAAGGTACTGTGTCGCCTTGTGAGGACCGTCAGTCGGACGGCGAGAGCACGAATAAACTTGGACCTGTTGCACCCAGAACCTGCCTCCATCTTGTCTCTGTTTTGTCTCTGCGCGGTAAAGAGAGGGACCACCCCCCAGTCCGGCCCACCGACCCTACATTTGTACTTAAAAATCGGACGTGTGGATGAGTCCTATGTCGGCACTGGAAAAAAAGGTGAGAAAACGATGATGGCCGCAATCTCCGGCTGCTCTGCTGTGGTGGTTTCTGATTCGATGGGATTGAGGAGGCAATGGGGACAGGTTCCACATTGGCCCTTCTCTCTGTCTCATGGGCAGCACAGTGGCTCAGTGGTTCGCACTGTATGGTGGCTCAGTGGTTAGCACTGTTGCTTGTAGTGCTGGGGTCCTGGGTTTAAATCCCACCAAGGACAACATCTGCAACGAGTTTATATGTTCGCCCCGTGTTTGCATGTGTTTCCTCCAGGTTCTCCAGTTTCCTCACACACTCCAAAAACATACTGGTAGGGAATTTCCATTGTGAGCCCCAATGGGGACAGTGATGATGTCTGTAAAGTGCTGAGGAATATGATAGCGCTATAAGCAAAGCATAATAATAAAATAATGTCCTTGCTTGGTACTAGGTTTCAGCTTCATAGATAAATCCAAATAACAAACATGAATGTCAGCAGATACATTTTTTAGATTTTTTTTGGCTGATTGCAGAGACATCTAGTGGTAATTTTTTATTAAGTTTTTAGTTTCAGATTATAGTTCAGGGATTTCTCCTTCTTGGTTGAAAACGTTACTAAACACTTTCACTGTTGCGTCATTCTTCTGCTTTTGTTTTCCTGCTGTGGTTTTACACACTTTATGGTACGAAATGAAGCAATTTACTTTATTCTGTCTGAAGTCCCGAATAGTAACCAATTTAGCCCATTTTTTTTGCCTTGTTTTTCTTTTTGCTTTGGCAAATGTTCCAACAAAATCATCAAAATTTTTGGGTGCTATGATTTTTTTCGTTTTTTTTTATTTATTTGCTCTGGAAAAGCCATAATGAATTTTATAAAAAAAAAAAAGTTCTGTAAGAAAACAAACTTTCACTAAAGAAAAATATGCAAAAAATAATGAATAGAAGAGAGCATTGAAAATTCTTGGGTCCATCCTTACAGTGTATTGAAAAGTTCCAATTCATTACCCAACGTCGGGTCACACTGAGCTCAGCATTTCTTCCAGTCCTGCTATTCCGTTATGTTCTGACCATTCTACATGGGCATGCTAGTAGTGATGGGCGAGTAGCATCATTGTTCGGGTCTCTCTGAGCATGCTCGGGTGATCTGAGTATTTTGGCGTGCTCAGAGATTTAGCTTTCGTCATCTCATCTGCATGATTTGCGAATTGTAGACAGGCTGAATACATGTGGGAATTCCCTAACAAACAGGCATGCCACACATGTATTCAAGCTGTCTAACAGTCGCAAATCATGCAGCTGAGACGACGAAAACTTAATCGCACGGCAAAATACTCGGAGACCACCCGAGCAACGAGTATACTCACTCATCACTACATGCTGGACAAAGAAATCAAATTGTCAGCTTCTGCGGACAGAGATTGGTGTGAATGTCTACAGTACATAGTAGGTTGGCGCTACATAAGCAATGAAAAATGATTGGCATAATTTGGAGGATCTAAGCTTGAGCTGGACTCCTCGTCGTGGCTTAGTGGAGACCACAAGGTTTTGTCCCCTTTAGGGCATGTGCGCACAACGTCTTTTAGACACAGGCTTTGCCACATAGTTCTTGAAGCAGAAGACACTTCAGGAAAATGCTGGCGATGTTCTCCCTAAAGCATGGGTCTCAAACTGCATTCCTCGAGGGTCGCAAACCATGCGTGTTTTCAAGATTTCCTTAGCATTGCACAAGGTGCTGGAATCATTATCTGTGCAATACAAGGAAATCCTGAAAGCATGACCTGTTTGCG
Organism: Dendrobates tinctorius; assembly: GCF_039654945.1. Classification (NCBI taxonomy): domain Eukaryota; kingdom Metazoa; phylum Chordata; class Amphibia; order Anura; family Dendrobatidae; genus Dendrobates; species Dendrobates tinctorius. The sequence goes on along the minus strand of NW_027361733.1, from coordinate 2,624,174 downwards.
GCCCTTGAGGAATGCAGATTGAGACCTCTGTCCTAAAGCGTCTTTTTTTTAAATTCCATATATAACATAGTGGGGGCTTCCAAGGAAAAGGCACTAGAAGACCTGACCAATCACTTCTTTTAGCTGAGTATATTAGTAGCATTATTTTTTATGCCACTGCTGTGCCCCATGGTTAGTTAGGCTTTGTGCACACGTAGTTGGAAGTGCTGCGGATTTGTCCCCGCCGATTTGTAAAAATCCGCAGGTAAATTTTCAGGTCAAAAGTCCTGCGGTTTATCTGCAGTTTCACACCTCAACAATGGATAAGGTGTGAAACCGCAGCAGAATCCGCACAAAGAATTGACATGCTGCGGATTGTAACCCGCAGCAAATCCGCGCGGAAAAATCTGCAGCATGTGCACAGCGTTTTTGGTTTGACCATTGAAAACAATGGTACTGTACAACGCAGCAGAAACTGCTGCGGGCCCGCAGGGCCAGAAACGCTGCGAACCGCAGCAGAATCCGCACCGTGTGCACATAGCCTTAAAGTTACTTTCGCTGGCCATTGTTTATTGTACAAGATGGATTATCTTACAGAATTGCTCTTGCTGGACACATTTTGCTTTAATACTAGATATTGTGGCAATAACTGAAGATCAGCATATTCAGGGTTAGTTTGAGGCATGGGTTATTCTGGAGGGTCAGAGCATGGATGCTACGGATATACGAGGGGCGCCTGAAAAGTTCGAGGCCCACCCATGAAATCTTTTTTGCATGGTCTTGTTTTGCAATGCAATATGTTATTTAGTTAGTTGAATGGTCCCATGAGCAATCTGGATTTATTTTGATTTTTTTTTGTTTCCGTTACAGCATTTTAAAGTTGGGTCGCAAGGCTGAAATATGGAAATGGAGAAGTTGGCCAAGTTCACACATCGGCTGATGCAATGGCTGCAATTCCACCTTCTACCAAGGTGCTTTTTCATCTGTGGGAATAGATGATAGTCCGAGGGAGCCAAATCAGGGGAATAGGGTGGGTGCTGAAGCAGTTGGAAACCACAGGAGTGAATTGCAGCCATTGCAACAGCCGATGTGTGAACTTGGCCAACTTCTCCATTTCCATATTTCAGCCTTGCGACCCAGGAGGAGCTTTTCCGAAACGCTCGTCGGGGCGCGTTCTATTGGCATACCGCTTCCACCACTGTCCGGTTATTTCCCTTTCCAGGTAACACACCACGCTATATTGTGCTGCATGATTTAGGCCAGCATTTTGTCGTACAAGCGCTTTATTACCTATTGCTTTACATCGTACGTCTGTGCTGAACGTGGCCCATGTAATTTATACAGCACTATTTATCATGCGGGTTGTCTGGTCTTTGGCATTGGCACATTTTTACTACATAGCGCTTTATATGGCACTTCTTCTGTGGCCTCTTATATAGCTATTATATGGTGCATATTAATTATTAATTACACAAGTGCATCATTATTTAAGGAACATCTCTTATATAATGTATTTTTATATATAGCTATGTAAACTCTATACAGCGCTATTGTATTTTTTCAGTATTTTTCATGTGAGTTCAGCATTTATTATTTCTCGCATATATTTTTTGTATTTATTTTCCACTATTTTGAGTGTTTTCACTTTAGCTTTTTAGCATATATATATATATATATATATATATATATATATAAGCAATTTTTGCTTTATTCACTAACATTGGTTTACATACACACGTATACATATTTTTCATTAGTGATTCCCACATTTTTATTGGTGTTGTTATCTGTACTATTTCATTATTTTATTTATATGTATACATACATATATATATTATATTTTTCATCACTTCACCTTTTATCGCACTTATCATTTCACGTTTTTCTGCTGCTCTACATGGGGACTATTATATATGCCTTATCTGAACAATTCTTGTCTGTACAGTGGTGAAACTATTATAAGTATGGATACTTGATAATTAATTAATTGTGCGTTTTTTTTGCCAATTTTTATATTATTTATTTGTTTCTATATATATCTTTCCGTTGTTGTTGTCTGGCCAAAATTTACAATAAAGGCTTATTTTATTATTTTATTATACATATTTTTGTTTTTATTTTAGTTTTTTTTATATACATATGCCCATTAATCCTGGTTCTCTCTTTTTTTCATCACGAGTTAGTGGTTGGTGTGGTATGAAGAAGAGATGGCGGTTCTGGGCCCCGGTGTCTCTCAGGAGTACAAGGAGGAGGCTGCCCGCCGGGCACAGTGGAGACAGGAAGCAATGGAGCTTGAAAAAGGGAGTAGCGCAATGTGGAGTGTAACCCCAACCATCCGGGAGCCTGTACGGATCACCCTGACAGAGTTTAAGCCATTTGATGAGGCTTCTGGAGATGTGGAGGGGTTCTTCAAAGACTTTGAGCAGCAGTGTGCTGTGATGGAGGTGCCCCACTCTAGCTGGATGCGTTTGTTAGTGGGGCTCCTGAACGGAAGCTTGGCGGAGGCTTACCGAACTATTGATGCACTGCGGAATCGGGATTATAACATTGTAAAGCGGACTATCCTGGATTACCATGCTATCACCACAGACTCATATAGGGCCAAGTTCCGAGACCTCCCATGCGGGGGGATCGTTTAGGATGTATGCACATAAGATGTCCGAGGCATGTCGGAGATGGCTGGAAGCAGAAAACGCCTTTACTGTGGAAGATGTTATACAGGTGTTCCTTATAGAACAATTTCTTGCCAAGTGCCCTGCAGAGGTACGGGAATGGGTCCGGGAGCGCACGCCGTGTACCGTGGATAGAGCTGCAGCCCTGGCCGATGAAGCCCTTACTATCCGGCCGCAATGGAGGAGGCTTCTGGACAATGAACCACGGCCTGCTCCCGCTCCCCGTCCCCCTCCAATTATATCTGCCCTTCCACCTAGTCGCAAGCCGATGACAATCACGCCTCACAATCCTAGGCCCCAACAGTTCCGACCACGACCTGAGGGTATCATAGAGAGGAGGTATTATGGGTGTGGGCAACCTGGACATTTGCAGTCTGGCCGCCCCTCCAAGATTCGGAGGGAGCCCCACGCAGCCCCACCTCGTCCAGTGCATCTTGTACATTCCACCACACCTGAGGAAGAGCTACTACCACCCCCACCAGAGTGGACCACCGACCACGGCACCATAGATACCCCTCCTGGAGTGTACGGACTCCCGCCTCTGTCCTTTAGCTACTCAGAGCAACGGCAACTCCACCTGCAGGATGTCTTTATTGATGGATACAAAGTGTCAGGATTTAGAGACACGGGGGCATTCTTGACTATCGCTGACCCCCGTGTGGTTCAACCCGAGGCAATTTACCAGGGTCCAGGAATTCCCATTGTCCTGGCGGGCGGTACCCGCAAATTTATATAGCGAGCTTCTGTGCGTTTGGATTATGGTTGTGGAGAAAAACTGTGTTGGATTGGAGTTATGGGAGGACTTCCTGCAGATATCCTCCTTGGGAACGACATTGAGGAGTTACAGTGGCAATTTGTGGGAGCAGTCACCCGACTACAGGCCCTTCAAGCACTACGTCATCCGGACCCAACCGGGGAGCAACCACCACGAACCACATCAGAGTCGGTAAGCAATACTTTCGCTGCTACTACATTGGGAGAGTCTTGGGACAGAGAGGAGTTTAGGAGAGAAATAGAGGGTGACACTACCTTAGCAGCCCTTAGGTGAAAGGCAGAAACTGGGCACTTGGGAGATAATGGGGATGGCTTCACTCGAGAAAACGGACTGTATTATCGTGTAACAAAGGGCAGTGACCAGAGCAACCCTGATGCAACGACCAGGCAACTCATTGTCCCTCAGAAGTACAGGGCACAGCTACTTCAACTGGCCCATGATATCCCCTCAGCTGGGCATCAAGGGAGAAAAAGGACTGAAAAGAGACTCACCCAAAGTTTTTACTGGCCGGGCGTCTCGCAGTCAGTAGCCCATTATTGCCGCACCTGTGATGTGTGCCAGCGAATGCGGCATCCAGGAGCTCGACATAAGGTACCCCTGCAATCCCTGCCCATAATTGAGGAACCATTTCAACGTGTAGCCGTCGACATCATAGGTCCTCTGGCCCACCCCAGCAGGTCGGGGAAAAAATATATCCTGACCGTGGTGGACTATGCCACTAGGTATCCTGAAGCTGTGGCCCTGTCCAGGATTACAGCAGTAAAGGTAGCCGAGGCCCTTGTTACCATCTTTACCCGGGTAGGGTTTCCTAGTGAAATATTGTCGGATCAAGGCACTCAGTTCATGTCAGATCTGGTCCAGTCCCTATGGCATACCTGTGGTGTTCGAGCCATTCACACCACCCCATACCACCCGCAGACCAACGGACTATGTGAACGCTTTAATGGAACCCTAAAAAATATGCTGAGGGCTTTTGTTGATGTTGAAAAAGACTGGGAAAAATACCTGCCACATCTCTTCGCCTATCGGGAGGTTCCCCAAGAGTCCACAGGGTTCTCTCCCATCGAACTACTGTTTAGCCGGAAGGTCCGTGGGCCTCTCACTCTTCTGAAAGAACATTTGGAGGGAGACATCTCAGATACCGGAATGCCCATCGTTCCCTATGTTCTAGAGCTCAGAGACCGTCTCGCCCAGCTAGCTACCTTCGCTAAAGAACATCAGCGAATGGCCCAGTCCAGACAAAAAACCTGGTATGACCGTAATGCCAGGAACTGGGAATTTATGGAAGGACAGCAAGTGCTCATGATTACTGCTTCCCCTGCCAACAAGCTTCAAGCAGTGTGTGGGAAGGCCCTTACCAGGTTGTCAAGAAAATTAATGACACTAACTATGTTATTGCCCTGGACTCTAGTGGTCGACAACAGAAAACCGTCCACATTAACATGCTGAAAGACTACCACGACCGATCTCTGCCTGTTCTAGCTGTCTGCCACCCCCCTAGTGATACCACCGCCGACGAGTATCTCCCAGATCTCCTCCAGGTTGCCCAAGCAGGAGGATCACGGAACAAGTGCCCCTGGGCTCCCATTTTTTCGGATATACAAAAGGACGATATTGTCGCCGTACTAAGGCCGAGGGCTGCTGCTTTCTCCTCAAAGCCGGGGAAGACTACTCTCACCAGTCACCATGTGGAAACCCCCGGACAACACCCCATCCAGCAGGCTGCCTACCGGGTTCCAGAGGCTGTTCAAGGCATGATAAAGAGCGAACTGGAGGAGATGAAACAACTGGGAGTTATTCAGCCATCTCACAGTTCTTGGGCCTCTCCTGTCATCCTGGTCCCCAAGAAGGATGGTACAACACGATTCTGCGTTGATTACAGACGACTAAATGATGCCACCAAGAGTGATGCTTATCCCATGCCCAGGATTGATGACCTATTGGATCATCTGGCCAGTGCCCAATTTGTGACCACGTTAGACTTGAGCAAGGGGTACTGGCAGATACCCCTAACGGAGGACGCTCGGGAGCGCTCAGCCTTCAGTACTCCATTTGGGCTTTATGAGTTCCTGGGAATGCCCTTTGGGATGAAAACTGCCCCCGCTACTTTCCAGAGACTGGTGGATCGACTGTTACAACAATGTCAGGACTTTGCCTGTGCTTACTTAGACGACATCGCCATTTTTAGCACAACCTGGGAGGAACATCTTAAACACTTGGGCATAGTGCTGGACTGTATCCTTACTGCAGGACTGACCATTCGCCCTGCTAAGTGCCAAATAGGGATGGCTGAGGTGCAGTACCTCGGGCATAGAGTAGGGGGTGGGACACTAGGGCCTGAGCCTGCCAAGGTGGAAGCCATTAGCAACTGGTGTAGACCCCAGACTAAAAAGCAGGTACTTGCGTTTTTAGGAACTGCTGGTTACTATCGCAAATTTGTTTCTAATTTCAGCACCTTGGCCAAGCCCCTAACCGACCTGACCCGCAAGAACATGCCTAGGAATGTGACTTGGACGATGGCATGCGAGGATGCCTTTTCAGCGTTAAAGACTGCCCTCGTCACTGCTCCTGTCTTGGCTGCCCCGGATTATAAACGCAGGTTCCTCGTGCAGACAGATGCATCCACCTTTGGGATTGGGGCAGTACTTAGCCAAGTGAACGCCGCCGGAGAAGAACATCCTGTTGCTTTTGCCAGTCGGAAACTACTGGATCGGGAAGTTGCCTATGCCACTATTGAAAAGGAGTGCCTTGCCATCGTATGGGCGCTAAAAAAATTGCAGCCCTACTTGTATGGCAGAGACTTTACAATTGTTACAGACCATACCCCCTCACATGGCTGAATCGCGTATCAGGGGACAATGGAAGACTGCTGCGGTGGAGCTTGTCCTTACAACCCTACCAGCTTCTCCATCCAATACTAGCGAGGAAGCCAACACCAGAACGCCGATGGACTGTCTCGACAAGAAGAACCATAGGTTCCCCAGGCCGTCCTACCCCTGCCACTGTACAAGGAATTATAAATAACTGAGCAGTGTGGACTAAAGTGAGCAGGCCAGAGGTCTGTGCAGACCTCATGGCGTGCTCACTTATTATGGGGGGAGAGGTTGTGATGGTGTGATATGTTATGTGGATGTCATTTTTTGTATATTCCTATTTTTAACAATTCCAGTTATTTTCATAGAGTTTTTCTTATTACATTGTAAGTCTACAGCCTCACTGTATCTGTCTCTTGATGACCCCCTGTAGTGCATTAATCCCTAAGGCCCTTTGTTCTCTTCTGGGAGGCAACTTGTTTGACTACCCCTGGACAAGGAAGGGGTTGGGGGGAAGAACGGCAGCTGGACATGTCAGTTCCGGTAGAGACAAGATGGTGAAAAGGCTGCATTTCAGAGAGAAGGACCCATTTTTTATCCTCTGGTGCTAGAGTTTGGATTCTCATTTCCCTGGACATTTTATCCTGTTACTGGACTGCATTCTCATTCTGGACTATCTTATCCTTTGTGTGGTGGACTGAATATGGACCTTTTCGTATTTTTGCCTGAATAAAGGTCTTGGAATTGTTCACTCTTCGCTTGCTCTGTTGATTGTGTGATACCAGAGAAGGACCCCGTGACATGTGGCAATAACTGAAGATCAGCATATTCAGGGTTAGTTTGAGGCATGGGTTATTCTGGAGGGTCAGAGCATGGATGCTACGGATATACGAGGGGCGCCTGAAAAGTTCGAGGCCCACCCATGAAATCTTTTTTGCATGGTCTTGTTTTGCAATGCAATATGTTATTTAGTTAGTTGAATGGTCTCATGAGCAATCTGGATTTATTTTGATTTTTTTTTGTTTCCGTTACAGCATTTTAAATTTAGATCGCAAGGCTGAAATATGGAAGTGGAGAAGTTGGCCAAGTTCACACATCGGCTGATGCAATGGCTGCAATTCCACCTTCCACCAAGGTGCTTTTTCATCTGTGGGAATAGATGATAGTCCGAGGGAGCCAAATCAGGGGAATAGGGTGGGTGCTGAAGCAGTTGGAAACCACAGGAGTGAATTGCAGCCATTGCAACAGCCGATGTGTGAACTTGGCCAACTTCTCCATTTCCATATTTCAGCCTTGCGACCCAGGAGGAGCTTTTCCGAAACGCTCGTCGGGGCGCGTTCTATTGGCATACCACTTCCACCACTGTCCAGTTATTTGCCTTTCCAGGTAACACACCACGCTATATTGTGCTGCATGATTTAGGCCAGCATTTTGTCGTACAAGCGCTTTATTACCTATTGCTTTACATCGTACGTCTGTGCTGAACGTGGCCCATGTAATTTATACAGCACTATTTAGCATGCGGGTTGTCTGGTCTTTGGTTTTGGCCCATTTTTACAACATAGCGCTTTATATGGCACTTCTTCAGTGGCCTCTTATATAGCTATTATATGGTGCACATTAATTATTAATTACACAAGTGCATCATTATTTAAGGAACATCTCTTATATAATGTATTTTTATATATATAGCTATGTATATATATATATATGTATGTATATATACAGCGCTATTGTATTTTTTCAGTATTTTTCATGTGAGTTCAGCATTTATTATTTCTCGCATATATTTTTTGTATTTATTTTTCACTATTTTGAGTGTTTTCACTTTAGCTTTTTAGCATATATATATATATATATATATATATATATATAAGCAATTTTTGCTTTATTCACTAACATTGGTTTACATACACACGTATACATATTTTTCATTAGTGATTCCCACATTTTTATTGGTGTTGTTATCTGTACTATTTCATTATTTTATTTATATGTATACATACATATATATATTATATATATTTTTCATCACTTCACCTTTTATCGCACTTATCATTTCACGTTTTTCTGCTGCTCTACATTGGGACTATTATATATGCCTTATCTGAACAATTCTTGTCTGTACAGTGGTGAAACTATTATAAGTATGGATACTTGAAAATTAATTAATTGTGCGTTTTTTTTGCCAATTTTTATATTATTTATTTGTTTCTATATATATCTTTCCATTGCCGTTGTTGTTGTCTGGCCAAAATTTACAATAAAGGCTTATTTTATTATACATATTTTTGTTTTTATTTTAGTTTTTTTTATATACATATGCCCATTAATCCTGGTTCTCTCTTTTTTTCATCACGAGTTAGTTTTTCTTCCTATGTGCACACACTGCGGATGGGTCTTTGGATTTGTATCTGTGGTTTTACCTGCGGTTTTCCCCTGTGGTTTATCACCTCTACAATGGAGGAGATGGTAAACCGCAGCGGAATCTGCAGAAAAGAAGTGACATGTCATTTCTTTCAGCGAATTCAAAACCGCAGCTTTTCTGCAGTTAAAAATCCGCAGCATGTGCACAGCAGAATGTAAATCCCATACACTTACATGCTACTGTACACTGTCTGCAGAACTGCTGCAGATCCACAGCGGCCAAAACCGCAGCGTGTGCACATAGCCTAAGATTGGTGGCCAGTTCACCTAACAGACATTGGAGACATTAGTGGCATCATTGTGCATGCATGCCTACCTCCTCATCAGAAATCCATGACAGCTTCTAAAATCTCATGCATATGCTGCCTTTTTTTCCTGGCAGCATGTCAATTCTTTCAGCATTTTTGTAGTGTTTTCACCCATTCTAATGAATAGGGAAAAAAAAATGCATCAGAAAACGCAGGCATAAATGTGCATATTTTATGCAGCATTTTTCCTGCCTGTAAATCCTGAACGTGTGCACATACCGTGCAAATGCGCACAGAAAAATACACAACGTGTGAACATAGCCCAAGAGCTCATTCAGACATCAGTTTTTCATGAATGGTGAGTGATCTGCACAAAATCACGGAGACATCAGTGATTTTGGAGTCTCGGATCAGATCTCGCCAATGCAAATCTATGGGTCTGTGAAAAAATCAGACAGCACTCAGATGCCATTTGGGTGCTGTCCATCTTGCATGGACTTTTTGATAGCAGAAGTTGGGAAACCTCCATGAAACTCTGACCAGACTCCAATGGTAAAAACTGACACTTTGATGTTTGAATGAGACCTAGAGCTGCACTGGTTAATGGTAAAATACTTGGCAGAGCTCAAGGCCAAGCAGCAACTGCAAAAGCCAATCCTAAGGTATAGGAAATGAGAAAATCTGGAATTTTGTTTTACTTTAAGTCATTAGTTCGGACGGACCCAACTTGATTAGAGATGGGTTTGTGCATTGCATTGCAGAAAGATTACGAGAGACAACCAAAGTATCCACAGGTCACAAGTGTAAATTATATTTCCAATATTTTTCAATTTTTTTTTTTTTTTTCAGTTGTTTTAGTCGTATGTAGAGATTACAATTCTCCTTAGGGTTCGCTCACATCTACGTATATAAAATCGCTCAGATTCTCAGCCAGAAAAGTTGTCGAGTGTCTTGAGTATGTCATTCCGTATGTCATGTAAGTGCTGTGCAAGTGTGCGATTTTTTTTTTTTTTTCCCTCACCTACCATCCGTATAACATCTGTATGACATGTGTATGCAATCACTATGCAATGTGTTTTTAACATTATCTTTAACATACTGTAATTCTCTATGTAATGTAAAGCTAGTTTACAAACTATTTACTGTCACAAGCCCCATACCTAATAATCTAGCCCCCTTTGTGACACTAATGGGTGTTTAGTCTTATTTAACCTATTAAATAAATAATTAAATTTAAAAAAATTATGTGGGTTCCCCCCTATTTTTGATAACCAGCCAAGGGAATATAGACAGCTGAGAAATTCTGTTATTATACCGGGAAAGGGCCAATAACCATGGACCTTGCCAGCCTATTAATATTAGCCCCAGCTGTCTGCTTAGCCTTTGCTGGTTATTAAAAAGGGGGGAACCCCCCAAAAAATGATGTGGGGGTCCCCCCTATTTTTAATAACCAGCAAAGGCTAAGCAGACAGCTGGAGGCTGATATTAATAGGCTGGGAAGGTCCATGGATAGTGTCCCCCTTCCCAGCCTAAAAAGAGCAGCCCTCAGACACCCCAGAAATGTCTTGTTTCTATCTGAACAATGGACATTCTGCTTGATGTAACATGCAATTTAATAAAAAAAACACTTTCAAAGAAAAAAAAAGACTAAAAATTGTTTGTCAAAATACTGTCTATAGTTTTCTTCCATAGGATGAAAAAACATGATGTCAACCTAGCTTTACTCAGGGAATAATTTACCTGAGAGATTTTGTAAAGATCAATGTAATTGTCTCTTATGAGTCATACAGCATCCATTCTCCGGAACCTGAAAATTCTCTGGAACAGAAAATATCATAATGTATACAGAAGGAGAAACATCTCATCATTATGTACGATACCATCTGTCTATAGGAAAAAAAAAATGAGGACATGAGTAGGAAAGTCAGTCCAGATGTTGAAAGGAGACATTATTTATGGGTTGGAGGATACTGCGAGAAGATTTGAAGTTCAGCATGAGATTTTCCTGTCTCTCCTGGTTTTATACTTGCTTAGTACTGGGTTCCAGCTTCACAGCTTTACAATTATATACCAAGAACATACTTGAGAAAGCATCTATCAAACCAGGATCTTCCACAGTTTTATTTTCCCTACAGATTTTCTTTTACACTGCTTGCTGATTCTAGGACATCTAGTGGTAAATTTTGCTAGAACTTTCAATCAGACGCCTAATCAGAGTAAAGTACTGCAGTGCGCAGTCGCTGGGCCTCTCTGACCTTTGCCAGCACCTGCACACTGCAGTACTTTTCCTCTGCCGTCAACAGGGCTGATAAATATGCCTGCGACGGAGCGCGATGCCAGGGAGCCATGATGCAAGCAGGAGGGCGGCGATCATAAGAAGATGGGAGGCACCGGATCTGCAACACCCATCGGACCAGACTGGACCGCCCCCCGGGTGAGTATAATAAAACTTATTTTTCTTATCTTTCAGGTCGGAGCGGGAGCTAGAATGCTGTAGAATAGATAAGCCCTGAAAAGCAGTGGCTGTATCTTATATCGGCCAAACCTGGTGACAGGTTAGCTTTATCATCTTGTTCGGGAGATCTTTGTGGTTGTCTTAAGCCCCTTTCTCCCATAGCGAGATCGCTGAAGCGTCACCGATTTTGTGACGCAACAGCGACCTCGCCCCCCCCGCTGGATATCGCTGAACATGCTCGAATGTCCTGGGCCATTTTTTCGTCATCGGCGTCAAACACAGCGATGCGCCCTGGCCAGTGGGACGCCGACGACGAAAAAATGGCCCAGGACATTCGAGCATGATCAGCGATATCCATCGCTGTGTTTGACGCCGACGAGCGACATCGTTGACGACGCTGAACTCAGGGACGCAGGCAGGAATTGTCTAAAAAGCTGCTGTGTGACAAGGTACTTACAACCGGCGAGGTTGTTACAGGGATCGCTGGATCGTTGCTGCATCGCTGAAGAGATCTGCCTGTTTGGCAGCTTACTAGCGACCATCTAGTGACGCACCAGCGATCCTTACCATGTCGTATTGTTGTCGGGATCGCTGGTGCAGCACTAAGTGAAACGGGACCCTTAGAGCCATATGCAGCTCTTGGAGTAGACAATGGAGTTGACACTGACCAGGAGAAGGAATGTCCAGATGTTGACTGGAGGCATTATCTGTAGGCTGGAGTGTAACGTGGTGCAGGGAGGTTAACTCCCTTCTGCTGGGCAGAATGTAACTTCATCAAATAAAAATGCAAACATCATAATACATTACAGCAATACACGTCTTCAAGGGGAAATGTGAGCAACACTTCCACCATCTTACAGGAGGATGCTGTGAGAAAATTTGAAGTTCAACAGAAGGTTCAGGACTGTTCTGTGTAGCTCTTCTACTTATTTTGTAATGGTTTCCATCTTCACAGATTTGCAATTATACATGTATACCAAAAACAAAACTGGAATGTCAAAAAATAGAAAGTATCTACCAAAAACCGGATCTTCCACAGATGTATTTTCCCTATAGAGAAAATTTTTACACTGCTTGATGATTGTAGGACATCTACTGGTACATTTTGATTGAGCTTTCAGTTTCAGATCATAATGCAGGGGATTCTTCTTCCGTTGTGAAGATGGTTCTGTACATGAGGGTATTGTTATTGTTGCCTCATTACTTTGCCTCTTTCTTGTAATTTTGCACATTCACACTTTGAGGTAATAAATTAATCAATGTACTCCACTCAAGTCAAAATTAAATGCCCCAAATATATACCTAAAAAGGAGGGAATTTATCATGAGTGGAGTTTTTTACGTTAGTATTAGTGGAAGTTGCATCGCATTTATTGATGTCAAATTTATTAAGATATTGCACAATGTTCAATAAACTTGGCATATTTTTAATTATATTATTTTTGTCTAAAGCTGTTTCTCCACTTTTTTTTTACTCCTTCTTCCCTCCTGGAGTGAGAATTGCATCTTTTTTTTTACAACTTTCATAAATCTGGCTTTAACCTATTTTCCTAGCTAATCTCTTTCCACTGCATTTCTAAAAAGTTTCAAGAGTTGTATAACCTTGAAGGCAATCACCAAAATTTGTACAAAAAAAGCGTCATAGGCCTTTATAAATACCCAAAATTGATGAGTGGTCAGAGTTTTCCAGTTCAATATTACCTGAAATTCTACAATTTCATTCCTGAAGAAACAAAGAGCATCTATAATTGTTATGTTCACCCCTACAACGACTGAGAATCTTACTTATATTACAGAAATGTATGTTATAATTATATTCTGCTTTAATGGGACTGGTGTGATTATGTACAGCTAATACGTAATGTATATGAAAGATACATTGTATATCCACTTTATTTAAGAGACCTATATAGTAGAGAATTGTACCTATTTTGCAGTTCTTCTGGGAATAGATTCTACTATGTGTTGAAATCGTTTTGTAGCTATACCTTCTCACAGTTCCTGCAAATTATATGACATGCTCTGAACAGGAAATGTTAGGCTGCATCGTTAATTAGAGATGGGTGTGGGCACCATCCTGTAGAAAGAATATGGTAAAGAATTAAACAATACAGTATTCTGTTAAAGTCTCACCTGGTGAGGGGGTGTATCTTAAGAGATAAGTCAGGATGAGTAACACTAGCCAAAGTACAGCTGAGCCAGATGGCATGTGGATCGGCGAGGACCAGGATAGCGAAAAAATGCAGGACAGCAGGCAAAACAAGTGGAACAGGAAGCAACAAAAGACACAGAGCAAAGAGCATAGATATAATAAGGAAATTAAACTGAATAGTTAATCCAAGACTTGCAGCAGACAAATGGTTAAAGGCAGATTTATACTATCAGCAAACAGATGATCAATGGTAGAGACATATGCAATAAGCAGACAAATTGTCAACCACAAGGTAGCAGTGATGAACATGAATACTGAATACTTCCAGAAAAGATTACATATTGTTGCAGCAGAGTTGTGTGAACCGTACAAGTATTAGCAGAGAATTCAATATGTTTACACCAGATAAATAGTTAACCACAGGACCACGTTGTTGAACAGCCAAACTGCATAATTGCTGGCATAGAACATTACATTCTGTTGCAGCAGAGTTGTGTAAACATCACCAATATTAGTAGAAAATAATTATTTATGCTCATAGCAGACAGATAGCTAACCTCAGGTCTGTGCTAGGAAGTAAACACTTGTTGATAAACAAGTAGAGGTTGATTAGAAATTATTAGCCACTTTAGTGAACTGGATGGTGAGGTAAACTCCTGAAGTACATGTGATAACTGAATTTTATGCTTACTGAATACTCAGACGGCACATACCAGTCTGAGTTGGCCTTAAAAGGTCTTGGCTTATGATGTCAAAGGTGATTGCTGGGTCACTACATTAACCCAGCATGGACAGTCACAATGTGTTACTAAGGACAGAAATTGTCAAACCAACCCAATAAGTTTTTATGAAGAGGTGATTAAAAATCTGGGAATATAGTGTTTTTGGACTCTAAAAAGGCATTTGATATTGTCACACATAAATGCCTAATGGGTAAATTAGGGTTTTATAGGATTAGAAAGTAAGGTTTGTTATTAGATGAAACGCTGCTATTCTGACTAGTTATAAGTGGTGACCCCAAGGTTCAGTGCCAGGTCAGCATTTATTTATTAATGATATACAAAACGGGATGAATAGTGATGCTTCCAGTTTTGCAGATGACACAAGCTATATAGCATGTGACACGAGATCATCAAAACAGAAAACATTCAAAATCATAAATATATCTTAATGTCCTATGCCTAGATTAACAGGACCTTACATGGTAACGACAAAGACACTCCTATACTGGGATGAATACTAAGAACATGGAGTAAATAATCCGAATTTATAGTTCAAAAATTACTTTATTAATCATACAAAGGTATATATACGAATAAAAACATATGTATCAATTCAAAGAAATTTTAAGTAAAGGGTCAGGTAAGAAAGCGTGTGTATCACGCATAAAGCAGGGGCAGGGGGAGCATCAAATATTAGTCAGTAAGCTTTAAAAAGTGCTAGTGCTTCAGTACCTCATATATATAATGATGTACGTGGATGCAGCAAGATTGCACACAGTATATTTATTCAATAGAAGGATAATATATATACGCAGCCATTGTAAAGTGTGTCATAGCATTATTATTGCATCCATAAATAAATCCACTAAAGGCTCTTACCCATCATTCCCCAAATGTGACACCACGCCAACAGCCCCAATGCGCATTTTGTGTAGCTTCCTCAGGGGGCCATAGAACATCAACATATCAGCAAACATCATTGTTCAGTGACCCTGCATTACTGTTTTGCAAAGACAGTAGGCAATAAACTGTAGGAGCTGATGTTAGAGCTAAACATTCCTGTTACAAGAAGAGTCAATACTTCAGACAACAGTTTATGATTTTGGGCCTACTGAATTTACTTATGGCATATTTAAAAATAAATTCTGTGTTGTCACAGTTGGTGCATCAAATTGTCCTGGGGGCACTATAGCTTTCTGGGAATAGGGGGGAGGGGCTGCAAAAATATGCTCTTCTGTAGCCCAACTTAATATTATTTTTTTCGAGGTGGGTGGAATTAGAATTTTTGCTATGGAGCCTGTTATGAATGGGTCACCGAGGAGGAAAAAACCTAAACATGCTAAGCCCAGAAAAACCAGAAAGGTTGGTAGCTATGCAGATTGCAGATCCCTGATCCTAACCACACAAATAGCAGCAGCCGTGGAGCGTTCCTACGATGATCCTAGATGCCTCATCACGGCAGGAGGACTAAATAAGCCTAAAGCAAGAAAAGGGGAAAACTAACTGCCCCAGAGCAGACCCCAAAGGAATAGACAGCCCCCACACACGTATTGATGGTGAAACAAGATGAAAACACAAACACAGGCAGGAAAATAGGCTGAGCAAATGATGGGGCCCAAACTAACTAGAAAGGAGAGGAAAGGAAAGACACTGTCTGCAATCTGCCCAAAACCCTACAAAATAATGTCCAACACTTCTGATAACAAAATTAACCCTGAAGTCACTAGACTTCTCCCACTATATCAGCACTCTGAAATATTCTGAGACAGAGCAAAAAGAGGTCAATCTAATAAGGGACAAAAAGCAAATTGGCAAATACAGATAAATAAGAGAGGAAATTTAGCACAGCCCCAGCCGGGGCTGGCTGACCACACAAAAAACTGAATAGACCAACAAAATCAAGTGTGAACATTAGCAGAGAAACTTAGCTTGAGCTGACTGGAACAGAGCTGAGAACCAAGACCTGACAAGCAGAAGGAATCACCAGCACCAGAATAGGGCGTCGGCTGTCTTAAATTCAATCAGATTCCTGAGGTCCAATCGTCATCCTCATTATCAAGTGGCAGATCTCTACTGATTAAATCAGCCTCACTACCTCCTGTTACCAACAGAGGGAGTCTGGAAGGAGAACTCACAACTGGTAGACCAGAAAATGAACTCACAACAGGAGCCCCATAATATCTATATTAGAAAAATTAGAAAAAACTTTTTGACAGTTAGGGTGATCAATGAGTGGAACAGGCTGCCACGAGAGGTGGTGAGTTCTCCTTCAATAGAAGTCTTTAAACAGAGGCTGGACAGACATCTGTCTGGGATGATTTAGTGAATCCTGCTTTGAGCAGGGAGTTGGACCAGATGGCCCAGGAGGTCCCTTCCAACTCAACCATTCTATGATTCTATATAAGCCCCTGGTAGAAATTCAAATTTAATTTTCTATTTTTTTTCTAATTGTTTTAATCACATAGTGTATATAGGTTTGTATGCCATTCTCCCGTATAAACCTATGCATACATACATTGTTGGCAGTCTCAGTCTGGTCCATAGGATAGGAGAACAGGTGAATCCCCCGGTAGACCCCCATGCAAGAGTGGATTCCTCACTCCCCTATATGAACAGTGCTTAGCACAATATACTTTATGTCAGTGTTTCTCATCTCCAGTCCTCAAGACCCACCAACAGGTCATGTTTTCAGGATTTCCTTAGTATTGCACAGGTGATGGAATTAATGCTTGAGCAGGTGTTGAAATCACCAGTGCAATGCTAAGTATATCCTGAAAACATGACCTGTAGGTGGGTCTTGAGGACTGGAGTTGAGAAACGCTGCTTTATGTGCTATGCACAAACAATGGCAACATCTCATCATTCGTTTACCAAACTACCCAGTATATTATTATTGAGGAGCAAAGGCACATTTTTGAATAAGGGCAATGTAATACTTGCAGTGGACCCCCAGAGTCAGGGTGTGTGCACACTGTGATAAAACACTCCGGGATCGCCTTTGCTGGGGTCAAAGGTCACGTGCGTTCAGCATGAAACTCAGGCGCAGAGCTGGGATTCGGGTGTAACTGACACTGGGTCAGGTTTATTAACAGTGAAAGCAATGCAAAAGGAAATAAACCATAAAACAAATCCTTGCCTGTCCGGCACTAACTAAACAATGGACAACCTAACTACCAACTGGCGGGCTTCTCCCGTCCAGCCAAACCACAGTTGCAGTGGGCACTGCTTTCACTCACGACGTGTGTCTCTCACACAGACAGGCTCTCTGTGTTCCCAGGCTGAGACACTCACACAACCACCTTGCATCCTTTTATATCCACCTCCCATTATCCATTAGTAAGCAGGTGCGATACTGACCAGACTAGGCCACATAGGAAAGGAATCTGGGCGAGATATACCTGCCCTCATCCACTATTCCCACATGATTCTCACATATCCCCCTTCTGCTCAGACCACTCCGGTCGAGCAATGACACCCGCCAAACAGTGCACTCGGGACAGGGCATCTGCATTTCCCATCTGTACCCCTGGGCGGTGCTCCACCGTAAAAGTGTAGGCCTGCAGGGCAAGGAACCACCGGGTCACCCGGCTATTCCGTTCCTTGTTCAAGTGCATCCACTTGAGAGGGGCATGGTCAGTGATCAGCCTGAACTTTCGGCCCACCAGGTAATATTTGAGGGCCTCTAGAGCCCACTTAATGGCGAGGCACTCTTTTTCTACGACTGCATACCTTTGCTCGTGTTTATTCAGCTTCCTGCTGAGATAGAGGACTGGGTGTTCCACTCCGTCCCTCACTTGTGAGAGTACAGCCCCGATACCGGTATCAGAGGCATCCGTTTGTACCACAAACTCACTGCGGAAGTCCGGAGTCACCAGTACGGGCTGAGAGCAAAGTGCCCGTTTTAGGCTATGGAAGGCTTCTTCAGCCGCTAAACTCCATTTATTCATGACGGAGTCTTTCCCTTTTGTAAGATCCGTCAGGGGGGTAGCGATGGCTGCAAAATTGGGTGTGAACCGGCGATAATAACCGGCGATCCCCAGGAAGGCTTGCACCTGCTTCTTGTTGACAGATTGTGGCCAGTCCTGAACCGCCTGAATCTTATCAACCTGGGGTTTAACAACACCCCTCCCAATTACATACCCCAAATACCGGGCTTCTTCTAGCCCGATGTGACATTTCTTGGGGTTCGCGGTTAGACCTGCCTCCCACAGGTCGTCAATCACAGCTTGTACTTTCTGGAGATGAGTCTCTCAGTCCAAGCTGTAAATGACAATGTCATCCAAATAGGCCGAAGCGTACCGCCTATGTGGCCTCAAGACTCGATCCATCAGTCTCTGGAAGGTCGCCGGTGCCCCGTGCAGTCCAAACGGCATATACTGAAATAAACCTTCCGGCGTAGCAAATGCCGTCTTTTCTCTGGCAGCCTCAGCCAGAGGGATCTGCCAATACCCCTTTGTTTGATCTAGGGTCGTAATATACCGGGCTTTTCCTAACCGATCTATTAACTTGTCGACCCGGGGCATAGGATAGGCATCAAATTTTGAGACCGCATTCAGTTTCCTGAAGTCATTGCAGAACCGGATGGTGCCGTCCGGTTTAGGAATTAGCACAATCGGGCTGGACCACGCACTGTGCGATTCCTCAATGACTCCTAACTCTAACATTGCCTTCACTTCCCGGGAAACGGCTTCACGGCGCGCTTCCGGGATTTGGTAGGGCTCTACGTGAACTGTGACACCAGGTTCCGTTACGATGTCATGTTTCATTAGCATAGTCTGCCCGGGTTTTTCTGAGAAAAACTTTTGGTTGTGAAGTAGAAACTGCCTGACCTCCGTCTTTTGCCGCTCCGAGAGAGTCTCTGCAACCCGTACCTCCGGTACGGTATGCGAGCAGACAGGACGGGCCAGCTCCGCTGACAAGACAGACCGATCCTTCCAGGGCTTTATCAGATTTACATGATAAATCTGTTCAGGTTTCCGTTTACCTGCCTGGTATACTTTGTAGTTTACTTCACCAACTCTTTCCTTGATCTCAAAGGGGCCCTGCCACTTTGCCAGGAACTTACTGTCCACCGTGGGGACCAGGATCAACACCCTATCTCCGGGTGCAAACGTACGGATCTTGGCGCCCCTATCATAGATTCTTTTTTGGGCTCCTTGAGCCTGTATCATGTGTTCTTTGACGATAGGCATAACAGCCGCAATACGGTCCTGCATTTGTGTGACGTGATCTATCACTGTTTTAAACGGAATGACCTGACCCTCCCAGGTTTCTTTTGCAACGTCTAACAGTCCGCGAGGACGTCGGGCGTACAATAACTCGAAAGGCGAGAATCCCGTGGAAGACTGGGGTACTTCCCTGATGGCAAAAAGCAAATACGGAAGTAAATAGTCCCAGTTCTTCCCATCCTTGTCTATCACCTTTCTCAGCATCTGCTTCAGAGTTTTATTGAACCGTTCGACCAACCCGTCTGTTTGAGGGTGATACACGGATGTGAGTAACGGTTCAATCTGTAACAATCGGCAGAGCTCCTTCATTACCCTGGACATAAAGGGGGTCCCCTGGTCGGTGAGTATCTGTTTTGGTATACCGACCCGACTAAACACATGCACCAGTTCCTTGGCAATCGTCTTGGTGGCCGTGTTACGCAAAGGGATGGCCTCCGGGTAACGAGTGGCATAATCCAAGATGACCAGGATATGTTGGTGTCCACGTGCAGACCGTGGAAGGGGCCCAACTAAATCCATCCCAATCCTCTCAAACGGGACTTCAATAATAGGTAGGGGTACCAAAGGGCTACAGAACCGGGGCTTAGGTGCAGAGGCTTGGCAGTCAGGACAAGACTCACAATATACACGAATATCGTGATGCATGCCTGGCCAAACAAAACAGCGTAATATCCTTTCGGTGGTTTTCTGGACTCCCAGGTGACCTCCCATCACATGTCCGTGGGCCAGGTCCAGCACCTGCCGCCGGTAGGGTTTTGGCACGACTAATAGTTGCACCGTATCTTCCCCCTTCTTCTCTATCTGATAGAGTAAATCATTCTCCAGAACCATGTAAGGATATGCCAGCCTAGAGCCAGGTTCAACGGGTACCCCATTTATCACTTTTACATTTGTCCTAGCCTGAGAAAGGGTAGGATCCTTTATTTGCTCGCTTTGGAAGTCATCTTTCTGAACTTCCAAATCCGGCAAACGGGGAGGTGGACGGCTGTCGGCCTCCTCCTCTTCCCCGGTCTCCTCCGTATCACCCGCCATGACGGAAAACGGGAACTGTAGGTCATTTCCAGCAGACTCTTCCCCCGAGTCTTCCGGGGAGACCTCTTCCAGGGGTTCGGGACCCACACGCGCCCTGGGAGAAGAATCATGTACACTATTACCCGAGGGCATCAACTGATTCTCCCACAATTGCCAGAAGTGGGGAAAATCCCGGCCCAGGATAACATCATGCAATAACGCCGGTACGAGTCCCACTTTATGTTGCACAGACCCATAGGAAGTAGTAATGCATATGACCGCAGTGACTTCTGGCCTTCACCAGAGTCACCACACTTCCCGAATCTAACAATGACACCACATTTTTGCCATCAACAGTTAAATCACACAAATATTTTTCCACATCTTTTTGACCGGCATTCACACTCACTACCCGTGCCACCATAGACATGCGGTTTTTAGAGTCTGTGACGTCGCACTGCATGGGTTCAGTAGTGACCAGACAGTTCGCAGCAATATGTCCCATCTCTTGGCAGCGGAAACACCTAACGGGCCCCTTGCTTAGACCATAGTTCGTTACTCTCGGCCTCGCAGTGCGGGCAGTCCCGTTTTCCTCCCCCACTGTCTTAGGGATTTTTCCATCTCCCCTACTCCCTGGAACAGTCTTACCGGTTCCCCGTGGAGATGATGAAGAACGAGGTGGGGTAGCGTCGTCTCGGAGTCCTTCCGCCACGGAGTAACGTTCAACCAGATCCACCAGTTGATCTACCGTCGTAGGATTTCCATGGCTTACCCACTTCCTCAGGGCTGGCGGTAGAGCTCTCAGGTACTTGTCCATGACGACTCTCTGAATTATCTCTGGCGCTGTCAGCACCTCGGGTTGTAGCCACTTCTTCGTCACGTGGATCAGGTCGAACATCTGTGACCGCGGTGGTTTATCCGGCTGATAAGTCCATTGATGCACTCTCTGTGCACGGACAGCGGTCGTCACTCCCAGCCGGGCCAAGATCTCGGATTTCAATTTGTCAAAGTCCTGCGCGGCTTCAGGCTCTAAGTCATAATAAGCCTTTTGGGCCTCACCGGAAAGAAACGGGGCAATCAGGCCGGCCCATCGTGCCTTCGGCCATTTTTCTCGCACCGCCGTCCGTTCAAACGTGGTCAGGTATGCCTCGACGTCATCTTCGGTCGTCATCTTCTGCCAGTACCGACTCACGTGAATCACTCTCGACTCGGCTTCCAGGTTAACCTCCTGTAGGCTTGCCAGGCGCTGCGCCACGTGCTGGAGAAGTGAACGATCGGTAGCTGTCATGTCCACCAACTCCTTCAGCTGGGCCATCATCACCCGATTAGCTTCTTGCTGGACGGCGGTGGACTGTACCAGCGCTTTCACCACGTCCTCCATGCTCATGCTTGCAACGTGATGCCCGCGTTCTCCACCACAATGTGATAAAACACTCCGGGATCGCCTTTGCTTGGGTCAAAGGTCACGTGCGTTCAGCATGAAACTCAGGCGCAGAGCTGGGATTCGGGTGTAACTGACACTGGGTCAGGTTTATTAACAGTGAAAGCAATGCAAAAGGAAATAAACCATAAAACAAATCCTTGCCTGTCCGGCACTAACTAAACAATGGATAACCTAACTACCAACTGGCGGGCTTCTCCCGTCCAGCCAAACCACAGTTGCAGTGGGCACTGCTTTCACTCACGTGTGTGTCTCTCACACAGACAGGCTCTCTGTGTTCCCAGGCTGAGACACTCACACAACCACCTTGCATCCTTTTATATCCACCTCCCATTATCCATTAGTAAGCAGGTGCGATACTGACCAGACTAGGCCACATAGGAAAGGAATCTGGGCGAGAGATACCTGCCCTCATCCACTATTCCCACATGATTCTCACAACACGTAAGCATGTTTTTTGCATTTTTTAAGCGTTTTTACCAGCAAAAACGCTTAAAATACGCTTACAAGACGCATCCCATTCCTTTTAATGACTTCTGCACTTTTTGTGCATATTGATGCATTTTTCCCCGCAAAAAAACGCATCGTGGTAAAAAAACGCAGCATGCTCATTAATTTTGCAGAAAAATCCTCATTTCTAGCTATTTTCTATGAGACTGGGGCCGCGCGGAAAAAAACGCATAAAACGCGCGTTTTCTGGGAAGGAGTCCGGTTTTCTGTCAGGAATTTTCTGCATACACAATTAACAATTCTGGGCGCACCAAACTGTGCACAATATCCTGTTATATATAAGGGCCAGGTGCCGCAGCAGTGGAAAATAAGCAGTGAAAATTAAGAGAAAAGTACCACTGCAACAAAGCGCACACTGCACCAATTATAGTGAAACTAGAAAATGTTTTATTGATACAAAGAGTTACACATTAAAATCATGATAAAAGCATGATAGGCATCCAAAACATGCATGATACTTGAATATAAGGCTGAGTTCACACGTGGCGTTTTTTTCGCGTTTCCGCGGCGGTTTTAACCGCGCGATTTTGCCGCGAAAAATAAGCATCCCATGCATTCCTATGGGATTCCGCAATGCTGTGCTAATGCTGCGGTTTTTACCGCGGCGGAATCGCTTTGCGGTAAAAACCGCAGCATGCTCATTAATTTGCGGAATCGCGGCGATCCCGCACCCATAGGAATGCATTGTTCAGCTTATTTCCCGCATGTGGCTGTGCACACCATGCGGAAAGTAAGCAGAACAATTGCGGATGGTACCCATGGTCCGGAGGAGAGGAGACTGTCCTCCAGGCTTTGGGTACCATATCCCTGTAAAAAATAGAATTTAAAATAAAAAATATTGTTATTCTCACCCTCCGACGTCCCGCGCAGCCTTCCCGCTTCTATTCACGCTCTCGTTCCCAGTAGTCCTTTGCGAAAATGCTTGCGATGACGTCCCTTCTCGCGGGATCGCGAAGTCTCGCGGTCATTCGCGCGACGTCATCGCGAATGACCGCGAGACGTCGCAATCCCGCGAGAACTGACGTAATCGTGGGCATTTTCGCAATGGATTACTGGGAACGGATGCGCTGGACGTCGGAGGGTGAGAATAACACCGTTTTTTATTTTTTTTTTTACATTCTATCTTTTACTACTGATGCTGCATAGGCGGCCTCAGTAGTAAAAAGTTGGTCACACTCGTCAAACACTATGTTTGACAAGTGTGACCAACCTGTCAATCAGTTTTCCAAGCGATGCTACAGATCGCTTGGAGAACGCTAGCATTTTGCAAGCTAATTACGCTTGCAAAATGCTAGTTTTTCCGCGGGAATTTAAAATGCGATTTTCCCATGGACTGGAATTCCGGAATTCTCACGGTAATTTCCGCGAGAGTTCCGGTACGTGTGCACTTAGCCTCACACATAATAGACATATGTAATATAAACATCTATATATAGTCTGACCAAATTATACCAATAAGCAGTCGACCTCCCTATCACTTGGCTCATGAGGACCATGTGGCCCTAACACTACATGGCCACTAGGTGGACTAAAACCACCCCATATAAACATCAATACTGCCTGGTTTAAAAACACTGGCCTTTATAAGCCCAAGGGAAAACCCCTATACTAATTGGCAATGCCAAACCATACAGGAACCAGACAACATCCACCCCACAACGGGAGATCAGAGACTGCAATAAGAACCAGACAATAGGGTGCCCTGCCCAGGACCATACCCCACGCGTATCGCCGCAACCAGTACGGCTTCTTCAGGGGAAGTGACTAAACCGCGGTCCAGGGTGCTTTAAATAGCTTGCTGGAGTTCGTGTGGGCGTTCACGTGCCCCACGGGAAGTCCCCTCCGTCCGGCGGCCCTGATAGAGACATGCAGACCGGCGTCCCGGTCACATGAACCAGAAAAGAAAAATGGTCGCCGCGCATGCGCTGTATCAACCCACATAGGACAACTATGAAAGCCCCAAGGCGCCTGCGCCCAGTGGAATGCACAGTGATGTATTTACGAGCCATTGGGCATGTGCGCATGCGTCCAATGGGACGCAGGTCGGACTATATGAGGCGCATTAAAACAATCTGTCTGTCAACAATATAAGCGCAGACCAGCTCACTCCCGGGAGCACAAAACATACAAAGAATAGACATGAAACAATACATATACACAAGAGGAAGGGCACACAAAACATGACATTTCAGTGGGAACAAATCAATATGATGACACTATGATCTATGACAAGGACCTCAGAAACAAATAAGGGGGGGATGAGAAGGGGATGCATAGGTAACCCCTGAAAACATATTTTAATATTTTAAACCCTATTCCCCCTAGTCCCAGATGATATGGATATTATTAGTGGATGGATGTCTCAGCACTAAAACGAAAATAATCGAAAGTGCTATAAAATGAAGGGAGAAAAGGAGAAAAGGGGGGGTTGAAGGATAAGGGGGGGAGAGAGGGGGGGTAGGGTATTAGGAAAAGGGGAAATATAAGATCATATACCTATAGCAGTAAAGTTATGTAAAACCAACCATAACATTAAAGGATCTCCCAAAAATACCCTAAGCACAGGGAAAGGGCATTGGTAAGCATATAAAGATGACATGAATGAACCGTCAAATGTCTCTATCAGAGATCCATGTTGCTAAATGAAACATATATGCCCTCAAATAGGAGCATTAGAACATGATATAGAGTGATGTTTAAAAGTACCCTTGGTTACTGAGATGGAATATCAATGGACATACAAGGGTGCCATAGCTAGACAATTAGATGTCACTAACGGAGATCCATTAGTGGTTGAAATATGCATACCCTCAAACCGAATCACAAAAGCCCTATATATATATGTGTGAATAACTCCCCCAAAGATGAGTAATCCACCAATGCACACTCATCCAGTAGCCAAAATCACTAACCTCCATCCTCATGTCCAAGACAGAATTGCATACTACCCTAATCCAAACTAACCTAAATCTCAAGAATACCCCCTCTCAATCCTAAACCATGGTCCTCATGAGCCCAAACTCTCAAGCGAGTCCAATGGGGTCTAATGAAACCACCAATATATAGTGTATGAATAGAAGGACCATCCAAAAATGGATGAACCTAAAAATCCACCGGTCGAAACCGGACAACCGTCCCGATGTATGAAGGAACCCCCTCCTCTTCCCCCCTAGAACCTGCTAATAACCAGGAATACATCAATCCAGAATAAAGGACCCCTAACGACACTATGGAAAAATTTTCATAACAAGAATGTTAAATACATCCAAAAATAATAATGACTCAAATCCAATGGACCAGGATTTATTCAAGCACTTTATATAAAACAAGAATAGAATCGACGCAAAATTCATTCTTGGGCGTAGTCCCAACAAAGTCACGACATGGCCACAAACCCCATTGATGATAATTCCAGAAAAAGCAACTGCCAAAAGAGGAAAAACACAATAAATAATTAACCCAAAAAAAGGTAAACAGAAGCTCCTCATTCAGAACCCTCGGGATTAACCGCTTCCCGACCGCCCACAGTAGATAAACGTTGGCGCTTGCTGGGCTTTGTGCAGCGCCGACGTTTATCTACTGTCGGCGGTTTTGTGCCCCCGGGACCCCCACATACCTTATAACGCGGGGATCCCGGTGCACAATGGATGCTGGGACCCCCGACGTCATCGAGACCTGATTGGTTCAGGTCCTGATGACGTCAGCGTCACAGCAGCCAATGAGAGCGCTCGCTGGGAAAGCTGCTTGTTTCCCGGTGATCTCACTCATTGTAACGTGACTTCTCCTCTGATCTCACACTGACAGATGATCAGAGGTGAAGCAGCGTTACTGTGTGACTAGATCGCTGCCTGGCACAGCTGTGCCAGGCAGCGATCTTGTCACACAGTAACGCTGCTTCTCCTCTGATCATCTGTCATTGTGAGATCAGAGGAGAAGTCGCGTTATTATGTGCCAGGCAGTGATCTTGTCACATTGTAACGCTGCTTCACCTCTGATCATCTGTCAGTGTGAGATCAGAGCAGAAGTGGCGTTACTATGAGTCAGATCGCAGGGCAGCGATCTTGTCACAAAAAGAAAAAAGAAAAGAAAAAAAAAGCAGGTACACAGGTTAGGGCTAGGGTTAGGGCTAGGGTTATGGTTAGGGTTAGGGCTAGGGTTAGGGTTAGGGTTATGGCTAGGGCTGGGATTAAGGTTATGGGTGTGTTGGTGTTAGGTTTGTGGCTAGGGTTATGGTTAGGGCTGAGATTAGGGTTAGGGGTGTGTTGGGGTTAGGGTTGGAATTAGAATTGGGGGTTTCCACTGTTTAGGTACATCAGGGGCTCTGTAAATGCAATATGACACCCGCAGACCATTCCATCAAAGTCTGCATTTCAGAACGTCACTACTTCCCTTCCGAGCCCCACCGTGTGCCCAAACAGTAGTTTTCTCCCACATATGGGGTACCAGCGTACTCAGGACAAATTGGAAAACAACTCTTAGGGTCCAATTTCTCCTGTTACCCTTGTGAACATAAAAATTGGGGGCTAAAAGATCATTTTTGTGGAAAAAAAATGATTTTTTTATTTTCACGCCTCTACATTATAAACTTTAGTGAAACACTTGGGGGTTCAAAGTGTTCACCACACATCTAGATAAGTTCCTTGGGGGGTCTAGTTTCTAAAATGAGGTCACATGTGGGGGGTTTCCACTTTTTAGGTACATCAGGGGCTCTGCAAACGCGACATGACACCCACAGACCATTCCATCAAAGTCTGCATTTCAGAACGTCACTACTTCCCTTCCGAGCCCCACCGTGTGCCCAAACAGTAGTTTTCTCCCACATATAGGGTACCAACGTACTCAGGACAAATTGGACAACAACTCTTAGGGTCCAATTTCTCCTGTTGCCCTTGGGAAAATAAAAATTGGAGGCTAAAAGATCGTTTTTGTGGAAAAGAAATGATTTTTTTTATTTTCACGGCTCTACATTATAAACTTTAGTGAAACACTTGGGGGTTCAAAGTGCTCACCACACATCTAGATAAGTCCCTTGGGGGGTCTAATTTCCAAAATGGGGTCACTTGTGGGGGGTTTCCACTGTTTAGGTACATCAGGGGCTCTGCAAACGCGACATGACACCCGCAGACCATTCCATCAAAGTCTGCATTCCAGAACATCACTACTTCCCTTCCGAGCCCCACCGTGTGCCTAAAGAGTAGTTTTCTTCTACATATGGGGTACCAGTGTACTCAGAACAAATTGGACAACAACTTTTGGGGTCCAATTTCTCCTGTTACCCTTATGAAAATAAGAAATTGGGGGCTAAAAGATCATTTTATGGAAAAAAAATGATTTTTTATTTTCATGGCTCTACGTTATAAACTTCTGTGAAGCACTTGGGGTACAAAGTGTTCACGACACATCTAGATAAGTTCTTTAAGGGGTCTAGTTTCCAAAATGGGGTCACTTGTGGGGGGTTTCCACTGTTTAGGTACATCAAGGGCTCTCCAAATGCGACATGGCATCCGATCTCAATTCCAGCCAATTCTGCATTGAAAAAGTCAAACAGCACTCCTTCCGTTCTGAGCTCTGCCGTGTGCTCAAACAGTGGTTTAGCCCCACATACGCAGTATTGACGTATTCGGGAGAAATTGCACAAAAATGTTTGTGGTTCATTTTCTCTTTTTACACTTGTGAAAATAAAAAAAAATGGTTCTGAAGTAAAATGTTTGTGAAAAAAAGTTAAATGTTTATTTTTTCCTTCCATATTCCATTCATTCATGTGAAGCACCTGAAGGGTTAATAAACTTCTTGAATGTGGTTTTGAGTACATTGAGAGGTGCACTTTTTAGAATGGTGTCACTTTTGGGTATTTTCTGTCATATTGACCCCCCAAACTCACTTCAAATGTGAGGTGGTCCCTAAAAAAAATGGTGTTGCAAATTTTGTTGTAAAAATGAGAAATCGCTGGTCAACTTTTAACCCTTATAACTTCCTAAAAAAAAAAATTATGTTTCTAAAATTGTGCAGATGTAAAGTAGACATGTGGGAAATGTTATTTATTAACTATTTTGTGCGATATCACTCTCTGATTTAAGGGCATAAAAATTAAAAGTTTGAAAATTGCTAAATTTTCTAAATTTTCGCCAAATTTTGATTTTTTTAACAAATAAGCGCAGATCATATCTAAGAAATTTTACCACCATCATGAAGTACAATATGTCATGAGAAAACAATGTCAGAATCAGTAGGATCTGTTGAAGCGTTCTAGAGTTATGACCTCATAAAGTGACACTGGTCAGAATTGAAAAAATTGGCCAGGTCACGAAGGCAAAAACAGGCTTGGGTGCGAAGGGGTTAATGAATTCAGGTTGAAAATCCAGCGGGACTCTATTTGTAACAATAGTTTCCAAGGCGAGCCCCCCCTATTGGATAATGATACCTTCTCCAATCCCACCACCCTAGTATTGATGACCTTACCAGCGTGGTGGGCCAAGAAATGGGCTGCCACAGGTGTCAAGGCCTTGCCCTTGGCTTGATCAATTCGCGCCAAATTGATTGTTGAGAAATGTTTCTGTATCCTTCGGCGCAGTTCCTGGGAAGTTTGACCGATATAGACCTGGTGACATGGGCAAATCAGTGCATAAATCACACAACTAGTCTTGCAGTTAATGTACGACATTAACCTATGCCTAGTGCCATCCCCCGGATTAATAAAATAATCTCTAGTGGGGTGCATGTGGGGTCATATGGTACAGTTACCACATACAAACGAGCCCCTTAGTGTAATTCCCCTATCCAACCCAATAGTTGGTCTCATATAGTGACTCTTTGTTAAGATGTCCCTAAAGTTCAGGGCCCTCCTTGCTGTTATACAAGGCCATTCGGGCACAAGGCCAGATGTCTGTAAGTCTGTTGTGAGTATGCCCCATGCCTCCCAAGCACTTCTCTCACCTGTGACCATTGGCTGTTATACTGTGTGATAAACCAGGGCCCTGAATTCCGGGTCCTATCACGTGTCACCAAAAGAGAATCCTGTGTGCATCCGCTTGCTCGTTGGTATGCTCGTGAGATACTTCTCTTAGGATAATTCCTCTTTTTAAAGCGTTTCGTTAGACGTAAGGCCTCCTCACGGAACACCTCATCGATGTACAATTTCTCCTCGTTCTTAAAAATTGTCCAACGGGGATCCCATTTCTAGTATGAGCCGGCTGAAAACTTGTATAGTCTAATAGACTGTTTGTGGCTGTGGGCTTTCTGAACAGTCTCGTGGAAATACCCCCATTCATATTAGAAACTATGAGGTCCAAAAAGGTAACTGAAAAAGAGGACACAGAACAAGTGAGCACAATGTTATGCGGATTAAAATTCAATGATTCAATGAAAGCATCACATTCTTCCGCCGTGCCAGTCCAAATGAAAAAAATATCATCGATAAAGCGCGACCAATGCCGCACTTTATCTCTGAATACTTCTGTCGGGTATACCCAAGTGGCCTCCCACCAGCCTAGAAAAAGATTTGCCAGGACCAGGGCACATCTGGCCCCCATCGCCCCCCCGAAGTCTGAAGATAGTAAGACCTGTCAAAAATGAAAAAATTGTGCTTCATGATGAACCCTAATAGATCCACAATAGATGAATCCTGCATTCTATCAGACTGTGTTACCTGGTCAAGGAAATGCAGAACCGCCCTAATGTCATCAGAATGGTCGATGTTCGAAAATAGCGATTCAACGTCGCAAGTAACCAATAAAGCCCCAGGCGGTAAAACTGCATCCCGACATCTCCTGATAAAATGAGAAGTATCCTGTATGTAGGATAGCAAATCCTTAACTATAGGCTGGAGGAATTTTCTGCATACGTGTGCACATAGCCTCAATGTTACTGCTGGACCTTTATCATCTCAGTCTGACACTGCTCATAGGACATTCTTCTAGTACATGGGCTGTTAACAGAGAAAGTCTGGGCTGTCTGTATATCTGGACCATGATTACAGTTGTTATGTATTTTCTGTGGTAACTAGATATTTCCATGAATGGACATGTGCAAAAATATATATTAGAGATGTCCAAAATGACTTGTATAGTATGAGTCTTCTGTGAGCTCCTCATTGCATCCTTACAATAATTTCTCTTGGATCCATGATTTATTCCTCTATCCCCTTCATAGAAATGATCAGATAGAGTCGTGGTCGGGATTGCGTAGTAAACACCAGTGAGACATTCTTATAAAATATAAGTTTTATATATATAGATATAAAACAATACAAAATACAATAATATAATATAAATAGATAAATAGTAAAAAACTGTAGATAAATAAGTGGCTGAAGACTGCTTTCTGGAGACCTTTATCTGACTACAGTAGAATTTTTTTTAAATGTCTTTTCCTCATGAGCGTGGAGAGGTTGGAGGCGTGCAGCAGGTAGCGGTTGATGTATACGTGGATTATCCTCCGAGCGCATACTGCGTCATTCTGCAGAATAGAAAGATATGAGGGTTAGAGGCTACAGCTTATCCATCATGGAAAGAGGCATGCGTGATAAGAAAACCAGTAAGACATACAGAGCATCACTTTTTCCACCTTTATTAATGTTACAGCCTTACTCTATTATGGATTACACTTTCTTTTCTCATCAAACAACACAATTCTCCATACTGACAAGTAAAGCGTGATTTGTTGAAATTTTTTGCCACGCTTGTATAAGTTCTCACACCCAGTTGAGGCAGTCCATTTTAGCCTTAGATCTTCTTGTTTGTGACACTACAATCTTGGCACAACTTCATTTTTTGTAGTCTCCTAATGTTTTTTGTTTTTTTTGTTCCTCTCTAACTAACAGATATTCAGTAGACTAGAAAAAAACTTGAGTGTGACTGCAGGACCAGACTACACAGGACTTTTCGTTGTCTGTTGCCCTGGAAACGTAGCATTGATTAGAAGCTGTAAGCATGGAGAATTTTTTACATTTTAAAAATGCCTTGGTGGTTCTGAACTTCCTTCATCAATTTCTGTGACTGTCACATACATCTGAATGGTCTTTGCAGAAATCCATGCCCCTGCTTCTGAAACAGCCTTATTCATAAAATGACATTTTCAGAAACCTTTGCAACAAAGTTGTCACTTGTGAACTTAACCCAATCATAATGAGGTTAACAGACTTCTTCAGAACCGTCAGTGCTGCAGAAATATTTCTGGAACTCCCACAATTCTGCCTCAGAGATCTATAGACCAGTCCTTAGCTTTGTTTTTCCATGATATGCACTTTCCACTCTAAGTACCTCCTACACCCAAGGGTGCGCCTTTCCTAATAATGTGCTATCAGTTGACTACATTACATATGGACTCCAATCTGGTTATTGAAACATCTAAGACTGATTAGTTTGTCTAGTTGTAAGATCAGACCTCAACAAGTGTAATGATAGGTATTGTAGAAGCCATTACCTGCTCTTCCAAGATGTTCTCCATCTCATTGAAACATTCACCAATCTCCTGGAGTGCGGTGCAGTTTTTTGTGGTTCTAGAGATCTGGTGAGAGAGAAAATCTACTTTAGTGGTTGCCCAACATTACCTAAGAACAGCTCTAGGTCCTTTGGTGCAGAACTTACACAGTCCTCCAGCAGATTTGACTGGTGATACAGATCGTCCTGAAGCTGCTCCCAGGACGTCTGGCTGCTCACAAGTTTCTCCTGGTGCTTTGTGTAGAAATGGATAGTTCTATAGAAGACTTCACGCACCGTCATGGCTGCACATTCAACCTGTAAATTCAATGTCACAAGGATTACTGGACCAGGTGATGTAGTTGTCCTCTCCACTATACAGATTCCTTAGACCTTCGCACCCCTTCATACATAATTGATATCTATTGGCTGAACCATTGCTTGGCTGAGCTTTTAGTCGACAACTATTTCTCACGACTCTTCAATATTCAGGAATGCTTGGTCTTACAGAGGGATTTTGTGTTCTGTAAGAAATCTTCTGGAGAACAAAAGGTTCTGCAGCCCAAATTCAGACATGCCAAATCTTTATCATCTGTTGGGGGAGCAACAGGAGGTCCCCAAACACATTAAACTGTTGGCCACTAATGTGTATAGAGACCTTTAGGTCTACAATGGTCTCTCCATCATATTTTATTGCGACCATTGACGACCATTTGAAATATATTCTATCCGTGTCATGTGTTTCAGCAGAGCAGAGAAACAGAGACTGTCACATTTCTCAGTTCTGGTCAAGGAAAAGTATATTTTTATAAAGTCTTATCTTATTTCCAAAAATTGAAATTTGATATTTTTACATATATTCTTGGAAAAATTACATAATAATATACTTAACATAAATAAATTAATCTAATAATATAAATATAATTAAGCAATATACATTTTTTGCAGAAAAATGTATAGTTTTACATGTTAAAAACACAGGATGCAATCACAGGGAAAATATGCCATGGAGACTAGTGTTGCATAGGGATTCATTTACCTGGGAAATGTTGTAGAAATGACGAGTCACATTTGGTCTTATTTTGGTTACACATCCGTCTGATGTCTCATTCTCTGGAGTCTAGAACAGAAAATGTAATATCATGTAATATGTGGTAGAAACATCTCATCATGCACAGCACTGTCAACTTAGACCGAAGCTCCATGGACCATAGTATAATTGTGATGTTACCCTGTGCACCACCTATTGCTCTACCACTATAGGTCACCAATATCATCTTGGAGTACAGGGAGAAGAAATGAGCACACAAGTGCCATTAGCTCACCATGTGATGTAAGTTGTTAAGCATCTTGTTGGGGAGATCTTTGTGGTTATCTTGGAGCCATATGCATCTCTTGGAGTAGACAATGGAGCTGACAGAGATCAAGAGAAGGAAAGTGTTGATTGGAGACATCATTTTTGGGCTGGAGGATGCGGTGACAAGATGTGAGGTTCAGCAGTAGATTCTGGGCTTCTCTCTCCTGATCTTGTCTTTGCTTAGTACTGTGCTCCATCTTCACAGCTTCACAGTTATATACCCCAAAAAGAAAA
Source organism: Dendrobates tinctorius (assembly GCF_039654945.1). Lineage (NCBI taxonomy): Eukaryota > Metazoa > Chordata > Amphibia > Anura > Dendrobatidae > Dendrobates > Dendrobates tinctorius. The sequence continues at coordinate 2,590,735 of NW_027361733.1, read as the reverse complement.
CTTAATGTGAAAGACGTGAATTTTTCTAATGAAATGGGAGCTTCCACATCAGTTTTATTTTCTTAATAGAAAAGGAATTTTTGGGACAGCTTTCTGATTGTAGAGACATCTAGTGGTGAAGTCAAGTAAAAACCTGAACTTTCTCAGTCCAGCTCGTTAGATACATGATATGAAAATCACAATGTCAAACTAACTTAAAGGGAATCTCTCACCAGGTTTTTGCCACCTAATCTCAGAGCAACACACAATGTAGAGCTACAGACCCTGATTCCAGTGAAGTGTCACTTACTGGGCTGCTTGATGTTGTTTTGATAAAATCACTGTTTTATCTGCTGCAGATCTAGCAGTTGTCTGAATTCTGAGCTCTGTATGACCTGAGTAACCATCTTTAAAGATATGACCAACCCAATGGGTAACCAGATTACAATTTTTTTGTCAACGCCAGCTAGATTCCAGTGACCAAGGCATTGAAAACATGATCTGATTGGACAATATTGACCAGTTTATACCGATCGAGAATCAAACATCCCACTTTTGATAGAATATGAGATCCCAAATATTTGGCATTACACCGAATATTGTGCACAGTATTATAGCAATAGGGGGTGCAGATGTAGCATTTCTCACCTGACTCTGGAGTTCATGGGGTACAAAACAATTACTACTACAGGTGAGGTGTTATACTGTAGGGTTGCTGACCTGTTATAGATTTTGCACTGAGGCCGAGGAGCTCCATGTCATGTCTGGTGGCAGGGGCATCAAGGGTGGCACTTGCACTGGGTTTAGTGGGGACCACAATGACTTGTACTGGGTTCAGTTGGGAAAAGAAGCATCTTTCCCTTTCATAATCTTTCATCATCTTACTTAATGTTTGCTTTTTTTTTATAAATTTAATAAATTGTCAGCGTACAATATTAATCTATGTAGTCATTTGCCAGTCTACAATATCTTTTCAATGTGCCCTTCCGGTCCTACAAGAATAACTTGTGCAAGCCTGAATAGGTCCACCAGGGTCTTCTCCGCCATTATCTTGATAGTATCAAGCCATCGGGTTGCTGGTCATCCTCTTCTTCTTGTTCCTTCTATTCTTCCAACCATGATGTCCTTCTCCAGTGATTGTTCTCTTCGTATGATGTGTTCAAAGTAGGCAAGTCATAGCTTGGTGAGCCTTGCTTTGAGTGACATTTCTGGCTTGATTTGTTCAAAAATTGATTTATTTGTTTTGCTTGCCATCCATGATATTGATAACATCCTTCTTCAGCACCATATTTTGAAGGCGTCAAGTCTTCTTCTGTCTTTTTCTATTTTTGCCCATATTTTGCCTCCATATGTCACAGCAGAAAAGACCAGACTAAGTATGAGCTATGTAATTGTCACCAGTAAAACGTTCCTTCGATTAGTAGACCTTGTCCAGTGACTTCATAGTTGATTTGCCCATAGTTATTCTCCTACTGACTTTTGGCGTCATTGCTACATTTTGATTGATCATCGATCCGGGTAGGCTGATGTCCTTTACAGCTTCCAGTTGTCTCCATCCATCTCAAATGTGTCCCGTTCGTACCAGGCAGTAGTCAATATCTATGTTCTTTGTGTTGAGTAGCCATCCCATGTTCGAGTTTCCATCTTGACACTCCGTAATAAGTCCTTCATTCCATAAATGGGATTCAAGCATACTAGCCCCTTTTCTAAATCAATTGTTAAACCACATCCTGAATTAGTGATGTGTTTGGGCCCTTCCTTACAGAATGGGAGCGCAACAAAGGAGCCACAGACCACAAATAAGGAAGTGGAGTGGCCGATCTCTTTGTACATCAGCGTTTCATCTTTAGTTACAAGCAACAGAACAACACACAGTCCAACAATCCATCAAAATTCTTAACATATTCTTTATTAGTATATATATTTTTTAAAACATGATGTTATGACTAGGAGATAGCAATACATGTGGGGTTATTGTGGATTTTAGGAAACTAGATTTCTTTCCATTATTTTTTCATTACTTTGTATTGTTTTGTAAGTTGTTTTAGACTTCTCCCGTCAAACAATACACAAGAACTTGCTTTATGAGAGAACCGTTCACATCTAGGAGTGGCTCACAACTTAGAGAACTAAAGGATCGGCAGTCAGATATTCAACACGCCGGATCTATATCTCCCTGGACCAGGGTTGCCAACTTGACTTTTTATTTTTTTTGGACAACTTATCAAAAAATCATGGACAGACAATATTTTTTATGGACACATTGGAAAACCATAATAAATCATTATGATTATAAGTGATCCATGTCTACAGCCCATAATTCAGATGCTGCAGTCACTGTAAAATGATGATAGTTACAGTCAAAATAATCTGTAGAGGTTTCTGCAGCTTCAAAAATCATGGAAAAGTTAATTTTTTTTACGGACAGGTAAAAAAAATGCTTTATTTTTACGGACTGTCCTGGAATTTTTGGACAGTTGGCATCCCAGCCCTGGACAATGATTATTTGTCTGGGCCCCTATAAACATTACACAGTCGGATGAACCTGTTGATATTGACACTAAATTAAACTGTATGGGGGGCTTTAGTCTTATGTAAAGTTTCTGATGGCACTCTCCTGTGTAGGTGTATGCAAAGATGCCTATCAAGACATATTTCCAGTAGATAGACCACTACTAGATACTCTGAAGAGCTAAAAAGGGATTTTCCAGTTTCGGAAATCCCTTCTCATATAACTGTTTTTTTTCCATCAATCTATTAGTCATCCTCCCTGGGTCCAGCGCTAAGTTCTGTTGTTTGCTATTGTCTGCACAATCACACCAACAGAGCTGCAGCCAGCAGCTCATGCTGTCAACTTGGACAGTGTCGCTGAGGTCACTGATTAGCTGCAGCGCTGTCAATGTGAATTGAGCGCTGTAGACAATAACAGACACTAGGAGCAGTGGTAGACACTGGTTGACTTGAAGAAGGTGAGTAAAGCAAGGCTTATTCTTCTATTTTTTTTAATACAAGCCAGCTGTAGGATAGTGGTTTACCAAAACGGGAAAACACCTTTAGGCTATGTTCACACGTTGTGTTTTTGCAGCCTTTTTTAATGTAAATTCTTAGTTGTGTTTCACAGTACCAGCACAGTCTTTGAGATTTTTGAAATCTCATGTACGCACCTTGGTTTTTTTCCTGACATTTTTGTGAGCTTGGTTTTTGAAAAATACAGCATTTCACTTCTTTCAGCATTTTTGCAGCTTTTCTCAGCCATTGAAAGCAAAAACTAAGCAATGAAAAATTCCAGGTATCGGGTTTTGTTGCATTTTTGGTGCCAAAACCTGATGAAGTTGAATTAGATTTTTTTATGCAATAAACTTTATCATCATGCACACGAGACAAATGTACCCTGATGAAAACGCAGCAATAAAAACACACCAAAGACAAAGCAAAACCTTCTTTTTGTAAGCAGCTTAAACATGGCACAAAAAACGCAACATATGAACATAGCCTAAATGTCCATAAAGGTATAATAATAGGACCCTTACACAGACCACTTCAGTGCCCATGGTAATTTCTGCTGCCATTGTTCTAGAACTCTGTTATTTAAAAAAAAGAATTCACTTACAGAACTGCTATTCACTGAATGTCATTCAAAACTACAGATTTTTGTGTGAAAACTCAACAGGAGGAACATTTTCCAAGTTAGACCCATGTGAGGATTGATTTGAATATTCGGTCATTATGTACTCAGTTGATGACACAATTGAAAAAAATTAAAATATATTTCTCAATGTTGAAAAAATTACCGTTCTTATGACTCCAATGGACTGTTTGGCTAATGTCTGTCTAGTGGGCAATAAAATCGTTAAACCTAAAACGTGTATGGGGGCAGAAAGTGAGAAAGAGAAACAAAACTGGTCGTAAAGCGTTAGGGTGGAACGAGGGTTACTGTAGGTTGTAGGCTTATCGGAAGAGGTAGGTCTTCAGATTCCTTTTGAAGGTTTCCACAGTAGGTGAGAGTCTGATATGTTGGGGTAGAAAGTCCCAGAATTGGGGGATGCACAGTAGAAATCTTGTATGCGATTGTGGGAAGAGAACATAACAGGGGAGTGGAGAAGGAGATCTTATGAGGACCAGAGGTTACATGCAGGTAAGAACCAGGACACTAGGTAGAAAGGTTGTGGATGGCTTTGTATGCCATGGTTAAGGATTGTAACTGGAGTCTCTGGGCAATGAACCAGTGAAGGGATTGACAGAAAGGAGAGGTCGGGGAATAGCAGGGGGACAGGTGGATTAGTCAGGCAACAGAGTTGAGGACAGATTGGAGGGGTGCAAGAGTGTTAGCAATGGCCGGAGCGGAGCCTCCCCCTCCCCCACAGAAGAGGCGTGGGCGGAGGCCAACATGACGGGGGGTTGGAAGGTGAGGGTGGGGGGAGCGTCTTTGGGGAATGGGGGGCGTTGCACATTTAAAAGGGGGTGCAGTGGGCCTTCCTCCCTCTCTGTTCCCGCTCTTACCCGCAGCTTGTCACCAGCCATCATGTCGGCCGTGGATCGGGCCTTGGAATGCCTCCGGCGGGCGTCCATGTCGCAGCCGCCGGGCTGGTTAGCGGCGCAGCTGGCCTCTATCACGCCTGGGACCACCGTGCAGGCGACACAGCCGGGGAGGAGAGAGCTACGGACCAGAAGGGTGAGGCCTCTCGAGCGGCTCTCCCCTGAATCGGCTCCCCGGGCCTCCCGACGGCGCAGGAGCCCTCCAAGCCGGGCGCCACGCGCTCCCCGTAATAGCGGGCCCCGGCTTGGGAGGAATCCGCAAGCCCGGCGAGGCCCTGCGGTGGATCCGGGGATCCTGGTCGTTCGGCTGGAGGGCCCACAGCCCCCTCGCAGCCCGGTGAGTATGCCTCTGTGTCTACTGTTTTGTCTTCCTCTTCGGCGGGTGTGGGTTCCCTGGCGGATGGTACTGGGGTTGGAGGGGGTGTAGTTAACATGTTGGGGATGTACGGAATTTGTTGTCACGCTTGGAACGGGGTTTTCTTTCGACATCTCCGTTGGCGGCTTGGGTGGGATCACAGGCCGGGGGGCAGGTGTGGCCGAGCGGGTTGGAGCCGACCGGGCGTGCACGAGACCCGGTGTCAGTGTCTGTGCAAACGGAAAAGGAGCCGGAGGGTTGGGTGCACTTAGATGACAGTGCTCATGGGGAGGTATACGTTTGTTTTGAAGGCCCTCTGGGGGCTCATTTAAAGAAGGAGGTAAAGGAGCGTATTTGGAAGGACGAATACATGGAAATTTTTTCATTATTGCCTCTCGAGAAATTTAACTTGGACAAGAGTAAGAAAGAGGACAGCAAGAAGGAGGAGGAGGAGAAGCGTAGGTGGCGACTCATTCCTCAGACGTTCGTGAATTGGCAGCAGGCGTTTGCCATTTTTGCGAGCGTCATTGGAGAAAAGGCCCCGGACAATTGCTCGGCATTGTTTTGCTACCTGGATGCGATCGGGGAAGCTTACAGAGTTTATGGGGGTCAGGCGTGGCTTCGGTACGACGAGCAATTCCGGCAGAGGAAGGCCGTTCAGCCAGCAATTCGCTGGGATCAGAAGGATATTGGGTTGTGGATGCGGGTCATAGCGCAAAACAAGTTTGGGAGCTCCTTTCATGGGGGGGCTGGCAGCACCAGCCAGAGTAGTGGAAACGCCAGTGCCACGAGTGGAAGCGGGCAGGGGCAGTCCGGAAATCACAAGGTGGGGGTTTGCTGGCAGTTCAATGACGGGCAGTGCAAGTTTGGGGCGAACTGCAAATTCAAACATCTCTGCTCCACCTGCAACGGGGCGTCACACGGAGCAGCTAAGTGTTTTAAGAAAGGAAAGTCAGGAGCTGGGTACGGTAATTCAAAAGGGGGAGACTCCGGTGAATCTGGAAAGGATGGTCCCTTATCTAAATAGATACACAGACAGAGAGAAAGCTGCATTGTTACATGCAGGTTTCAAGGATGGGTTCGTTATTCCTCAGCCCCCTTTCGTTATTCCGCTAGTTCTAAAAAATTTACGTTCTGCGCTGGTTCATACTTCAGTTGTTTCAGAAAAAATTGAAAAGGAAGTTTCTTTGGGCCCCGTTTCTGGATCTGGTGGTTTCCCCTCTGGGCGTGGTTCCAAAGAAGGAGCCTAATAAATTTCGGCTTATTCAGCACTTGTTGTTTACTCGAGGGATGTCGGTCAACGATGGGATTGATCCGGAGATTTGTTCAGTGGTCTACTCGTCATTTGATGAGGCTGCTCGGTGGGTGCGGAGCTGTGGTCTGGGGGCGCTTCTGGCTAAGACCGACATTGAAGCTGCGTTTCGCTTATTACCGGTTCATCCAGACAGCATGAGGCTGCTGGGTTGTTTTTGGGATGGCAAGTTTTTCGTGGACAGGTGCTTACCAATGGGTTGCTCATTGTCCTGTGCATATTTTGAGGCATTTAGTTCTTTTCTGGAGTGGGTCATTCGGGAGGTTTCCGGTTGGGACTCAGTTATCCATTATTTGGATGATTTTCTGTGCGTCGGTCCCGCAGATTCGTTGCGTTGTCAGAGAATTCTCCAGGCTATTGAATGGGTTGCTGAGCGATTTGGCGTGCCGTTGGCGCCCGGTAAAACAGAGGGCCCCAGTACGTGTCTGCGTTTTCTGGGGATTGTAATTGATACTGTTGCGTGGGAGTTCAGGCTACCTGAGGATAAGTTGGTGGATTTGCGGGCGGAAGTGGTTCGGGCGCGTCATTTGAAGAAGATATCGTTGCGTGACCTCCAGTCAGTGTTGGGGAAGTTGAATTTTGCGCGTCGGGTGTTGCCGATGGGGCGAGTTTTCTCACGTAGGCTGGCCAGCGCTACTGCAGGGATTCAGGCCCCCCATCATTTCATCAGATTGTCGTCGGATCTCAGGGCTGATTTGGCGGTATGGATGTCTTTTTTGGTCGGCTACAATGGCCGCTCTTTGGTGATGTCAGACGTCGTTGGGTATGATGTCTTGGAATTGTTCACGGATGCTGCTGGCGGTATAGGCTTCGGTGCTTACTTCAGAGGACAGTGGTGCGCGTCTCGTTGGCCCGATGAGTGGTTCGCGATCGGTTTGGTGCGTAACATTACGTTGTTGGAGATTTTTCCGATCCTTGTGGCCGTTCATTTGTGGGGGTCTGAGTTTCGGGATCGGCGCGTTCGTTTCAATTGTGACAACATGGGCGTTGTGGGTGCGATTAACGGTCTTACCGCATCGTCCCCTCCAGTCGTTCGAGTGTTGCAACAGTTGGTTTTGCTATGCTTGTCCTTGAATGCACATGTGACTGCGTCTCATGTTCCTGGAGTCAAGAATGACATAGCTGACTCTCTCTCTCGTTCGCAGTGGGATCGTTTCCGCTCGTTGGTGCCAGAAGCGGAGGTCGAGGGTTTAGCTTGTCCTGAGGAATTGTGGAACCTGGCTTACGGGCCGCAGAGTCGCTGATCGAAGCTTCCTTGGCGCCTAAAACTTGGGAGACTTACCGGGCAGTGTGGCGGATGTGGGAGGAAGTTGTTGCAGCTGGCCTGGTCGATGGTTTCGAGCAAGATCAGGAAGGGATGTTGTTGGCCTGGTTGGGGCGCGGCTCTGTTGAGGGTTGGTCGTGTGCAAAAGTTTCTCGCATTTTGGCCGGCTTGTCCTTTGGCTTTCACTTGCGTGGCAGTCGAGATTTGACAAAGACATTTCTAGTCAAACAGGCGGCGAAGGGTTTTCGTCGGGGCCGAAGCAAGGGGGATTTGAGGAGGCCGGTATCCTTCAATTTATTGGAGCAATTGGGTCTTACACTGGAGTCTGTGTGTTCTACGCGTTACGAGGTCTTGTTGTTTCGTTTGGCTTTTTCGTTTGCATTTTTTGGGGCTTTACGTGTTGGTGAACTTGTTTCTTCCAGTAAGAAATTGGCGGGGGGGTTATTGGCCAGGGATGTTGTATTGACTTTGGGCGGGGTTGAATTTTGGTTGCGACGTTCCAAGACGGATCAGTCGGGAAGAGGTCGCCGGGTGGTGTTGGGCAAGGTGCCTGGTTCTGCAATGTTCCCTGCTCAGTGCTTGAGGAATTTTTGGGACTTGCATCCCAGCTTGACTGGGTCTCTGTTGTGTCATCTTGACGGCGGCAGTTTGTCCAGATATCAGTTTGGTGCCGTTTTTAAGAAGTCCGTTCGGTGGCTGGGCCTGGATGACTCTCGCTTTGCTCCTCATTCTTTCAGGATAGGGGCGGCGACGGAAGCGGCAGTGGGGGGTTTGGATCCGGCTTCTATACGGCACATTGGTGGTTGGAACTCTAACCGATATCGGAGTTATGTTAGGCCTTAGTCGTCATTTGTGTTGTTAGCACTCATCCTTTTTTGTTGCAGGTGTCGAACCTTTGCTGGTTTGGATTTTTGGGCACTCCTTCGTTCATTGGGGAGCTTTGAGAGCTGATGTCCGACATGAAGGCAGACAACTGGGCTTCCCCAGGAACACGGCGGTGGTGCGGTGGCTCGGCTTCCGGGGGATGGAATGGCGGAGGGTTTTACAGGAAATTCATGTGTGTGCCCAGTTGGATCGCGCACCGGACATTCTTGTTCTTCATGTGGGGGGTAATGATTTGGCGGTTAGGCCTTTTCGGGAACTTATAAAGGACATCAAGCAGAATTGTTTGCTGTTGTGGTTGTTATATCGGGGGGTCACCATTGTGTGGTCCAAAATAGTTCCACGCAGGCGGTGGCGTTCCATGAGGTCCCTGGTGAAGGTCAACAAGGCCAGGATTAAAGTTAACAGGGCGGTGTCTTCCTTTGTGGTAAGAAACGGGGGTGTGGCTGTGCGTCATTTTGATCTCGAAAGGGGTGAAGGTGATTTTTGGTTGGCGGATGGGGTCCATTTGAACGGGGTCGGCTCCGATATTTGGACTCTTGGTCTTCAGGAAGGCATTTAGCGGGCCATTGCATGGCGTGTTCGGGGGGTCTCGGGCCCTTGAGGTGTTCAAGGTCCCTCGTTGTGGCGGTTTGGAAAGGGGGAGTCCTTGCAGTCGTTTGGAAATTTGGTTTTTGGAGATTCACTGTATAGGGTCTCCTCCGTTTATAAGTTGGTGGTGGTGATCAGGTGAAAGGTGGATGGGGAGTTCCGTAAAGAGTGCGGATCCCCTAGTTGCCTAGTGGACAGACGTGTCAGTGGTTGGTGCTCCCGAGCCAGTGGGGTAATGGCTGGGAGTAATATGTGGGGTTCTGTCCACAGCATTTTGGGGTCGATTCACCTAGATCTTGTGGCTTCAAGGACTCCTCCTCCGGGTTCAAGTTTACTGTATCTATGTTATTTATAATACTTTATTATTATTGTTGTTTGTTGTTTAATAAAAGGCTGCTGTGGCCATATCAATTCCAAAAAGAAACCTTTGGTCTTTGATTTTATGTTGCGGCGTATGGGGTTAATTCAGGTCGGGGTGGGGGGTGCGGGGTTGTGGGTGGGTCCCATCTCCCCCCCTGCTGGGAGCAACTTGACAATACCAACGTCAAGAATGGATGCCACAGAGAAGTTTACAGTAGTCGAGGCAGGAGATGATGAGGGCATGCACTAGTGTTTTTGCAGATTCTTGATTAAGGTATTTATGGAGCCAGGAAATATTTTTGATTTGGAGTAGGCAGGAAATGAAAAGGGCTTGGATATGTAGTTTGAAAGACATATTAGAGTCCAGGGTTACCCCGAAGCAGCAACCTTGCGAAGCTGAGGACAGTGAGCAGCCATTTATGTTAATTGATAGGTCTGTTGTGGGGGTTGAGTGATATGGATTGCTTAGGCTACTTTCACACATCAGTTTTTTTTCTGACAGGCAGGATCCAGCTATTTTTAGAAAAACCGGATCCGGCGTAAATTTTGGAGAGCTGAAGAAACGGATCCGTTTTTCCACCAGATCCGTCTTGCAGGTTTATATCTGTTTCCTGGGGGCTGGCCAATTGGATCTGAGCATGCCAGACTTAAAAAACCGGATCCGTCTTTTTCCAGATCCGGCGCCCATAGACTTCCATTGTGGCAAAATGCCGGAAGCACCGTTTTTTCGCCGCAGACAAAAAACAAGAGATGTCAAAAGCAATATTAAAGGATTTTGGGGATATGTCAAAAGTAAAAGAAAAGTCAAAGATGCTATAGGATTTTTACAGGATGAAAATGATGAAATGGTAAGACAGGATGTTGAGAAGGCTGAACTTTTAAATTCCTATTTTGCATCTGTTTTCTCTCAGAAAGGAAATGTAACATCAACTGTTATTCACTGTCCTATTAAGGGAATAGAAGAATTCAGGATATCTATAAACAGAAAGATAGTGAGGAAACACTTAGCTAACCTAAATGAATTCAAGTCTCCAGGTCCAGATGAATTACACCCAAGAGTACTGAAGGAGATAGCAGAAGAAATTTTTGAACCCCTCTCCATAATCTTTGAAAATTCTTGGAGAACAGGAGAAGTGCCAGAAGACTGGAGAAGAGCAAATGTTGTTCCTATCTTCAAAAAGGGGAAGAAGGTGGACCCAGGCAACGATAGGCCGGTGAGTCTGACTTCTATACCAGGAAAGATCTTTGAACAAATTATTAAACAACATGTATGTCAATACCTGGATAAGAATGAAGTGATTAAACAGAGTCAGCATGGGTTTGTAACTAATAAGTCATGTCAGACTAACTTAATTTCCTTCTATGATGGTATCACTGATTGGGTGGATCAAGGAAATGCTGTAGATATAGTATATCTTGACTTCAGCAAAGCATTTGACAAAGTCTCTCATACAATCCTTATTGAAAAAATGACTAAGTATGGAATGGACAAGGCAACTGTTAAGTGGATTCATAACTGGCTTAGTGATCGGACCCAAAGAGTGGTCGTAAATGGCTGCACATCCAGTTGGAAGAATGTCTCAAGTGGGGTACCACAGGGCTCTGTCCTGGGCCCTGTATTGTTCAACATCTTTATCAACGATTTAGATGAAGGAATTGAGGGTAAACTGATTAAATTTGCTGATGACACAAAGCTAGGAGGGATAGCTAATACTAGAGAAGAGAGAGAGAGGATTCAAAAAGATTTAAATAAACTGGAGAAGTGGGCAGCAACTAACAGAATGGTTTTTAACAGGGAGAAATGCAAAGTACTACATCTGGGCAATAAAAATGAAAAAAGCAGATATAGAATGGGAGGAATAGGGCTAAGTGACAGCACATGTGAAAAAGACTTGGGTATACTAATAGATCACAGACTGAATATGAGTCAACAGTGTGATGCAGCAGCAAAAAAGGCAAATGCAATTCTAGGATGTATTAACAGAAGCATACAGTCTAGATCACGTGAAGTCATTATTTCCCTCTACTCCTCTTTGGTCAGACCTCATCTGGAATATTGTGTCCAGTTTTGGGCACCACATTTTAAAAAAGATATCAACAAACTGGAGCAAGTTCAGAAAAGAGCGACCAGAATGGTGACCGGTCTGCAAACCCTGTCTTATGAGGATTTGGGAATGTTTAGTTTGCAAAAGAGAAGACTGAGAGGAGACTTAATAGCTGTCTACAAATATCTAAAGGGCTGTCACATTTTAGAAGGATCAACTTTATTCTCATTTGCACGAGGAAAGACTAGAAGCAATGGGATGAAACTGAATGGGAGGAGGCACAGATTAGATATTAGAAAAAACTTTTTGACAGTTAGAGTGATCAATGAGTGGAACAGGCTGCCACGAGAAGTGGTGAGTTCTCCTTCAATGGAAGTCTTCAAACAGAGGCTGGACAGACATCTGACTGGGATGATTTAGCGAATCCTGCTTTGAGCAGGGGGTTGGACCAGATGGCCCAGGAGGTCCCTTCCAACTCTACGATTCTATGATTCTATGATTCTAAAACGTTACTAGAGACGTTTTTCCAGATGCCAGAATCAAAATTTTTGCCGGATCCAGCGAAAACTGGAAGAAACTGAAGGCCATGCGAAAAACAGTTCTGGCGCCTGATTTCGCCAGATCCAGTTTTTCTAAAAATAGCCGGATCCTGCCTGTGGAAAAAACCTGATGTCTGAAAGTAGCCTTAATGGCAATGATGAAATTATTTTCTTCTGGAGTGTGAATTTAAGTTCATCATATATCCATTGCATCAGGGACTCAAGTAAAGCCTTAATAAAATTTAACCAAAAAAAATAGCTAAATATATCATAAGTAGAGTTGAGCGATACCGTCCGATACTTCAAAATATCGGATCGGAATGGATCGGCCGATCTTTAAAAAAAGTATCGGTATCGCCGATGCCGATACCGGAAGTCCCATTCAAGTCTATGAGACTTCCGGTATCGGAATTGGAAAAACCCTTTCCTGCCCTTGTACAGCCTCTCGGGGGTCTGTACGGGCCTTCCGGGGGTCTCTGCCGGCCTGCCGGGGGGCTGTGCCGGCCTGCCGGTGGGCTGTGCGGACTGCCCGGGGTCTGTACCGGCCTGCCGGGGGGCTGTGCCGGCCTGCCGGTGGAGTGTGCACCCTGTGGGGGTCTGTACCGGCCTGCCGGGGGGCTGTGCCGGCCTGCCGGGGGGCTGTGCTGATGCTACAAGTCCCATCGGGCGATGCCTGCTACCATGACAGTGATTGACACATTAGCCAATGATGGGACAGTAGTAGTCCCATCATCCGGCTAATGTGTTAAATGTTAAAAAAAAAAAAAATACTACATACATACTACATGCATGCTACATACATACTACATGCTACATACATACCACATATATACTACATGCATGCTACATGCTACATACATACTACATATATACTACATGCATGCTACATACATACTACATGCTACATACATACTACATACATACTACATGCATGCTACATACATACTACATGCATGCTACATACATACTACATGCTACATACATACTACATATATACTACATGCATGCTACATACATACTACATGCTACATACATACTACATACATACTACATGCATGCTACATACATACTACATGCTACATACATACTACATATATACTACATGCATGCTACATACATACTACATGCTACATACATACTACATACATACTACATACATACTACATATATACTACATGCATGCTACATACATACTACATGCATGCTACATGCTACATACATACTACATATATACTACATGCATGCTACATACATACTACATACATACTACATACATACTACATGCATGCTACATACATACTACATGCATGCTACATACATACTACATGCTACATACATACTACATATATACTACATGCATGCTACATACATACTACATGCTACATACATACTACATACATACTACATGCATGCTACATACATACTACATGCTACATACATACTACATATATACTACATGCATGCTACATACATACTACATGCTACATACATACTACATATATACTACATGCATGCTACATACATACTACATGCTACATACATACTACATACATACTACATGCATGCTACATACAATACATTCATACAATACATACATAGACATACAGTACATATAACATAGAGTAACATACTTACCAATACTTGTCACATTGTTCCCCGAAGCCATTGTCTTTTACGGAATAAATATTAACATAACAAACCACAAAAATACTCACCCATGATCCGAAGCAGTCCACGAGTGTGTCCCACGACGATCTTGGGTAGAGAACTGCAGCATCAGCTGATGCTGCCGCTCTCTACGGGCTGCAGGAATCCAATGACGGGAGGTAGGTATCCTTCCGCACTGTATTCCTCCGCCACTTAAAAAAAAAAAGTCCCTAGTCTCACTTTATGGCAAAAGCTGCGTGGGAACTTTCTCACACAGCAATGTGGACAAAAGTATTGGCACTGTTCGAAAAATCATGTGATGCTTCTCTAATTTGTGTAATTAACAGCATCTGTAACTTACCTGTGGCACCTAACAAGTGTTGGCAATAACTAAATCAAACTTGCAGCCAGTTGACATGGATTAAAGTTGGCTCAACCTCTGTCCTGTGTCCTTGTGTGTACCACATTGAGCATGGAGAAAAGAAAGAAGACCAAAGAACTGTCTGAGGACTTGAGAAACCAAATTGTGAGGAAGCATGAGCAATCTGAAGGCTACAAGTCCATCTCCAAAGACCTGAATGTTCCTGTGTCTACCGTGCGCAGTGTCATCAAGAAGTTTAAAGCCCAAGGCACTGTGGCTAACCTCCCTAGATGTGGACGGAAAAGAAAAATTGACAAGAGATTTCAACGCAAGATTGTGCTGATGTTGGATAAAGAACCTCGACTAACATCCAAACAAGTTCAAGCTGCCCTGCAGTCCGAGGGTACAACAGTGTCAACCCGTACTATCCGTCGGCGTCTGAATGAAAAGGGACTGTATGGTAGGAGACCCAGGAAGACCCCACTTCTTACCCCGAGACATAAAGCCAGGCTGAAGTTTGCCAAAACTTACCTGAAAAATCCTAAAACGTTTTGGAAGAATGTTCTCTGGTCAGATGAGACAAAAGTAGAGCTTTTTGGGCAAAGGCATCAACATAGAGTTTACAGGAGAAAAAAAGAGGCATTCAAAGAAAAGAACACGGTCCCTACAGTCAAACATGGCGGAGGTTCCCTGATGTTTTGGGGTTGCTTTGCTGCCTCTGGCTCTGGACTGCTTGACCGTGTGCATGGCATTATGAAGTCTGAAGACTACCAACAAATTTTGCAGCATAATGTAGGGCCCAGTGTGAGAAAGCTGGGTCTCCCTCAGAGGTCATGGGTCTTCCAGCAGGACAATGACTCAAAACACACTTCAAAAAGCACTAGAAAATGGTTTGATAGAAAGCACTGGAGACTTCTAAGGTGGCCAGCAATGAGTCCAGACCTGAATCCCATAGAACACCTGTGGAGAAATCTAAAAATGGCAGTTTAGAGAAGGCACCCTTCTAATATCAGGGACCTCGAGTAGTTTGCCAAAGAAGAATGGTCTAAAATTCCAGCAGAGCATTGTAAGAAACTCATTGATGGTTACCGGAAGCGGTTGGTCGCAGTTATTTTGGCTAAAGGTTGTGCAACCAAGTATTAGGCTGAGGGTGCCAATACTTTTGTCTGGCCCATTTTTGGAGTTTTGTGTGAAATGATCAATGTTTTGCTTTTTGCTTCATTCTCTTTTGTGTTTTTTCATTTAAGACAAATTAAATGAAGATAATACCAAACAATTTGTGATTGCAATCATTTTCAGGAAGAAACTGAGTATTATCTGACAGAATTGCAGGGGTGTCAGTACTTTTGGCCACAACTGTAGCTCCTCCAGAGTCTCAAAGGTGCTGCTCATGAAAGATGTTCCCTCAATAGTACATGGTTTATATACCATCAGTTTACTCTGTTCTCTGCATTGCATCCACTAGATACATTTTTTTGACTCCTTGATTTCAAGTCTAGCTGGTGATGTAAATGATCTATTCCGGTTGTGTTCAGGAATCAGGATCACGTGGTAATGACCAGGGAGTCATTCTTACAAAGAATATATTTTATTGCCAAACAGAAAAATACAATAATTTAAAATAAATAGATAAATAATAAAATATAGATAATAAAATAGATAAATAAGTGGCTGAAAACATGGTGGGTTCTGCAGCTGGGGGCCCTTGTCGGACTACTGAGCGGTTTTATGGTACTGTTTATTCCTCATGAGTTTGGAGAGGCGAGCAGCTTGCAGTAGATTGCGATTCATGTATACGTGGATTATCCTACGAGCGCATACTACGTCATCCTGCAAATTAGAAAGATATAAAAGTTATACTCTACAGTAGGAAAATCTCCTGTCTACCAAAGGAGCGTTTTTACAAACCAGTTGACTTTCCTACATATGAATTGCAATCTGGTTATACTGTAGAAACATCAGTGGTTGATCAATCTGGTTATAATATCAGACCTGCAGAGATGTAATTCTAAGTATTGTGGAGGCCATTACCTGCTCTTCCAAGATCTTCTCCAGCTCATTAAAATATACACCTATTTCTTGGACTGTGGTGCAGTTTTCTGTGGTCCTTGAGATCTGTAGAGAAATAACATATGCTCATTAGTTATTGCCCGGTGTAGCAATAAGGACGGTTGTAAATTCATTTGGTGCAGAACTTACACAGTTCTCCAGCAGATTTGCCTGGTGATACAGATCTTCTTGAAGCTGCTCCCAGGATGTATGGTTGCTCACAAGTTTCTCCTGGTGCTTCATGTAGAAATGGGCAGTTTTGTACAAGAGTTCACTCACCGTCATGGCCGCACATTCGACCTGTAAATTCAATATCACAAGGATTATTGGACCAGGTTCTTTAGTTGTCCAAGATCATAGAGTCATTCCCTATTAGGAGGTCAACTGTGGAAAATTTTATTGGTTACGCCAATGAATGAATGGTCTTTTTTTTTTTAATTCTGCATACATCAGTTACTTCTCTTCTATATGAAAATGAAAGCGCATTAGATGCTCTGATCATCACTAAAAGAGGTAAATGTACACACCATGACTGGATATACTGTCGAAGCATTAGTTTTATTTTTTTTCTGAATTTCTTTTGCAACTGGATCCAGAAAAATATCCATATGTTATGTTTTGAAGTGTCCATTGACCTCCTACTGATGTGTTTCCATCAACGTCCCCATTTTCAGCAGGACAGAACAAGAGGAAGACTCATTTCTCATGCTGTTTACCCAACAGATCCATTTTATTATTTGTACACTGTAAGCCTATGACAGGAGGATGCTACAGTAAAGTCATATAGTATTTTTTTTTCTCAAAATTTGCAACTTAATTTGAAAATGTAAAATAAAAAGTTAATTTGGAAACAAATGTAGAAAAAAAACTGTTGTTCTTGGAAAGTTTTATATTTTCTGTAGAAAAAAAGCCTATTTTTATCAAATTTTAAAAAAATAGGATGTAATAACAATAAAATTACCTTACCTGATAAATTTTGTAGAGATCAGTGACATTGGGTCTTATTTTGGTCGCACAGCTGTCTGATATACCATTCTCTGGAATCTGGAATAGAATATAAAGCAATGTATAATCAGCAGGAATAATATCACATTATGTACAGCACCGTCACTTCAGAACCAAGCTCTATGGACCACGGTATGATTGTGATGACTTTGCTATACACACCACCTATTGCTGCACCACTGCAGGTAACTAAGGTCACCTTGGTCTATAGCAGTGTTTCCCAAACTACGGTTCTCATGGCCCCCCAACAGATCATGTTTCCAGGATTTCCACATTGTTGCACAGGTGAGAGAATTTCTGATGTCTTGACATCACATGTACAATACTAAGAAAATCCTGAAAACATGACATGTTGAGGGCTGTGAGGACTGAAATTTGGGAAATACTGGTCTATAAGAAGAAAAAACAAGTGCACAGGTACCAGGAGCTCACCATGTGATGGAAGTCGTTAAGCATCTTGTTGGGGAGATCTTTGTGGTTGTCTTGGAGCCATATGCATCTCTTGGAGAAGACAATGGAGTTGAAGCAGAGCAGGAGGAGGAAAGTCCAAGTGTTGACGGGAGACATTATCTGTGGCCCAAAGAATGTGTTGCGGAGAAGATGTGAGGTTTAGCAGTAGGTTCTGGGCTTCTCTCTCCTCGTGTTGTCCTTGGTTTGTGCTGGACTCCATCTTCAATCATCACAGTTTTATACACCAAAACATACCTGGATGTCAGAGAAGTTAATTTTTCTTAGAAGTCGGGAGCTTCCCCATCAGTTTTATTTTTCATTCATTTACTGATTTAGAGACATCTAGTGGTGGATTACAGCAAAACTTCCATTCTTGAACATTCTTAGGTTTAGTCAATTTCCTTCATGATACACGTTATGAAAGTCACATGTAAAAATGGTTAAAATGAAATTGATTATGTTCAGCAGGTGAGAAGTAGAAAGGATGATCTATAGGTAAGGGTAGGAACATTGGTTTAGGGTTTTGGTGTTGCACAATTTAAAGGTATTATCCCAAAAAATGTATTCAGAGGCTCATGGCTGACTTTAACTCGAATAGACAAGTTATTTTCCATTTTTGCGGTTTTGCTTTTTCCTTCCTTTCATCCGAGAACTATAACTTTTTTTTATCTTTCCATCAATGTAACCATGTAAGGGCTTGTTTTTGAGGGACAAGTTGTAGATTTGCATGCCACCATAAATAAATAAAATATGTGAGGGATTGATGAAAAAAAATTGTTAGTTGGGTTTTATTTTTACAAAGTAGAAAAAGTTCAGCTCACCGTTACAGGCGTCTTGATGATCGGTGCACGGATCCGTTGTGTTAGACGTGCAGCAATGCGAAAAGGAAAATATTCAGCTCAACGTTATAGTGAAGCCAATATTTTATTCACCATGCAAAGTGACAGATTGAGGATAAAAGCATCAGTATAATACAGGATGGAAATGCGATATCAACGTGTTTCTGGTGGACTAGCACCCTTAAAGGGAATTTGTCACCCCATTTTTGGCCTATAAGCTGAGGCCACCGACATCAGGGGCTTATCTAGAGCATTCTGTAATGCTCTAGATAAGCCCCCGATGTAACCTGAAAGATAAGAAAAACGAGTTATATTATATTATACTAGACTGGATCCCCGGGTGAGTATAATATAACTCGTTTTTCTTCTCTTTCAGGATACATCGGGGGCTTATCTACGGCATTACAGAATGATGTATATAAGCCCCAGATGTCGGTGCCAGCAGCTTATAGGCCAAAAATGAGGTGACAGATTCCCTTTAATCATGACCAAGGGTGCTAGTCCACCAGAAACGCGTTTATATCGCATTTCTATCCTGAATTATGCTGATGCTTTTATCCTCAATCTGTCACTTTGCATGGTGAATAAAATATTGGTTTCACTATATCGTTGAGCTGGATATTTTCCTTTTCACTTTATTTTTACGGCTTTCATTGTAAGGTAAAAATAATCCAATGGAAAAAAACCCTGAACTTTGTAAAAAAAAAAAAAAAAAAAAAAATATATATATATATATATATATATATACAGTCATGGCCAAAAGTATTGACACCCCTGCAATTCTGTCAGATAATACTCAGTTTCTTCATGAAAATGATTGCAAACACAAATTCTTTGGTATTATTATCTTCATTTAATTTGTCTTAAATGAAAAAACACAAAAAGAATTGTCCTAAAGCCAAATTGGATATAATTCCACACCAAACATAACAAAGAGGGTGGACAAAAGTATTGGCACTGTTTGAAAAATCATGTGATGCTTCTCTAATTTATGTAATTAACAGCACCTGTAACTTACCTGTGGCACCTAACAGGTGTTGGCAATAACTAAATCACACTTGCAGCCAGTTAACATGGATTAAAGTTGACTCAACCTCTGTCCTGGGTCCTTGTGTGTACCACATTGAGCATGGAGAAAAGAAAGAAGACCAAAGAACTGTCTGAGGACTTGAGAAACCAAATTGTGAGGAAGCATGAGCAATTTCAAGGCTACAAGTCCATCTCCAAAGACCTGAATGTTCCTGTGTCTACCGTGCACAGTGTCATCAAGAAGTTTAAAGCCCATGGCACTGTGGCTAACCTCCCTAGATGTGGCCGGAAAAGAAAAATTGACAAGAGATTTCAACGCAAGATTGTGCGGATGTTGGATAAAGAACCTCCACTAACATCCAAACAAGTTCAAGCTGCCCTGCAGTCCAAGGGTACAACGGTGTCAACCCGTACAATCCGTCGGCGTCTGAATGAAAAGGGACTGTATGGTAGGAGACCCAGGAAGACTCCACTTCTTACCCAGAGACATAAAAAAGCCAGGCTGGAGTTTGCCAAAACTTACCTGAAAAAGCCTAAAACATTTTGGAAGAATGTTCTCTGGTCAGATGAGACAAAAGTAGAGCTTTTAGGGCAAAAGCATCAACATAGAGTTTACAGGAGAAAAAAAGAGGCATTCAAAGAAAAGTACACGGTCCCTACAGTCAAACATGGCGGAGGGTCCCTGATGTTTTGGGGTTGCTTTGCTGCCTCTGGCACTGGGCTGCTTGACCGTGTGCATGGCATTATGAAGTCTGAAGACTACCAACAAATTTTGCAGCATAATGTAGGGCCCAGTGTGAGAAAGCTGGGTCTCCCTCAGAGGTCATGGGTCTTCCAGCAGGACAATGACCCAAAACACACTTCAAAAAGCACTAGAAAATGGTTTGAGAGAAAGCACTGGAGACATCTAAGGTGGCCAGCAATGAGTCCAGACCTGAATCCCATAGAACACCTGTGGAGAGATCTAAAAATGGCAGTTTGGAGAAGGCACCCTTCAAATATCAGGGACCTGGAGTAGTTTGCCAAAGAAGAATGGTCTAAAATTCCAGCACAGCATTGTAAGAAACTCATTGATGGTTACCGGAAGCGGTTGGTCGCAGTTATTTTGGCTAAAGGTTGTGCAACCAAGTATTAGGCTGAGGGTGCCAATACTTTTGTCTGGCCCATTTTTGGAGTTTTGTGTGAAATGAGCAATGTTTTGCTTTTTGCTTCGATTCTCTTTTGTGTTTTTTCATTTAAGACAAATTAAATGAAGATGATAATAATACCAAACAAT
Source organism: Dendrobates tinctorius (assembly GCF_039654945.1). Lineage (NCBI taxonomy): Eukaryota > Metazoa > Chordata > Amphibia > Anura > Dendrobatidae > Dendrobates > Dendrobates tinctorius. The sequence continues at coordinate 2,570,216 of NW_027361733.1, read as the reverse complement.
TTGTGATTGCAATCATTTTCAGGAAGAAACTGAGTATTATCTGACAGAATTGCAGGGGTGTCAGGACTTTTTCCCACAACTGTAGCTCCTCCAGAGTCTCAAAGGTGCTGCTCATGAAAGATGTTCCCTCAATAGTACATGGTTTATATACCATCAGATTACTCTGTTCTCTGCATTGCATCCACTAGATACATTTTTTTACCAAAGAATTTGTGTTTGCAATCATTTTCAGGAAGAAACTGAATATTATCTGACAGAATTGCAGGGGTGTCAATACTTTTGGCCATGACTGTATATATATATATTTATTTATTTTTTTTTACACCATTTTTGGATGATCCACAACTTTTCTATTTTTTTTCTGACAATGGAGCTGATTGGGGGCTTTTTTGCTTGGAAGCAGGCTTTTTTTAATACTATTTTGGACTATATACAAGGTTTTGATTACTTTTTATTTAGAGAGGGGTGGTAGCAAAAAAACATTCTCTGATTAGCATCCCATGATCATGCTGCAGGGGGATCGATGGCACCTGGTGTGCACGCATTGGTGATCACGCCATCGAAATCCTGATGTCAGTGTTTGACAACAGCATCTAAATCATTAAATGGCAGCGATTGAAGCTAGCTCTGGTCTCAGCTACATTACATTCATAGACATATGCTGGCTGTATAACACAGCTCGCATTTACCTTGTGTGGAGTGGGCTAAGCTCCTTATCCCTCTTCACATTTGAGGACCCCAGTGTAGACAGTTACGTCCATTTGCAGTAAGGAATTAAAGATGACAATAACACAATGGGCATCAACACTACAATATTTCCTTATGGAAAGTGTCAGTGTTGTTCACAGCTGTGAGATCCAATATGATATATACCTAGCTATAAAGGGTGCTGATGCTGGGATCTCACCCACAGTGTCCAAAAATGTTAGTGCTATAGGTGAGGTGTTATACCATAGTTTGGCGGACTTATAATAGATTATGCATTGTATGGAGAAGTTCCATGTTACATCTAGTGGCAGTGATCTCTCGGGTGGTACTTTCACTAGGATTAGTGGAAATTACAAGGACTTGTACTGGGCTCAAAGGGCACAAACACTTGTACTGGGCTCAGGGATAATGTCATATCCATCATTCAAGTCTTCACTAACATAATAGAAAAGGCTTCAGCCGATTAGTGATAGTTGATTTGTAAGTGTGGTCACAAGACATTGTGGGACACTGACATTGGAAAAATGGTGCCAGTCTGGGAGGTAAGGACATTTGTGTTAGGCAGCATGTACATACTATATATTAGTACAAAACCCGAATGCTAATTAATCGTTTAATTCCCTATATAAATTGAAATGCGTGAACTCATGAAACAGCCACAGCAGTTGGCGTAACGTGGGGTTTATACCCTCTCCTTATCTTCTTACACTTTCTAGGTAGCACCATAACGTTGTATGCTAATATAGGATCTGGTATTTGTATTATATCTTATATATGCTTTTTTGTTTCTGTTGGCTTGTTATGGCCACTCTTGTTATTTTGTACATGTACCTTTGTGTTTTGTTTTAGCTTAGTTTGTATGGCGATTAATTGCATCTCCACACAAACTATTCTGTGGAGACCTAATTGGTTTTATTGCAAAAAAATTTGTTTTTTTTTCCGTTTTAATATTAGCTGTCCACTGTGATCACGTAATCAAGTGTTTTAAATTTTTTGTGTTGATTGTTCTGCTGTGTATTAGGGGGTTATTAGTGCCTTAGATACACCATTCTTTCTTTCCTGTTTAACACAGATCCTGGTCCATCACTACATAGGAAAAATCCTGATTTTAGCAGGAGTCTGGCAGTGGCTATCTCATAGAGAATACAGGACCAGTTGGGACCATATACCGGTTCTACTAACCCACCATGCAAACATTTTCTGAATACTTTAGGGTGAGAAATTGCGTTTGTTATACACTTAAAGGGGTTGTTTACTTTTATAAAAAATCTGCTCATAGGCTCAGTTAGGTGTAAAACCGCTAACTGTGCTTTGGTTAGCCTCCCTGGGTCCAGCGTTACCTCTCCGCCGCTACCCTGGTCTCTATACTATTTCACTGCAAAAGTGACATCACGTGGATAGCGATGCAGCCAATCACTGAGCTCAGCGACTTGTCTCGTCTACATTAGTGAAACTTGAAAGATTCATTTTGTTATTTCTAACAATCAAGCTATAGAGTCCTTTTTTCCAGGTATCATGTTGTCAATTATGTCACAAATCACTTTTGGAAGAATAACTGAGCGGTTCAGTAAGAACTGTGAGACGTTGTTATATTTGTGAACTGAATCTATGTGAAACAACCCTTTTTAAATGGCAAATGAAAAAAAGACATAGCACAGTTCTGGCAGGCACATTTTTGATATTTTCAGTTATTCTTTGGGAAGATGGGAGAAAGGCTCACCTGCAAGGCTAAAGAAAAAAGACATTTCCAGGATTTTGGCCCATTGAGCAACCTCCACCACAACCTTTTGAGAGCAGACAAAAGAGCAATGACAGGTTATCCAATATTGCTAACAAAAATTGTCACAAGTTTTAGATAGTTAAAACCACCCAGTGGAGCTGGTAAAACAAGTGACATCATAAATTCTCGACTACATGATGTCAGAGTTCATTGCTGAATTGTCAGAATATTGACCACGTAGCCAAAATCTGGAGATAGCCTATTCTCGGATGCATTGGCCAATGAGGTATCTATGCTACTACAATACCACCAAGTTTCATCTACCAATGTCTCACATCAGAAGACACATCCGGAACAACTGCCTTGAGTAATTCAGATTAGATTCTGCAGTCATAATGAATTCATTTAGAATAGGCAAAATAGTGGGAACTTATAATTGGCTCATTAAATTTGAGGTAGTGAACAATTTTATGAAGTTGAACCTCAGACGATTGAAGTCGGCCCTTACATTTTTCTTGCTTGTACAAGATAAATTTGGTTATACTCGTCTAACTATAGCAGAAACTTCATTTTCTCCTTGTGGGACCACAGAGATTCTCTACAATTTTAATGGTATATAGGATGAGATTTATACTCGTGTTCCACAGTTTCTGGGAAAATATCACAAAACTACCTATTGGGTGTTTAATAATAATTCTATTTTCTAGTATTTTATATATATAGGAATGTATTGTAATCAATATCCAGTGGACAGTGTGGATCAACTACATGAAGGCCTTGATTCATTAAATTGTTTACACCATGAATCTGGCATAAAACACTTAGAAAAGTAGCAAAATGTATGCGCAACGCAAAACTGAGCAAAAACGTTGTGACTTTTGTTGTTTCCTTGCCATTTTCGGCCACTCTGCCAAAAGCTCATCTAATTCATGACTAGCTGTTGTGTACTTTACACCACAAATCTACTCCAGTTCCTCTCTGTGGTGAGGGGCGCACTCCACTTTTAACATTCTGTATGATGTTTGGACGCTGCTCAATGGACTTGATGCGGTTGTTTTGTACATGTAGACATGCTTCTCCTTTCAAGTTAAGTTTAAACCTGAGACAATTAATTACAGTAAAATATCTTTATTTCTTGGTAATTCTACTTTCAGATTCCTTCATATATTCTAGAGAAAAGAGAATAGATTTGATATGAATCTAATTCATATTGAGATTTTAGGAATTCACTGAACCTGGAGAATCTGAACATTGTGATTCGCTTGTCTAAAATGGCCACCACCTTTTACACTTTCCAGAACATTGCATCAGCCAGGAAAGGCTCACATGACCTTGAGCAGACTTCCCCATAATGCCATGCAGCTACAGTATAATATCACATGGTGATATAGCTCAACCAATCAGGCGGGACGAATGTAGTCTGTATAAAAGCAGAGACAGTAATGCAGCAGCCATTGTGTGGCTAATCTGAATAGTAAGAGGATGTCACAGTTCACAGCTCAGCTTAGCCATGGAGATAGGCAAGGAAAGTGATGAAAAAGATTTTTAATCCATCAAAACGAATTAAAAGCAAAACATTATTTATTGTGACTTCATTTAAATAGTAGCATGAGCATAGAAAAATATCTAAAGTGTTTTGAGTCTGGCTGACTTTTAATTGAAGCTAAAGGTAAGCCAAAAAACATTAAAAAAAACCTAAACATATAGTGTGTAGCAGCACAGTAGAGAAGAACATTAAAGGTACTTTTAATTTGTCGCACAGTGATTTTCTGCAAATCAAATTTCTGAGGAAAATCCAAAGAGTCTGGTAATTTGAATTTCTTAATACTTGATATAACGGGGTCTACAAGCTGGGGTACCTCTTTCCATACCACCCCGTGTTTTCAGAGGTCAGCTCTGCGTTGGCTAGAGTCTGAATGAATGACGCTGGCTGGAATTCCTTGTTTTCATGGGCGCATATAAAAGATCACTGCTTCTCCATGTATTTCCAGTCTGACAACACTTTACTTACAGGACAAAGAATATATCACACAGATACAGAGGGCAGGCCAATAGAAAAGCGGCAGGCCAGACATGCATTACAAAAGCCGCAGGTGGCCGGAGCCTGCCGATGTTTACTATGGAAATTACAAAGGTGGGGGGAGGGCGGACAAAAGGGGAATGCTGATGCATTAGGGACATGCATCTCACATAGAACCTATTATCCATACATATAGCTGCACAACATATTCTGGGTGCTGAGTGGTTCTGTAGCATGTAACACGGCTCCCCCTTTTCAGCGACGCGATCGGCATACACAGTCTGATCCTCAACGGATCGGTTTGGGGATGACCGAAGTTTATGGGGTTGGTACAAGTTCCGTTTGTCGACTTAGTCCATCGGCGTTACGGTTTTGTTTGCCGGGTCTGTGGTGGATGGTGAAGTCCAGAGGTTGTAGGGCTAAACTCCACCGCAACAATCTGGCGTTGTCTCCGGAGACCCGATTAAGCCAGACTAGGGGATTATGGTCCGTTAGGAGGGAAAACTGTCGTCCATACAAATATGGTTGTAACTTCTTGAGTGCCCATACTACCGCCAGGCACTTCTTCTCGATGGCCGCATAGCTTCACGGGGCAGTAGTTTCCGACTCAGGTAAGCTACCGGGTGTTCTTGGCCGTCCGGCCCGACTTGGCTCAGTACTGCCCCCAAATCAAACATAGAAGTGTCTGTGTGAACCAGGAGATGTTTAGTTGGATCGGGTGCGGCCAATACAGGGGTATTGGTGAGGGCGTCCTTTAGTTGGCGGAAGGCTTCCTCACACTCTGAGGTCCAGGTTACCTGGTGGGGTTGGTTCTTACAGGTCAAATCAGTGAGGGGCTTAGCTACGCTGCTGTAATTGGGAACGAATTTCCTGTAATACCCCGCTGTCCCTAGAAATGCCATGACCTGGGTTTTAGTGCGTGGGATGGGCCATTTGGCTATGGCCTCAATCTTGGCTGGTTCTGGTCATTGTTTCCCACTTCCCACCCAATGCCCTAAATACTGAACCTCTGCTTTGCCCACTTGACACTTGTTTGGGTTCAGGGTGATTCTGGCCTGGTGGATCCTGTTCAATACTGTCTCTAGGTGATTTAGATGCTCTTCCCATGTCACACTGTAGATGGCGATGTCGTCCAGGTAGGCACAAGCATAGTCCTGGAGACCATCCAGAAGCCGGTCAGCCAGCCTTTGGAAGGTCGCCGGGGCATTCTTCATACCGAATGGCATAACTCGAAACTGGAATAAGCCGAACGGGGTGACGAATGCCGACTTGGAAATAGCGTCAGGACTAAGGGGAATCTGCCAGTAGCCTTTGCATAGATCGATGGTGGTCAAATACTTTGCCCCCGCCAGCCGGTCTAACAACTCATCCACACGCGGCATGGGGTATGCATCCGTCACTGTTTTCTCATTGAGCTTTCGATAGTCTACACAAAACCGTGTAGTCCCATCCTTCTTGGGCACTAACACTACGGGGGATTCCCATGGACTATCTGACTCTTCAATGACCCCTAAACGCAACATCTCTTGTATTTCTTGTCGCATCCCCTCTCGTACAGACTCAGGGACACGGAAGGGGTTTTGTCGCAGGGGGGTCTGATCCTGGGTCTCAACCTTGTGTTGTGCCAGGCGAGTGTACCCCGGTCTCTCTGAAAACATCCTCTGTAGCAGCCTCAACAACGTCTCCGCCTGCTGTCTCTCCCGGGGGCCTAGGTCTTCACCCAAGTGTACCTGGTCCCATGTTTTAGACTGAGTCCTTTCCCCTAACACATCCGGCAAGGGAAGTCCGGCTAAATCCTCTGCTTCAGGTGCACAGATGGCCACTACCTCCTAAGGGCGCTCCCGGTAGGGCTTCAGCATATTCACGTGGAACATGTGGATAACCCTGGGGTCGTCACAATCGGCGACATTATAGGTTGTGTCGGCTATTTTCCCCACTACCTGGTAGGGCCCCTGCCATGCAGCTTGAAACTTATTCTGCTTAGTGGGCTCTAACACCAGGACCTTCTGTCCTATTTCCAAAGTGCGCTCTCTGGCCCTCCGATCGTACCATATGCCCTGGCGCCGCTGGGTCGCCTGCATGTTCTCACGTACAGCCTGAGTCAGCTCCTGTAGGCGGTCCCGGAATTCCAGCGCATAGGGTACAATAGGTACCCCTTCTATGAGGCCCTCCCCTTCCCAGTGTTCCAGCACTAAGTCTAGGGGTCCCCTTACCCGTCTCCCGTATACCAGCTCGAACGAGGAGAACCCCGTGGATTCTTGGGGCACCTCCCGATAGGCAAACAGGAGGTGTGGCAAGAATTTCTCCCAGTCCCTGTAGGTCCTGGTAAAAGTCCCAATGAGCTGTTTTAATGTCCCGTTAAAGCGTTCACACAACCCATTGGTTTGCCGGTGGTACGGGGCGCTTCTAATGGACTTTACGCCTCACAGCTTCCAGTTGGTTGGTCACCTCTGCTGTAATCTGGGTACCCTGGTCCGAGATAATCTCCCGGGGAAATCCAACCCGTGAGAAAACCTGGAGCAGGGCGGCCGCCCCCGTCTCTGCCAGTATGTTAGGTAATGCAACCGCCTCTGGATACCGTGTGGCATAATCTACCACTGTCAATATATACTTTTTCCCGGACTGGGTTTGGCTAACGGCCCTATCAGATCGACCGCTACTCGGCTAAATGGTTCCTCCACAATGGGGAGGGGGCGTAATTTGGCCTTGCATCGATCCCCCCTCGTGCCAATGCGCTGACAACTGTCACAGGTCTGGCAGTACTGACGAACATCATAGGTTACCCCCGGCCAAAAGAAGTTTTGTGTCAGACGATGCCTGTTGTGACTGACACCGAAGTGCCCGGCCAAGGGTATATCATGAGAGATTCGCAGTAGCTCCTGCCTATACTTCTTGGGAACTACCAGCTGTTGTTTTATGGTGGGGCTCGTCCCTGTGTGGTGCTGCTCTGTGATCCGGTAGAGGAGTCCCTGATTCCTTACAAACTGTTCCCCTTCCAGTATTCCTCTCCCCTCCTGTGCCTTCCCACGATATCCCTCTAATGAAGGATCCTCAAGTAACTCCCTCTTAAATTCATCTGGGGTGGCCCAAGAAATGTGTCTGGCTATGGGAATACGTGCAGGGCTGGGATGTCTTACCTGGGTCTCCTCTGAGTGTGATTCCGCCTCCGCAGCTCGAGCTTGTCTCTGGGTGGTCACAGGATAGGTCTCAGCCAGAGGGGCCACCGAGAATGCAGACAACATGGGCCCCAAGTCATTTCCCAGCAAGACGTCTGCAGGCAAATCCTCCATCAAGCCGACCTCAACAAGGCCATCCCCGACTCCCCAGTTCAGGTGAATCCTGGCAGTGGGTAGTCGATGTATAGCTCCCCCTGCTACACGGACTGCCACTGTCCGGTCCGTCTTCTCTTGGTCCCTGATGAGATGAGGCTTCACAAGGGTCAAAGTTGCCCCGGAATCTCTTAGTCCCTGCATACGTTTCCCATTAACCCACACGACCTGTCGATGCTGTTGTCGATTATCTGCCCGGGCTGCCTGCACGAGGTCTACTTCATGCAGCACTTCCTCCATCTCTTCCACCCCTTGGTTAGTCGTAGCCCCCAATGCCGGGTCAGCTTCGCCTTGGTAGCAGTGTACAGCAGCCCGGCTGAAGGTAGCTGTTCCCGCCTTTGGCCACTGGGTCTGCTGAGTCCGGTTGGGACATTGTCTTTGCAGGTGGCCCAGCTGATGGCAGGTGTGGCATCGTGCCCCAGGGGGACTGTGGTAGGCCGGGTTTCTAGCTGGTCTCCCTACAATCTTCGGTGGTTTGGGGCCCTCCAAGTCCATGGGCGGGCCCCTAGTGACCACCATTGATCTGGAGAACTGCGGCCTCCTGGCATCATGATGTTCATTGGCCAGACGAGCGGCTTCCTCAAGAGTCATTGGCCGCCAGTCCCAAAGCCATTCCTGTGTCTCGGGGTTTATTCCTTTAAAGAATCGTTCTAACAGGAAGAGCTGGTGGACATCCTCCTTAGTGGTTGCTTGGCTCCCTTGCACCCACTGTAGCAGTGACCACCATAATTTACAGGCCCATTCAGCATGGGTATCGGTTACGCGTTTTATAAGTCCGCGGAACTTTTGGCGGTAGGCCTCTGGTGTCAGCGCATAACGGGCCAAGATCACTTCTTTGATCCGCTCATAGTCCATACAGTCCTCATCAGGTACCGTGCGATAGGCGTCTGCTGCCCAGCCTGTTAACTTGCTGGCCAGAATCTGAACCCGTTCCTCCGGCTTCACTTGATGAAGGGCACACTGCCGCTCAAAGTCCTGCATAAAGCCATCAATGTCTTCCTCTGCCTACCCCAACTGTCGGAAGGCATTATACTGGATCTTTTTGTGGCTTACTGTTGAAGGTACCTGGTCGAAGGCCAGAGCTCCCCCTGCTCGCTGGCTCTCCTCTCTCCGCTCTGCCATCTCCATCTTGGCCAGCTCCACTTTGGTCCGCTCTGCCATCTCCATCTTGGCTAGCTCTATCCTGGTCCGCTCGACCATCTTTTCCTTAATATCAGTACGCACATCAGCCATCACCTCTCGTATGATCTCTACTGCAGGGTTCGGGCCATAGAACGCTAGTCTGTTCTTTACCTCCCTCTGGAATTCGGTCTCCTCCATGTTCACATTGGGGGGCGCTGCACTGTCGTGTTTCATGATGGCTGCTGTCAAATCCGCTCTTGTTTTGTTGCTGGCGATCAAACCTCGGGCTTCCACCAGATCTTTTAATGTAGTCCTCTTTAACTTCTGGTAGTTATTTTCCATTCATTCCTTTCCTCCTATAGAAGGAGTATCAAATCCCGCTGTCTGCCACCAGTGTAACGGGGTCTACCAAGCTGGGGTACCTCCCCGTGTTTTCAGAGGTCCGCTCTGCGTTGACTGGAGTCTGAATGAATGAGGCTGGCTGGAATTCCTTGTTTTCATGGGTGCATATAAAAGATCACTGCTTCTCCATGTATTTCCAGTCTGACAACACTTTACTCACAGGACACAGAATATATCACACAGATACAGAGGGCAGGCCAATAGAAAAGCGGCAGGCCAGACATGCATTACAAAAGCCGCAGGTGGCCGGAGCCTGCCGATGTTTACTGTGGAAATTAGAAAGGTGGGGGGAGGGCGGACAAAAGGGGAATGCTGATGCATTAGGGACATGCATCTCACATAGAACCTATATCCTGAGTCCACAAGTTATTAGATATATGAAACTGAAATAGCTGTTGCAAAAAACAAAATTGTTATAAAGAAAAAAGGTTAACATTAATAGGGGTGCCCAAACTTTAACATATGACTGTATTTGAAAGAAGAAGTGTACAAAAAAGAGATAACTTATCGCTTGCAGTTCTTGTTGGGGAGAGGCTGGAATATCTCCCGCCAGGGTTGTTGTTCGTGGACAATGTCTCTGGCTCTGTTACGGAGGTACGAAAAGATGTATCCGCGCTCGCTGGGCTTGAGTGCATTGGAACGTAGAAACAATCTCTTTTGCTGATTCATCGGGAATGGCGCAGAACACGAACAGCATGCACGCTCACAGGCTGCGGCAGCGTGCGAGGCTCTGCAGTAGTCGTCAGAAGCAGAGCGACTCAGATTATCTTTCACTGAGAGTGGGAAGCAGCCATCCAGTAAAGGAAGGTCCAGTGACAGCTCAGTAAAGACTCAGTCAGTGGGCAAGTCAAACCATTGGGGGATAGATGATGAGGATTTAGCAGTCGGAGCCGTGGGGAGGGAGTCAACCTTCTCCTTGTTGTCCTGTCGCCTTCCCACAAATCTCCCTTGTTCAGCCCCTTTTATCTCCCCCACGCTCCCTGCTGTCCAGTGCAAAGGCCCTCCCCCCTCAGGAGAATCGTCCGCCAGTAACAGTTGTGTCAGTTCCGATAGTTCCGGCCCCAATGTGTGCTGGGAACCGCTGACTCTGTCCTGGCTCATCTTCTTACTCCCCAGCACCTCCTGTGATGTATGTGCTCCACAGCCTCTCTTGTGATGTATGTGCATGAGCCCCTCCTGTAATGTATATGCCCCTGCATCTTGTGTGATGTATATTCCCAACATCTCCTATGATGTATATGCCCTAGCATATTCTGTGATGTATATGCCTCAGTGTCTCTTGTGATGTATATACCCCAGCTCCAGCGTCTCCTGTGATGTATATGCCCTAGTGTCTTCTGTGATGTATATGTTCCAGCCCCCTGTGATCTATATAATCCAGCCTCTCCTGTGATGTATATTCCCATCCCCACTGCCTCCTGTGATGCATATACCCTAGCGTCTCCTGTGAAGTATATCCTCAAGTGTCTCCTGTGATGTATATGCCCCATATCTCCTGTAGTGTATATGCCCCAACCCCAGCATCTCCTATGTGTTGTCTATGCTGCAACCCCAGTGTCTTCTATGTAATTACATATAGCAGTGTCGGTGTCTCCTATATGATGTATATACTGCATACCCCTCACTGCAGCCTTAATGTCTCCTATGTGATGTATATATAGCAGTCTCAGTGTCTCCTATGTGATGTGTATACTGTAGGCCCCCACTGCTTCTGTTCTATAAATGTAACATGAGCAGTGATGAATTTTCCACTGTAAAGAGATATCCAGTGTAATCTACACATGTGTTCATATCTTACTGCTGCAAGTTCTTTTCCAAATTCATTGCAAAGAGTTGACTGTGCTCAAGACAGATGCAAACTTGTAAAATCAGTATGGAGTAGCAACATCATCATTACCATCTAATATCATACGTTCAACAGAAGCAGTTGCAGCCATCACATTAAATATTTGACCAAATATAGTAGGATAAATTCAAAGTTGATAATTTTGTACGACCTCTGAATGAGGTTATAAACATCCAAATGGCTCATGGCAGATAAAAGGTTACCGATATGGGGTGCAGATCTTTGTGTCATTAAAAATCCATGAAATAGCCAAAACAAAACCTAGGTACTGACTGAATCCCAATAGGTATCACATAACACAAGAGAGAGAGATTCTCCATGTTTCTGTTTTCATAAAATCATGGGGACTCCTTGTTCTGGGAATCTTACATCAGATCTATTTCTATAACCATTTAGAATTATGCCACAAATATGGCTTAAATTGTGCATATTATTGCAAATGTTTTCTGTTGATATAGAGGCTTCAAGTATTGGATGACCAAACAATCTGAGGAAAGAACAAAATTCTGAAATAAGGTCAATATCATCAATATCTCTGATTTTCATCAACGCTTGAGATATGGAGATATTGTAAGTGGGATCTCCAAAATCCCATTTTTGGAAAATTTCTTTTGTTTCTTTTCTACAATTATATAAAAATGATCCTGATAAACTAAATGCTTTGTCGTGCAACTGAAAAAATGGCCAAAGTGAGGGGTTTAAGAGGTGAAATAACTGAATAAATTTCATACCCCAGATCATCAAAGAGACCACGAATGGCTTTGCATAACAATAGATATTCTTCCATTGACTCATCAAATGTCTCCCGGCAATATCAGCTAACAAGCATGTACTCAAATGATAAAATGTGTTTATAGTTCTATTAAAGTGGTATTATTGTGTTATTAATTTACTATAGTTAGCATGAAAGCAAGTTTTCAGCTGATTTGCATGTTCCAGCAATGACAGCTTTTATCTTACATAGTATAAAGCTTGCTTCCATGGAGCTTGACCACCAGAACATGGCCAAGTGTGCAGAGTAGTTACATCCCAGCCACCTCTCTCCAGCCAGTTGATTTCTACACAGCAATTAGCTGCTCACCTTCCTCTTTTTTTTTTTGTTGAAAATCTTTATTTATAAATTTTTCAAACAGCCTGTACACAACTACAAAAGACAATACTTTCCAGAGTATACAAATTAAAGTCACTTCGGTGTTGATGTGCTGGAAAGTGTAACGTACAGGTTGTATAGGTCAAACAAGACCAACAAGACATTAAAGTAAACTTAACATAAATATGAAACAAAAACAAATCAGACAAGTGCTCTTCCTATGTTATTGATCCCTAAAGGATCATTTATAAGTGAATAAAGATGTGGCAGGTGAACTCACAATTAGGAAAAATCTGTAAAGGTAATTGAAAATGACATAAGATAGATTACACTGTTAGACTAAATGGGTTATTAATTTGAGTAACGCACTCGATCACCTCGGCATGTACTACCATGGTAGATTAAGTTAAACTGATATCAATTTCAATTCAATTTGACCCCACCAGAGTATTGGAATCGGAATATTTCTTCCAAGGGAGCCATAAGCGTTTGAATTTGTCATGGGATCTGGTTTCCCAACTGGATAATTCTTCCAGTCGGTACAGGTCATGTACCTTATTACGCAATTCTCCTATCGTAGGGGGAATTTGAGATTTCCAATGTGAAGAAATCAGTTGTTTCCCCGCAGCTATTAGTAATGGAAGTAGGTTGTGTTTTCTTGGCTTAAAAGTTGTAGAAGGGAGTGACAATAAAACCTCCTGAGAGGTGAGGTCTGTTGGTTTCAACCCCATAAGGCTAAATGAGCCATTAACCCCTTCACCCCCTAGGGTGGTTTGCACGTTCATGACCGGGCCAATTTTTACAATTCTGACCACTGTACATTTATGAGGTCATAACTCTGGAACGCTTCCATGGATCCCGGTGATTCTGACATTGTTTTCTCGTGACATATTGTACTTCATGATAGTGGTAAAATTTCATTCATATAACTTGCGTTTATTTGTGAGAAAAACGGAAATTTGGCGAAAATTTTGAAAATTTCGCAATTTTCCAACTTTGAATTTTTATGCCCTTAAATCACAGAGATACGGCACACAAAAAACTTGATAACTAACATTTCCCACATGTTTACTTTACATCAGCACAATTTTGGAACCAAAATTTTTTTTTGTTAGGAAGTTATAAGGGTTAAAAGTTGACCAGCGATATCTCATTTTTACAACACCATTTTATTTTTACGGACCACATCACATTTGAAGCCACTTTGAGGGGTCTATATGATAGAAAATACCCAAAAGTGACACCATTCTAAAAACTGCACCCCTTAAGGTGCTCAAAACCATATTCAAGAAGTTTATTAACCCTTTAGGTGCATCACAGGAATTTTTTTGAATATTTAAAAAAAAAAATGAACATCTAACTTCTTTTCACAAAAAAAATACTTCAGGTTCAATTTTTTTATTTTACCAAGGGTAACAGGAGAAATTGGACTGCAAAAGTTATTGTGCAATTTGTCCTGAGTATGCTGATACCTGATATGTGGGGGGAACGACTGTTTCGGCGCATGGCAGAGCTCAGAATGGAAGGAGCGCCGTTTGACTTTTTCAATGCAAAATTGGCTGGAATTCAGATCGGACGCCATGTCACGTTTGGAGAGTCCCTGATGTACCTAAACAGTGGAAACCCCCTACAAGTGACCCCATTTTGGAAACTAGACCCCCCAAGGAATTTATCTAGATATGTGGTGAGAACTTTGAACCCACAAGGGCTTTACAGAAGTTTATAACGTACAGCGGTACAATTAAAAAATCATATTTTTTCCACAAAAATGATCTTTTCACCCCAATTTTTATTTTTCCAAGGGTAACAGGACCCTAACAGTTATTATGCAATTTGTCCTGAGTACGCTGATACCCCACATGTGGGGGTAAACCACTATTTGGGCGCATGGCAGAGCTCGGAAGGAAAGCAGCGCCATTTGACGTTTTTGGCTGGAATTGAGATCGGACATCATGTCGCGATTGGAAAACCCCTGATGTACCAAAACAGTGGAAACCCCCCACAAATGACACCATTTTGGAAACTAGACCCCCTAAGGAACTTATCTAGATGTGTGGTGAGAACTTTGAACCCCCAGGGGCTTCACAGAAGTTTATAACATACAGCCGTACAATTAAAAAATCAGATTTTTTCCACAAAAATGAACTTTTCACCCTCAATTCTTATTTTTCCAAGGGTAACAGGACCTTAAAAGTTATTGTGCAATTTGTCCTGAGTACGCTGATACCCCACATGTGGGGGTAAACCACTATTTGGGCGCATGGCAGAGCTCGGAAGGGAAGCAGCGCTATTTGACGTTTTTGTTGGAATTGAGATCGGACACCATGTCGCGATTGGAAAACCCCTGATGTACCTAAACAGAGGAAACCCCCCACAAATGACACCATTTTGTAAACTAGACCCCCCAAGGAACTTATCTATATGTGTGGTGAGCACTTTGAACCCCCCAGTGCTTCACAGAAGTTTATAACGCCCGGGCGTGAAAATAAAAAATTCGTATTTTTTCCTCAAACATGATCTTTTAGTCACCATTTTTTTCATTTTCCCAAGGGTACCAGGAGAAAATGGACCCCAAAAGTTGTTGTCCAATTTGTCCTGAGTATGCTGATACCCCATATGTGGGAGAAAACTACTGTATGGACACACGTCGGGGCTCGGAAGGGAAGTAGTGACGTTTTGGAATGCAGACTTTGATGGAATGGTCTGCGGGTGTCATGTGCGTTTGGAGAGACCCTGATGTATCTAAACTATTGAAACTCCCCACAAGTGACCCCATTTTGGACACTAGACCCCCCACGGAACTTATCTAGATGTGTGGTGAGCACTTTGAACCCCCAAGTGCTTCACAGAAGTTTATAACGCTCGGACGTGAAAATAAAAAAATCATTTTTTTCCACAAAAATGATATTTTTGCCCCCAATTTTTTATTTTCCTAAGGGTAACAGGAGAAATTGGACCGCAAAAATTGTTTTGCAATTTGTCCTGAGTAGGCTAATACCCTACATGTAGGGGTAAAACACTGTTTGGGCGCATGGCAGAGCTTGGAAGGGAAGGAGCACCATTTGACTTTTTCAACTCAGAATTGGCTGGAATTGAGATCAGACGCCATGTTGCATTTGGAGAGCCCCTGATGTGCCCAAACAGTGGAAACCCCCAATTCTAACTCCAACCCGAACCCCAACACACCCCTAACCCTAATCTCAGCCCTAACCCTAGCCCTAACCCTAACCCTAACCCTAGCCCTGGACCTAACCCTAGCCCTAACCCTAATGGGAAAATGGAAATAAATACATTTTTTTATTTTATTATTTTTCCCTAACTAAGGGGGTGATAACGGGGGGTTTGATTTACTATTTATGGCGGTTTTTATGTTTGGCGGCTGTCGCACGCTAAAAGATGCTTTTTATTGTAAAAATAGTTTTTGCATCACATATTGAGAGCTATAATTTTTCCGTATTTTGACCCACCGAGTCCTGTGAGGTCTTATTTTTTGCGGGACGAGTTGACATTTTTATTGGTACCATTTGCGGGCACGTGACATTTTTTGATCGCTTTTTATTCCGATTTTTGGGACGCAGAATGAACAAAAACCAGCGTTTCATGAATTTCTTTTGGGGGGGTGCGTTTACACCGTTCCGCGTGCGGTAAAATTGATAAAGCAGTTTTATTCTCCGGGTCAGTACTGTTACAGCGATACCTCATTTAGGTCGTTTTTTTATGTTTTGTCGGTTTTATGCAATGAAAACTATTTTATATAAAAAATAATTATTTTTGCATCGCTTTATTCTGCGAGCTATAACTTTTTTATTTTTTCGCTGATGATGCTGTATGGCAGCTCGTTTTTTGCGGAACAAGATGATGTTTTCAGCGGTATCAAGGATATTTATATGCGTCTTTTTGATCGCGCGTTATTACACTTTTTGTTTGGCGGTATGATAATAAATCATTATTTTTTGCTTCGTTTTTTATTTTTATTTTTTAAGGGGTTCGCTAAAGGGGTTAACTAATGGGACAGTTTTATAGGGTGGGTCGTTACGGACGCGGCGATACCTAATATGTGTACTTTTACTGTTTGTTCCAAAAAATGGATTTATTGGGGGAATATTTTTTTTTTTTCTAATTTATTTGGCGATTTTTTTAAAATTATTTTAACACTTTTTTTTACTTTTTTTTTAAACTTTATTACATAGTCCCAGGTGGGACATCACTGTCCTGTAACAGATCGCTGATCTGTCACATCACAGATCACTGTGACAGATCAGCGTTCTGTCACAGGCAGTGCAGAAGGCTTCCTCATGCCTGCGCTTTGCAGGCACTGAGGAAGCCAGCTTCTTGCAGACCCCCGAAGGCCCCCGTCACCATCTTGGATTCAGGGGCCTGCAGGAAAGGAGCCCCCCGCAGCAGCGCTGCACATTGCGCTGCCGTGGGGGGCTCAGGGAAGCACGGAGGGAGCCCCCTCCCTGCCGATGCTTCCCTTTAACCCCGATACACCGCGATCATGTTTGATCGCAGTGTGCAAGGGGTTAACATGTTGGGGGCGGTCCGTGACCACCCGTGACACATTGTGCCGGGTGTCAGCTGTGATAATCAGCAGACACCCGGCCGCGATCAGCGGCGCTCACCACGTGGGCGCCGCTGATCGCGGTGGACGTACTATCCCGTCCATGGGCATAGGGGCCTGGGTCCCATGGACGGGATAGTACATCGGATGTCAGGAAGGGGTTAATATCTTTCCAGAAAGTTGAAATGCCCGGGAAAAACCAGAAAATATGTGCAAGATTGCACCAGAGCATCTCCAGCAGAATGGTGTATCGCTCAGACCTAGGTGGAACAAACGTTCCAGAGTTCTGTACCATTGGGAGAGAATCTTGAAGGCAGTTTCCTGTAATAAAAGACATCTAGAAAACCCATGGGAGTTGTCAAGCATCTGGCTCACTTCCTGATGAGATAGAGCTATCTTTAACTCCGTCTCCCAATAGGTTAGATAAAGAGGTTTGAAGTTCTCTGGTGGTTTGATAAGATTAGCATATAGTTTAGACACCAATTTGGAGACCGGAGAACGGAGCTTGACTATAAGTTCCAGCCATAACCATTCCAGGGAATGCTTCAAGTTTGCTTTACATTTTGTTAAGATAGAGTGGACATGCTGTTTCTGCAAGAAGTCCTTAGAAGGCTTTGTAACATCTCTTAGCCAGCCCTCCACACATGGTATGTCACCCCACAGGAGTTGGGAGATAGGAATGTTTTAATTATCCATGAAACCTGGTTCTTATTGGGGGCATATATATTTGTAAAAGTCACCTTCGTGTTTGCCAAAAGACCTATGACAAAGACGAATCTCCCATCTGGGTCACTTAAGCTATCAATAGTTGTAATGGGGAAACCCCTTCTAAAGGCAATGCTCACCCCTTTACCCCTTTAGATGCCGTGGAGGCACAGCTATTATACCAAATAGGAAAATGAGAGAAAGACACATTGGGGACTCTACCAAGTTTGAAGTGAGTTTCATGAATGAAAGCCACTTGTGTTTTTTGTTTTTTTTCAGGAGTGTGAGTATTTGGCTGCGCTTAGCAGGGGAATTAATACCTTTGACATTATGAGTTGCCACAGCGATCGAGCCCGAACCCTTCCGGCTAGTCATTTAAAGTGTCACGAAAGGAGTCCACCGTCACATCAAAATGCCTGAAATGATAACAAGTACAGATAAAAACCTAATTTAACAAACTTTTAACACTAACCTTCTCGCCCATCGCGAGGGGGGGGGGGTATGAAGCACCCAAACATGAGCGAGAGAGTCCAAGTGGTGATCTTAGATTAATCAAATGAAAACATTGTAAGGAAAAAATTATCAAGGATATCGATAATGTAGAAACTATAATAGTATAACAATATAGTCATATATTCAAATATTCAGAGGAACATAAACCATTGAACCCTCAACTGAGGGTTCCCACGTCTCTGGGGATCCCTTGAAGGAACCTTGAGGTAACTCCCTCCCGTTGCATACAGACACAAAATGTCCTGTTCAACATTGTCTAAAACAGATAGATTCTAGAAGAGTCTGGAAGAGAGAAAAAATTCGAGAGTAGGAGCTATCCAAAAATTTACAGGTCTTGACAGACCAGGTATTATAACTCTATTCGACCCAGATGGGTAACACAGGGCCAGTCAACGTTTTCTGGAGTCAGTCTTTTTTATTTTAGGTGCATTTGTTTTTTCTTAATAGACCACTCCTGTGTTCTTGTCAATCGAGGTAGAGACCATCCCGTATCAATCGGCATCCATGAGGGGATATCAATTGGTTCAACATCCATCTTTTCCCAGGCTGTTTCCAAATCTGTCGGAGATCTTATTATAATTTGGCGGTTATCCACATTGATCGCTAGGCTAAAAGGATACAGCCATCTATAGATCAGTCCCTTTGTTCTGAGCACATTTAAGAGGGGCTTGAGGATACGTCTCTTAGCCAGGGTTGAGGGAGCTATATCCTGGAAAAGTTGGATTTGTGATTCATCATAAAGAATCTTATCCTTTTCTTTAGCGCTTGCAAGGATGGCTGCGGTATCCACAAAGCTGAGGAGACCACAAATAATGTCTCTTGGCGGGTCACTTGGCTTCGGCCTGGGTTTTAAAGCTTGATGCACTCTCTCAATAACTATCGAGTCTGCTCTTTCTTGGCCTAGCAGGTTGGCAAAAATTTCTTTAGATACCTTAACCAGTGTTTCTTTCGCATAAGATTCCGGAATGCCTCTCAATCAGATGTTCCCAAACGTTTGGGACCCAGAGACTCTGCCACTATTCACACTAGGTAGGTTTTAACCGTTAGTGTAGTTACTGTCTCAAATGGGTACACCTTGCCGTAGTGGGACACCTTTATACTTTATTGATCAAAACAGTGTTTACCAAGTATCCTATGTTATTTAATGCACTTGCTTTTTTACTTTATTTATTTTCATTAGGGTATATGCACACATTGTTTTTTCCTTGACGTTAGTATTGTCAAGTGTTTACCTCGTGGGGAGATCAAGCGTCTTGACTTTCCCCCGATACCCCTGCGTGACCATGAAAAAAAACCCCACCACCTCCCCGGCGCCAATTAATACACAGACACCGGTATTTTCTTTGGAATTTTTATGGCCACAGCAGCCTTTTAATATATAAACAAAGCAAACAGTAAACACTGTATCATAAATAACATAAGTACAATGACTTTAACACTGGAAGGAGAAGCCACAAGATCATGGTGAAGTAGTCCAAAATATTGTGAACAAACCCCGTCCATTTGCTCCGAGCCGTTACCCCACAGGCTCGGGAGCACCAGCACACCAATAGATATTGTCCACAAACTACTTGGAGATCCGCCCTCTTCCGACGGAAAACTCCACATCCACCTTTCACTAGATCACGACCACCATAATTTTTAACGAAGGAGACCCTACACACTGAGTCTCCAAAACCAATTTCCACCGACTTCAAGGACTCCCCCCTCTCCTAAAACTGCCACAACGAGGGGGCCTTGAACACCTCAATGACTCGAGACCTCCACAACCCGCCATGCGACGGCCTTCTCTATACCCTCCTGAAGGGCGAGGGCCCAAATATCGGAACCCACTGCATTTAAATGGATCCCGTCCGCCAACCAAAAATCGCCCTCGCCCTTTTCCAAATCGAAATGCCGCACGGCCACGCCCCCATTTCTAACTATAAAAGCAGACACTGCTCTGTTAACCTTAATCCTGGCCCGATTGACCTTCTTCAACGATCTCATAGACCGCCAACGCCTGCGTGGCACAATCTCAGACCACACAATCGTGATCCCCCGATACATCAACCACAACCGTAAGCAATCTTGCTTAATGTCCTTGATCAACTCCCGAAAGGGCTGGACAGCCAGATCGTTACCCCCAGCATGAATAACGAGAATATCTGGTGCCGGGTCCAACCGGACGCACTCGTGGATCTCCGGCAACACCCGACGCCACACCAGGCCCCTAAAACCAAGCCACCGCACCACCGCCACAGTCCTGGGAATCCCCAACTGTCTGCCTTCGTTCCTGACATTGGCTCGCAATGGTCCCCAATAAACGAAAGAGTGACCAAAAATCCAGACCAGCAGCGGTTCCGCACCTGAAACACAAAACGACACTAACAGGAAAAACATACTTAGAGCATAAATTTAATGCCAACCCCCTCAATCATTTATTCGACCCCATGTACACCACCAACCAAACCCCCCCCTCTCAACTTAAGGCCGAACATAACTGCGATATCGATTAGACCTCCACCCGCCAATGCGCTGTATGAAAGAGGGACCCAAACCACGCTCTGCTGCCTCGGTCGCCGCTCCTATCCTAAATGAATGAGAGGCAAATTGGGAATCATCTATCCCCAAACACCGAATGGATTTTTTAAAAACCGCACCAAACTGATACCGAGACAAACTACCCCCGTCTGCATGGCACAACAAGGATCCGCGCAAACTGGGACGAAGCTCCCAAAAATTACGCAAACACTGAACCGGGCACTTTCCAGAACCAGACACGCCACCCAACACAACTCGACGGCCTTTACCAGACTGGTCCGTTTTAGACCGACGCAGCCAGAATTCAACCCCCTGGGAGGTCAATACCACATCCCTGGCTAACAAGCCACCCATCGACTCTTTATTGGGAGACACAAGCTCCCCAATCCGCAAAGCCCCAAAAAATGCAAACGAAAAGGCCAGGCGAAACAACACAACCTCATATCGATCCGCACAGATCGATCCCAGAACCAGCCCCAATTGCTCCAGCATATTAAACGACACAGGCCGTCTTAAATCACCCCCCCTCGGAAACGGCGGAAACCTTTTCCCTCCTGTCTTACCAGAAATGTTTTCGTCAAATCCCTGCACCCACGCAACCGAAAACTAAAAGACAACCCTGCCAACAAGCGCGTCACCTTCGCACGGGACCAACCTTAGCTCGCACCCCGCCACAACCAAGACAACAACATTCCCTCTTGCTCGAGCCCAACCCCACTGGTGGGGCCAGCCGTAAGGACCTCTTCCCACTTGCGCCACACAGCCCGGTAGGCCTCCCAAGTTCTTGGTGCCAATGACGATTCGATCAGTGACTCTGCGGCTCGTAAGCCACCCTCCACAGCTCCTCCAGACAAATTAGACCCTCGAACTCTGCTTCTGGAGTCAAGGAACGAAAATGATCCCACTGCGAACGAGAGAGAGAGTCAGCTATCTCGTTCTTCACGCCGGGTACGTGCGTCGCGGTCACATGTGCATTCAAAGACAAACACAATAGCACCAACTGCTGCAAAACCCTAACAACTGAAGGGGACGATGCAGTAAGACCATTAATCGCACTCACAACACCCATGTTGCCGCAATTAAAACGAACGTGCCGATTCCGAAAATCCTGCCCTCACAAATGTACCGCCACCAGAATCGGAAAAATCTCCAACAACATGATGTTACGCACCAAGCCGGCCAAAACCCACGCGTCGGGCCATTGAGCTGCGCCCTATTGCCCTCTGAAATAGGCACCAAAACCGAATCCGCCAGCTGCGTCCGTAAACAAATCCAATGCATCGTTACCAACCACATCTGCCATTACCAACGAGCGACCGTTGTACTCCTCCAAAAAGGACTCCCAGACCGCCAAATCAGCCCTGAGCTCCGCCGACAACCTAACAAAATGGTGGGGAGCCCGAATCCCCGAAGTAGCGCTAGCCAGCCTACGTGAAAAACTCGACCCATCGGCATCACCCGACAAGCGAAGTTAAGCTTCCCCAACAGCGACTGAAGATCCCGCAACGATATTTTCCGCTCAGACCACTTCAGACCTCAAATCTTCTAGCTTGTCCTCAGGCAACCTAAATTCCCATTCAACTGTATCGATGACGATCCCCAAAAAATGCAAACACATGCTGGGGCCCTCAGTTTTTTCGGGCGCCAACAGGACCTCGAACCGATCCGCCACCCACTCAATGGCTTTCAAAATCCTGAAACAGCGTGGAGAATCCGCCGGGCCAACACACAAGAAGTCGTCCAAATAATGAATAACCGAGTCGAAACCAGAAACGTCGCACACGACCCACTCAAGAAAGGAACTAAACGCCTCGAAATATGCACAGGACAACGAACAACCCATAGGTAAACACCTATCCACAAAAAACCTGCCTTCCCAAAAACAGCCCAGCAGCTTCACGCTTTCAGGGTGAACCGGAAGTAGACGAAAAGCGGATTCAACATCAGTCTTAGCCATAAGGGCACCACGACCACATTTTCGCACCCAACGTGTGTTAAATATTAATAATCCGTTAATTTCGTATAAGACTCAGTTCTGTACATTGCTTTAGCTGACACGACATAGGCTATTTTTGTAAGCTTGGCACATGGTAAAGTCAACTCCATATATACAGAGGTCACGTGCTTTAGGAGACGTATATAATTCATGACTAACTGTAGAGGTTGCTCGTTCCTTCCTTCACCATCATGAGACACAGACGCAAGATGTCATCTCTGCAGCGCTGGGGTCCTGGGTTCGAATCCCACCAAGGACAACATCTGCAAGGAGTTTGTATGTTCTCCCCATGTTTGCGTGGGTTTCCTCCGGGTACTTCGGTTTCCTCCCACACTCCAAAGACATACTGATAGGGAATTCAGATTGTGAGCACCCATCGGGGACAGTGATGAAAATGTGTGCAAACTGGAAAGCGCTGCGGAATATGTTAGCGCTATATAAAAATAAAGATTATTATTATTATTATCTCTGCACGGATATAACTGAACAGCTGGTATGTTAATCCAACTCCCCTCCAGAGAAGCTACGCACTACAGGACACATGTCTTTTCAGAGTTCCAGGAAAGAAGGTTACAAGCTTATATATGAACTAATGGACAATCTCTCTTTCTCCTATTTTTATGTTTTTCTGTAATAATCTTTTCTTTGATGGAAGAATCCAAATAAACCACTACAATATTTTTATAAGAACATTTGCATTGTCATAGCGCATCTGGTAACTAGTCCTGAGTATTTTATAAGAATACGCATTTTTTTACATTGGAGAGCCAGCCAGATCCGAATTTTTGTTCTTTTTTTGCGGATTTCCCTCAACTTGCCCAAAAGGCGGATTGAACTTTGCTAACGTCAGTCATATGTGCAAGTTATCAGGAACTCCACTACTCACAAGAATCAGACAGAACCTAGAAGTGAGGACTAAGAATTGCCAGATAGATTGAGAAGTACTACAAGTGCCAAAGTGCCAGACGTGCTGAAGCCAGACGTATGAAGACAAGAGCCCAGCGTTGTCCATCAAAGGAACAAGCTGAGACATTTCAAGGTAAGAGAAATGGATGTCATTACTTCTTATGCTAAGCAGAGTAAATTGAAATTTAAGTCTGTAGACAAGTCTAATCCAGAAGTATTATGGCTTAGCTTATATGCAGAGTGTGAAATGGAAAATCAGAAGTTAGATTCTAAGTTTTTCAATAGAGAAAGAGAGAGATTAAAAAATATTCTACAGATGGTAGATATATATCATAGATCTGTGTCAGAGAAATCCAAAAATGATTGTGTGAAGGAAACTAGTGATGTTCCCGAGATACATTGTAATGTAGAAAAGCAGTTACAAGATGAAAGGCAAATAGCAGCAGCCATTCAAGGTGACCTTGCAGATGTGGAACAAGATAGAGAAGTAGGAGGAGACTTCAGAACTGACGTAGAGGACGTACAAGGGAAAGACGTACCGCTAAAAATACGACGACTCACAGGCCCAAATCCGAAGTAAAGTAAGGAAAAGTCTGCTAATAATATGCAAAATCAATCCTGCATATGATAACAGAATCCATGTTTGTAGAAACTCTGAGGTTTTTGAAAGCTGTGTTGACAAATTTGATTTATCTAACGAGGAGAAGAATCAGTTGTTCAAAATGTGGATCCCTGTAAACTTTGCTAGGAGATTGACTTTAAAGTTATCTGGTGAAAAACATGATAATTTAACTGATAAAGACAGATTAAAATTTCTCATTTTTTGTTCATCAAATGAAAATCATCCAGATATTGATATTCTTCAAAAATTAAGGATTGGTCGGAAGGAATGCACTTTTACGTTTATGTCCATATATGAACGTCTGTACAAAATTCTGAGTGAGAATGTCAAAACACAGTCCCTCATAAGGAGTTTTGTAAGCAAATTTTGGTTTTTAAATCCTGCATCTCGTGTTATTGCGTCACAAAAAGATTCTTTATTGGAATGTGCGCAATCCCTTGATTTTGCCAGAAAACACGAGAATCGTGAAAGGAAAGTAAATTGTGCTAATTTTGTGAAGAGAGGCAGAGTAAAATCTTATCTGAAGCCTGTATTAGCAAAGCCTTCTAAAATGAGTTTTCCCCAAAATCAAATCTATGAAGAACGAAGAAAATCACATGTTTGTTATAAGCCATATGGAATGATGCAAAGGATCACCGAAAAGACACAGATTGAATTAAGAAAAATGATGAGTTTTGATCTTCTTTCTGTAAAAAAGATGGCCGAATGTGACAGACAGAAGCAGGTGGTGAGTGACATCATTGACTTTGAGTTGAAGAGTTCATCGGAGCAGCTCAGAAAATCCGTTAACTTCAAAGTAGCAAGAATATTTAAAGACATCTTTTACAGGGAAAGAGTGGGTGTAGGAATTGGCTAGAAAAAGTAATTATATATATATTGTGTAAAAGAATTATACAATTAGTCAGTTATATGTAATTATTTTATAGAGTATAATTCTGTAGTTCTATAGTTTTGTAGATATACTTATTCATACAGTATTCAAACAATGTGAAAAACATATAGCCAGCTCACCATAAAGGAGTTCCTCTTCATGCAGTAATCGGTGTTCACCCTATACTTTGCACGGATCCAGGCAGGGAGTATGCCCCAACAAATAGAAATATGAAATATTCATACAGTATATACAGTATATAGTGTTTGTAGAAGTAATCTACTTCAGTAATAATATTTAGAATTATGAATATGATATTAACCTTATCTTTTATTTTTCCTTAGAATTTTCATTTCAAAGCAGGACTTAATCGGGAAAAATTCTCTTACAAGGATTTATGCCTTTATTTACACAGGAAGTTGCAATAATTGCATGATTTCATATATTTAACACTTAAAAGAAAATAACTAACTGCATTTTAAATGTGTTCTGTGTGTGCCTTTACTGCATGGCTTGAATGACAACCACAGCATGTGAAATTTGAACTTTGTTCTAATAATAAGTATACCAGTATACTATGTCCCTGGTTTTAGTGCTGTAATGCCTACAGTCTTAGGAAAAGAATTTTTAGGGGGTCTCAACTTTTGCAAACCAATGGAATTTTTTTTCAGGCCTAAATGTCAAGTATAGCTATACAATATATATTTATGTCATGTGTATTTGGGGAATATTCAAAGAAATATTAAGACTAAATTTAAATAGTTTACAATGCATTGATAATTTGGGTTAAAATACGTGTATTCATCACACCTTCGTATGTGAGGTATTTGGTTTAAACTTAAATATGTGACACAGTCTGAGTGACAGTGACTGAGTGTATGAGCAGCTGCTGAGCGAGTAATGTGATACGTTTGTTATGTGAAGCCTCAGGATTCTGAATGCAAGAAAAAAAAGAAAAAACTGTCTTTAGGAGAAATATGCAGATCAGTTAAATTATTAGAATATTAAGATATAATGAAATATCTACACAACATATATTTCTATATTTCTATAGTAATTATTATTTCTTGACTTAGTTAATTGTGGATAAGTGCAATCGCACATCAAAATGGTTTATGAAGAAAATCTACATTTAAATTAATTTTTCCAAAGGAAAATTTTATGATATTCAACTTAATTTTAAAGGTCACACATCTTCAGACAAATAATGGTATAAGCAAGTGTAAATTCACACAATTTATAAATTAATTATTTTTAATTTTGGTTTTGATAAATGAATTATTTCATGAAACAATATTTTTTGGTATTAAAGGGGAAAAAGTGTTTTTGATCCTGACTACATCATCACATTTGATTAATACCTCTTCTTCACACATTTTAATAAAGAACAAATATTAATAAGGTACAATGGTATAAGTATTGGGTATAATAACATTAAGTATTATAAAGAGTCATTTCTTAACATTGAGAAGAATACTACATGCAAAGTTGCATAATTTGAATATTTTGGTAACACAAGTTTATGACAATTATGAAATAATCCAGATCATGGAAATATTAAGGGTATATGTTACTGAAGACATAACTACTCTACATCAACATAAAAGCCTTATTTTTATTTTTATTCTTATTCTTATTTTTAATTTTCAATTTTTTAATCTATATTTATTTTAATTCTTACATTTTTATTTTTTCTTTCATCAATATTTAGTAAGGTAATATCTACTGAGAATATTGCTTCTTTAAATATAGTGATGATATGGTTCTATTACAAAGGAAAATGTTTCACTTCTGAGTTATATGCAGCAATTCTTTTATTCATTCGCTCACTCATATTCTTATTTTGGTTCATGGCTATACATTACTACATATTATTGATATAATAAATATATTCCTTATTAATAAAGATGAAAACACTGGTTACATAAAACACATTGACACCTATGGGTTGAAAAAGGTAATTACACCTATGACATAAAAAAAAATGTTCAATCACATGAAGAATATGGATAATAATGTATTATCACTTATTATTGGTTTATTATTTCAATCATTGAAATCCATATACAGTACAAATTCTGATAATAATTATATGGATATTGCAGATTGCTATGGTACGCTGTGATATTATAGGATAGGAAAATTACCAGATTTGGTATAGAATAGGGAATGAAGACTTCAAGCAAGATACTGAAATTACGTTAATAAAGACTTTTCATATTAAAATTGATTCTTATCAGTTGCAAGAAGAAGAATGCGATCCAGAAGTCCCAGAAGGTAACAAAGCTATGATTACTGAGTAATAGACTGTGTTAATCACAAGTGCAGTATCTACCACTGACAGTCACAAGTGCAGTATCCACCACTGACAGTCACAATGAAAGTGTCTAACCTGACAACCAGAGGATGATGATCCTATGATGCTGAGGTGAACTGTGTTATCACGTTCTTACCAAGTTCCAGAGGTTTCCAATCACCTGTAAAGCTTCGATGAAGGCTGGTGAACAATAAGGTAATTGTCAGGAAGCTACAACCCTGACATATGTCCTGTGCATTAGAACAAGGACTGGTTATGGTACTATGTTTAGCAAGGAAGAGTCATTTTAACCCTTGCTTTGCTGACCAAAGACGTCACACCTGTTCAAAGACCAGTACCGATGGAGGATTCCAGAAATATCCAAGGCGAGCCAATGTAAGCCCAGGTTTTTAAAGGTGACACTACACAGATATTAAAGCTGCATTTCATCTATAGACTTTGTTTCCTCATCAACATTTCAATTTATGGACTTTGATTTGATACACAACACAATTTCTACAACATCTATATGCTATAGAAAAACTGTATTTTTAAAAGAACCAAGAAGAAGACAGAAGACATCAAAATGAAGACCAGATGACATCAGATGATGATGACTGGACCTGAGATGCTTCAATTTAGACTTAGGGAAGTATAATTATACATATTGTATATGAATATTGTTCACGGCTTACCATAACATGAATTCACATCAATTATGTCATTGAGTACGTATAACGGTAATCTGATATTATTATTATTATTGATATTAAATTATTTTGTCAAAGAAGAAGAAAAGAAGAAAGAAGATCTTGTTATATTTTGAGGGTTCCAATTAATGTGTGTCTCCCTCAAAAGGGGGAATTGTTAAATATTAATAATCCGTTAATTTCGTATAAGACTCAGTTCTGTACATTGCTTTCGCTGACACGACATAGGCTATTTTTGTAAGCTTGGCACATGGTAAAGTCAACTCCATATATACAGAGGTCACGTGCTTTAGGAGACGTATATAATTCATGACTAACTGTAGAAGTCGCTCGTTCCTTCCTTCACCATCATGAGACACAGACGCAAGATGTCATCTCTGCACGGACATAACTGAACAGCTGGTATGTTTATCCAACTCCCCTCCAGAGAAGCTACGCACTACAGGACACATGTCTTTTCAGAGTTCCAGGAAAGAAGGTTACAAGCTTATATATGAACTAATGGACAATCTCTCTTTCTCTTATTTTTATGTTTTTCTGTAATAATCTTTTCTTTGATGGAAGAATCCAAATAAACCACTACAATATTTTTATAAGAACATTTGCATTGTCATATCGCATCTGGTAACTAGTCCTGAGTATTTTATAAGAATACGCATTTTTTTACAACGTGCCGCCTCGTCAAACGAAGACTATACCACCGAACAAATCTCTGGATCAATACCGTCATTAACCGACCTCCCCCATGGGTAAGACAAATGTTGAATGAGCCGAAACTTATTCGGCTCCTTCTTCGGAACCACCCCCCAATGGGGAAACCACCAAATCTGGAAAAGGAGGGGACACGAAAGGGCCCGCCATGCGACCCAACGAAACTTCTTTCCTGAGTTTCTCCGAAACAACTGAAGAATGCTCCAAGGCTGAGCGCAAATTTTTCAAAACAAACGGGATTTCAAACAGAGGATTCGGAATGCGAAAACCCACCTCAAAACCTGAATACAACAGCCCCGCTCTTTCCCTATCCGGGTACCTATTTAGATAGGGAACCATCCTTTCCAGATTCACCGGAGTCTCCCCCTTGCGAATTACCGCCCCAGCTCTGGACTTCCCTTTCTTGAAACACTTTGACGTCCTGTGTGAGGCGCCATTGCAATTTGAGCAGAGGTGTTTAAATTTACAGTTGGCCCCAAACTTACACTGGCTGTTATTAAACTGCCAGCTCACCCCTGCCTTGTGCGTTCCTGACTGCCCTTGACCCCCGCCACCCTGGAGGTGGAGGTGCCGCTACTCTGGCTGGTGCTTCCAGCCCCCCCATGAAAGGAACTCCCAAACTTATTTTGCGCTATCACACGCATCCACAGACCAATATCTTTTTGGTCCCAGCGAATAGCCGGACGCACAGCTTTCCTCTGACAAAATTGCTCGTCATACCTCAGCCACGCCTGACCGCCATAAACTCTGTAAGCCTCCCCAATAGCGTCCAAATAGCAAAACAGCGCAGAGCAATTGTCAGGGGCCTTTTCCCCAATAACACTTGCCAAAATGGCAAAAGCTTGCTGCCAATTTACAAATGTCTGAGGAATCAAGCGCCACCTCCGCTTTTGTTCCTCTTCCTTTTTGCTATCCTCTTTCTTAATTTTATCCAAATTAAACTTCTCAAGAGGCAATAACGAAAATATTTCCACATATTCATCCTTCCAAATCTGCTCTTTCACCTCTTTTTTTAAATGAGCCCCCAACGAACCATCGAAGCACACGTACACCTCGCCATGCGCCCGATCGTCCAGATGCACACGACACTCCTTTTCTCTGTCAGTTTGCACTGACACTGGCTCGCCAGCGCGAGGGCCCGGCACTGCCACGCACTGACCTGACAACCCTCCATCCTGTGGTCCGACCCACGCTGCTACTGGTGACGACCCAACAAAACCCCGCTCCAAGCGTGACAGCAAGCTACGCACATCCGCCAGCATATCACACACGCCCCGGCTGACCCTGAACTGCTCAACCCAGCCTCAAACCCGACGCCACTGGATTCTGCTGAGGGCCCCCCTACCACCACTGACGAAGATAAAAGAGGGTGACCAACAGGGGACATAGACACATACTCACTTTGCTGCGAGGGGGCTGTGTGCCCTCCAGCCGGAAAGCCTGGATCCCCCGACGCCTCGTGGACCTCGCGACTCCCGGTGGCGGACTCGCTACCGCGTTGTACCCCGAACACCCCTGCAGCAAGGGCCGGGGTGGGATGCCTGAACCCCTGGACTGAACCAGGCGGCAGTACCCCCAAGTCCAAAGGCTCCTGGCACCCCCCACCGAGAGTTCCTGCCGATGTGCCATCACGTTGCACCTGGGCGTCTAGGGCCCCCCACGACAGCTGGGAGCCCGAAACTGTCCTCCTTCGCCCGAATCTTCCTGCAACCAGCACCGACCCCGCCAGGCTGCCCGCCGGTCCCGCTGCAGCCACAGGGCTGAAAGGCATTGTTCCCTCGTCTGGAGCAGGTGCAGCTGCGGGGCCAGCGCAGCGGCGCCCCCCCCGCTGCGGCCGGTTCCCCCATACCGCTGGGGGACGAAGAAGAACCCGGCCCTGCCACCCAGCAGGCCGCCACTCTGCCGGCGGCCGAAATACATGAGGCTGAAGAGGCAGCCCGCGCGGCACGTCCATAACCGCCACGGCCCCCCGAAGGAGCTGGTGCAGCCTGAAGCCGGGCACGCGCCGGCTCCGCCCCCCTCCTGACCCAGGGCGAAGGTCCGGACACCGCCGCAGGGCCTCGCCGCACCTGAGGATTCCTCCCAGGCCACGACGCCCTGGATGGGGGGTGAGCGTCGCGCGGTCTGGAGGGTCCCGGGAGGGGCTCCGGCGGCGACGCAAGGCCCGGGGAACGGTGTCGGGCGAGAGCCGTTCCAGAGGCCTCGCCCGCCTGGATCTCTGCTCTCTCACCTCGGCCTGCGCTGGGGCCCCCTGAAGCAGGCCAGCCACTTGAGCCTCCAACCATCCCGGAGACTGCCCCGCCGCTGCTGCCCGCAATCTGTCCAGGGCCTGATCCACTCCAGACATCCCGGTAAGCGTGTGGGACTGTTCTGGTGCTGGGAAATCGGGAATGGAGGGCGGGAACCCCCCAGCCCCTGGCTTAAATACCCCCTAGCTCCCCCTCCCCATTAACCCTTCCCTCCACTAAACCTTCCAACCCCTCCGACATGATGGCCTCCGCCCACGCCTCCTACAGGGGGCCGGGAGGCACACTCCGGCCATTTCTTTGGTTTTACTTGCTTTTATGGCCAGTATGAACATGCTTTTACATCATGCATGTCATTCAAGTCTTCTCCAGTTCAGTTTTGGTTTTTTTTTGTTCAGCATTTTTGGATTTAGACAAATAGGGTGTGGCCTCCTTTCTACTGAGCTGTGTAGTTCACTTATAGTCCCTGTGAAGCTGGGTGTCCGTTTGGGACCCAGAGACTCTGCCACTATTCACACTAGGTAGGTTTTAACCATTAGTGTAGTTACTGTCTCAAATGGGTGCACCTTGCCGTGGTGGGACAGCTTTATACTTTTTTGATCAAAACAGTGTTTACCAAGTACCCTATGTTATTTAATGCACTTGCTTTTTTACTTATTTATTTTCATTAGGGTGTATACACACATTGTTTTTTCCTTTGGTTTTGCTTGCTTTTATGGCCAGTGTGAACATGCTTTTACATCATGCCTGTCATTCAAGTCTACTCCAGTTCAGTTTTTTTTTTGTTTTTCTATACTACTGGTCCTATATACAAGAATATGACTACTATAGTACAATGTACAAGAATATAACTGTTAGGCACCGTGATTCTCCCACTGCACGGGATAGATCCCAAGCCTTGTCTGATGATGTGGTCTCCCATTCAGGCTCTGCCGCTGGGATGACTGCTCAGCACAGACGCCAGTCCCAGTTCTTTGCTTAGGCTTGTGCTACTGGCTCTCCAGCTAAGCCTATGGTGACTACTGGTGTACATGTGCAGCGTTGTACTCTGGAGCCTAAGTCCAGATTTCATCCTACTGAACATGTCCAGGAAGTGGCGCCTTCACATTGGTGCTTGGACATCAGCTCTGGTGATGTGGAAGCTTCAGATTGGTCCACAGGCAAGGTCCTGTCTGGCTGGACTTGAGCTCAAGATATAAAAGGCTCTCAATGGTGCACGCCTGTGCACTAGCATCATGTGTGTTTGGAGTGTTGGTGGCTACTTTACCACCCTGTGTGTGTAGAGGGGATGGACTGATGTGTGGACCTGTCTGATGGAAAAAGTAAATATAAAATGTGCAGTGTACAATGCTTGACGGAAAATTGTATATATGTGTGAGGAAACAGCTAGCATTAGTGAGAGACAGTGTAGTACTGAGTTTTGGCCACTAGATGGATACATAGGACGGTGAGAAGAGGACCTAACAGCAGCTGAAGCTAGGAAACGCAGAGTCAGGGTGGGCGGATGTACGGGGACTGAGAAGGGGAATTCCAAATTAAGGTAATAAAAGGAGGGAGAGTGGACAGTCGGGGGTGGCCCTGACAGGACAACTGCACCGAGAGGACGCTTGGGGTACCGCACAGACGGACTCGACGAGGGGAAGCGCTGTGGCCGTGGGCCTAATGTCAGCCACAGCGATAGAACCTAGAGGGTTGTTGTAGAAAGGAGAAGGAGGAGGTGACAGGTACCCAGGCCAACGTGCAGGAGCTGTCGTATTGCTGTGGATGTCGGAGAAGACACCCAATAAAGAGGACCTGATTGAACGTTCATCTGTTTCTGGCTCCAGTCTGTTTCGCCGACTAAAGGGACCACCCCCCAGTCGGCACACGTACTACATGTGCACGTGTGCCGCTAATAGCACTGCGAGTGTTTTTCTAGACAGGCAGTGTAGGGTGGGAACTCCCACTTGAACTAAGCATCTGCACCGGGCGTCCTCAGGCACATGTGCTAAAGCACAACCGTGTGTCAGCACAAGGTCAACCACCAGCTTAGTCTTCTCTGGGGGGGTTAAGTTATAGGGACCCCAATTAGTATTTTTCTATATGCCTGTGCAGTCTAACAGGGTATAGTCCTTTTTGCTTTGCACCATAGTACCAGTCTGTG
This sequence comes from Dendrobates tinctorius, assembly GCF_039654945.1. Taxonomy (NCBI): domain Eukaryota; kingdom Metazoa; phylum Chordata; class Amphibia; order Anura; family Dendrobatidae; genus Dendrobates; species Dendrobates tinctorius. The sequence goes on along the minus strand of NW_027361733.1, from coordinate 2,537,176 downwards.
GTGTAACAGAGCTTGTTACTTTGCGCTCTGTGCACACTGAGTGACATTTAACTCAGTATGCTTAAATTGTTTTCTCGCAGCCTTACTCCGCCATTGTGCTAGCTGTGGTTTTTCCATCACCGCACAGTGGATCACGGGTTGCGAACGCACCTTATTATTACTCCTTATTTGGTGCGTTCCGCCAATCCTAACAATAACTACTATAATACTGCTCCTATGTACAAGAATAGAACTACTATAATACTGCCCCTATGTACAAGAATATAATAATAATAAATAATAAATTTTATTTCTATAGCGCCGACATATTCCGCAGCACTTTACATTTCATATAACTACTATAATAGTGCTCCTATGTACAAGAATATAACTACTATAATAATGCCCCTATGTACAAACATATATTGTAACTACTCTAATACTGCTCCTATGTACAAGAATCGATGTAAAAACTTTTATGCCCAAAAATGACAAAAATATTCTATTAGTGAGATCTTTATTGGCTAAAAAGAACTATGTTTGCAAGATTTCAGAGCACAGAGGCTCCTTCTTCAGGCGGGTTTACAAATTGCTTACTGAGACAACACAACATTTATGAGATATTACAATAGTACAGTACATTTGTGCATAGGGTGGATGGGGTGATGCTTCCTAAAGATACAAATTGAGAAATGGTGAACCTGATAGCTTATAATACAGGAAAGATGTATATCTTTGCACCATGTTAGCCAGTAGATAGAAAAATATTCAGGATTGAGAGTCCTCAGTAGTTGATACCTTTTAGTGGCTAACTGAAAAGACGGTAACACATTGCAAGCTTTCGAGACTACTCAGGTCTCTTCATCAGGCTAGACTAATACAAAATCTGAAGAGTCACATATTTATGCACAATACAGCCTAGAAAAAATGCAATAGATAAGACAAGTGACGTGAAGCAGAACTATCAATATGGGAGAGGGAGAAACATAAATATAAACATTGGACCAGTTCATAGATAAGGAGTCCGGATGTTTTATGGTCCTCTGATTGGGGTCTAGTTCTGTGTTGTGAAGCCCCCACATGGTTTTAAAAGGAAATTCCTTAATTGATGTAACCCTCATTTGGATTTGGATAAATATATAGACTCCTTCAGACATTTGATAAAATCCACAATCATAGACACTAACAGGAGACAAGCATCCAACATCAGTGCCCATTTTTTGGACACCATCATTAAGCTAAAAAACAATGAAATAGAGACATCCCTGTATCAGCAGTCAATCGACCGTCCAACATACCTTAAATGGGACAGTTTCCATCCAAAACACATAAAGAACTCTATTATCTATAGCCAAGCCATCAGATACAATCGTATATGTTCCAACCCCATGGATAGAGACAAACACCTTGGTCGCCTCAAAAAGACCTTTTTGAATCAGGGTTACCATCCAAGAACAATTGAAAACCAAATTACAAGAGCCACCAGATTGTCAAGGAATCACCTGCTAAATTACAAAGCTAAAGAAGAAAATAACCGAGTGCCTCTAGTAGTCACCTACAATCCAAATCTGGAGGTGCTAAGGGGAGCTGCACGGAAATTACAACCTTTACTACAAAAAGATGCCCGATTAAAATCCATTTTTCCAGACCCCCCACTGCTGTGTTTTAGGCAGCCCCCAAATTTAAGAAGCATCATTGTCAGAAGCTCCCTGTCCTCTCCAACAGCTGCAGGAACCTTTCCTTGCAACCAGAAAAAATGTAAAACCTGTCCATTTATAATGACCACGGACAAGATAAAGATCCCCAACTTACATCAGGACTACAAGATCCCAGGTACTTTCACCTGCATCACATCTAATGTGGTGTACTTAATTATTTGTACTAAATGTCCAACTGGGGGTCTGTATGTGGGGGAGACAGGGCAAAAGCTTAGAACAAGGATGAATGCTCATCGTCACACAATAAGAGAAAAAAGAATGGATCTACCTGTGGCAAAACATTTCTGTATCCCTGATCACAGCAGCGTGGATATGAAATTACTGGTATTGAAAGGTAACTTCAATTCTCAGAGAGAGAGACGAGTTTGGGAGTACAAATTTATGACGAACTTTGACACTCTCAGTGCTGGAATGAATGTGTCGCATGGATTTATGTCTTTTTACATCAATTAAGGAATTTCCTTTTAAAACCGTGTGGGGGCTTCACAACACAGAACTAGACCCCAATCATAGGACCATAAAACATCCGGACTCCTTATCTATGAACTGGTCCAATGTTTATATTTATGTTTCTCCCTCTCCCATATTGATAGTTCTGCTTCACGTCACTTGTCTTATCTATTGCATTTTTTCTAGGCTGTATTGTGCATAAATATGTGACTTCAGATTTTGTATTAGTCTAGCCTGATGAAGAGACCTGAGTAGTCTCGAAAGCTTGCAATGTGTTACCATATTTTCAGTTAGCCATTAAAAGGTATCAACTACTGAGGACTCTCAATCCTGATAGCTTAGTTATCTGGAGTCAGTCTGGTCCAGGCATGAACTGTGTTGGGGTGAGTCATAAATCCAGGTGATAAACTGAGTCCTATTGTCAAAGAGTTGAACATCCATATCAGATTGAATTCCCAGATTTTCCTCTCTCCTTAAAATGACCTTTTTAGGACTTTTAAATCCATCATAAAGTGTCCACAGAAATGTTTTCTCACAAGAGTGTCCAGCTCATTCTTCATTATGCGCCTGTGTAAGTTCATCCTTTTTTGTAGTCTAAGCTTCCTTTTCTCAATATAGATACCTCCAGGACACCTTGTACATTGTATAATGAACACCACCTTGGAGGATCTACATGGAAGAAATAAATGATATACAGTCTAGTCCTGATTCTTGTTGCTTGCGGAGACTGTATTTGTTGGTAATATGTGGGTACAAGTCTTACATTTTGTTATGTTACAGGGGAATGTACCCATCTCTAATGGTTATGAGCGGTCATTTCTGACAAGGAGATTTCTTAAAGGGTTTTTCCAATACTTGGACAAACCCTTCTTGATCTAAATGTTTGGCCCAATAAAATGAAAAAACCTGTACTCACCTCTTGAGTCGGTGCCGTTCCAGCGGTATCAGTACTCATGCTACTGAGGCTATTGAGCAGTTGTTGTGACATGTGACCCCAGGGACCTATCAGCGCCGGCATCACTGTCCCCTCGTTTGGATAAATTGAACATGAAGAGGAAGTCCGAGCGCTAGCACAGGAGGTGAGTGTAAGCTTTACTATTTTATCGGGACCAAGCTTGGGGTATGAGGAGAAGTTGTAGAAAGTAGTGGTCAAGTTCTTTAAGTTAGGGGCCTTTTTGTGGGAAAGAAGTCATAATTCCTGGAATATTTCTTTCAGTCTGTAGAATATAGCTTGAAGATAAGTACCAATCTTTCTTAGGATACTCATTTAAGGGTTGTATGTGACCACAAGAAGCACTCTGTTATCCGCCATCTGTTTGTAGTCCATGAGGCTGCTTCTTCTGATCCTTTTCCCCAAACAGCCCCCCACACATTGTCTCCACACATCCCTCTTACATAGTATTAGGTCTCCACACAGCCTCGCACTCAGAATGATGTTCCCACATAGCCTCCTTGCAAAGTATTATGTCCTTACACAGCCCCACTTGCACAGTATGATGCCCTCATCCAGCTTCCTTGCACAGTATTATGTCCCCACACAGCACCATTGCACAGTACTCTGTCCCCACATAGCCCCCTTGCACAGTATTATGTCACCGCACCGCTCCATTGCACAACGTTATGTCCCCACACAGCCCCCCCCACAGGATTATGACCCCACACAGCTGCCTTAAGCCCTCGTTACACATTGCGATATCGCTAGCAATATCGCTGTAAAGTCACCGATTTTGTGACGTTATAGCGATATTGCTAGCGATATCGCTGCATGTGATACTTACCTCCGACCGGCTCCCCCGCTGGTTATCGCTGATCGCGCGAGAAGCTCCTGGACCATTCCTCGTCGGCCACTTCCTGCTGGGCTTCCTGTGGCGCCGACGAGCGACGCGTGGAGGAGGGCGGGAGGACGTCAGGATCGCCGCGTCTGACAGGTAAGTAGCGACCCCCGACCCCAGCGATGTTGCTAGTGAGATCTGCCTGTGTGGCAGCTCACTAGCGACCACCTAGCGATGCACCAGCGATCCTGACCGCGTCATATCGCTAGTCGGGATCGCTGGTGCATCGCTAGGTGTAACGGTACCCTGTTATGAATAAGTCACCGTAGGAGGCAAAAGCAGAAATACAAGCTAAGTCCAGAAAACCAGAGAAGCTGGCAACTATCAGATTGCAGACCCCTGAACCTATCAACACAACTAGCAGTAGCCATGGGGGGTTCCTACGATGCCCTAGACCCCTCGATCACAGCCGGAAAATTACATAGGCCTAAAGAAAGAAAGGGGAAATCTAAACTGCCCCAGAGCAGACCCCAAAGCAATAGGCAGCCCCCAACATATAATGACGGTGAAGCAAGATGAAAATACTAACACAGACAGAAAGATAGACTGAGCAAAGACGGGGCCCAAAAACTACCTAGATAGGAAAGGACAGGAAGGCTGCTGTCTGCAATCTGCCAAAACCCTATCAAAGACATAAGCCAACAAGCTGATATGAAAAAGGCCCTGAAGCTAGGCTTCAAAAACTAAATCAGCACTCAGGTATTTTCAGAAGACAGAGCTAAATGAATTCAGCACACCCCAGTAGGGAATGGCAGAAATCCAGAAAAACAAAGCAAAACAAAGTCAAGCACCAAAGCAAAAGGCCGAGCAGCAAACTTAGCTTTAGAGGAGCAGGAATTCAGACTGGTCTCCAAGGATCCCACAGAGAAATCACCCGCAGGGCAGAAGGGCGTCGGCAGCCTTATATCCAGTCAGTAACTCCACTCAGCCAGTCATCATCATCAGCCTCAGGTGTTTGATAATCAGGCTCACTACCTTTCTTTACCAGAAGAGGGAGTTCCTCGGGCCTCAGTAATGAAGGGGAAAATGAACTCACAACAGTACCCTTAGTAATATGTACCCACACAGCTGCCTTGCGCAGTATTATGTCTCCACACTGTCCCCTTGCACAGTATCTTGAAGCGATGACTCCAGCAGCAGCCCACTCGTTGTGGATCTCCCTCAAATTTTTGAATGGCCTTTTCTTAACAATCCTTTCATGACTGTGGTCATCCCGGTTGCTTGTGCACCTTTTTCTACCACACATTTTCTTTCCACTCAACTTTCCATTAATCTGCTTGGATACCACACTCTGTGAACAGACAGCTTCTTTAGCAATGACCTTTTGTGGCTTACCCTCCTTGTGGAGTGTGTCAATGACTGTCTTCTGGACATCTGGCAAGTCAGCAGTCTTCCCCATGATTGTGGAACCTACTGAAACAGACTAAGGGACCTTTTTAAACGCTTAGGAAGTCTTTGCAGGGTTTTTTGTTAATTATTCTAATTTACTGAGATAATGACTTTTGGGTATTCATTGGCTGTAAGCCATAATCATCAACATTAACAGAAATAAACACTTGAAATAGATCACTCTGTTTGTAATGACTATATAATATGAGTTTCACTTTTTGTATTGAAGAACTCAAATAAATTAGGTGGCAAATGTGAACTGTTTCCCAAGCAAGTAATGTCCCCACACATCCGGCTTATCTTGTATATGGACAATCAGTAGTCATTTAGTTGCCACAGTCGGCAAGTGTAAATGGGACTTTAGTATTCCTTCCAGCAGAGTTAGATGACTCATTAGCCCAGTCCTATTGATTATCCTCACTCAAGATAGAGATTTTCCAAGTAGCAAAAAAAGCGTATAGTCAATTTTACTCTATGTAAAGTGGAATTAAGCCAGTCCATTCAGAAAAGGTATTCAAATTTCTCTAAAACTAAATATTATAGAAACCGGACTTGGGTTGGCGGATAACATAGTATATTTTCCTAGTGGTACTGGCACAAATGTGAAAATAAAAAATATTTAATTTCATTATCCAATCTTTATAAGAAAAATTACTAAAGCTTGCCCATTCAGGAGCTGGAATAAAATACCGTAGCTGTAAAAAGTACGAAGTTAGTGGTCCTTGACAAAGATCCATATGATCTTTATATAAGGGCATCCCCAAAAATGATGGAAAATATCAGTTTTTAAGGTGTGGGCACATAACGTCAGAAAACGATTCAAAAGTAGACATTCTTCTCTGTAACTGCGGTTAACATATATCCTATAAACCACCAATAAGGCCATATCTTGATAACGTCTATCAGGTAAGCTCCAGGTCTTGGAGATAAAAACCTGTCTGCAGCCCATAACTTTGACAGCAAACAAGTAATAAATTATAGTTATTAAAAAAGGTATTCTTAATGTATAATACAACAGCCAGCATTGCTCTTAAAAACTGTTAAATAATACAATTTAATGGTGATCTGGAAAGTACCTACCATTTTTTAAGCTCTGTTAATTGGACCAATCTGCGGTAAATGCTTCAACCTACTCCAAGGACAAAACTGTGACACGACAGACTTTAGTTGAATTTTACATTGCTTGATCTTTAACTCAAACGTTAATTAAACCTTCTATGGCGAGCCTGGAATCCCTAACAGACGATGACTTAAAGGCCACCCAAAACAGTAGTGCTCAATAAAACCAAAACCCAATTAAATAAGATAGAAAAAAAAGAAAATAAAGTAAGTAAGAAAGGAAAAATCTAGAATAATGGCAATCTCCACAGCATTATATTGCACAGGTCCCATCTCCCAGGATTTCACACAATATCTACCTTTTGCTTATAGATGTGCACCCAGCAAATCATAGTGTGTGGGCAGTTAGTGCCTCTGAACTTAGAGCCTCGCACTTGATAAACTCTATCCACTCCAATATCTCCATCAGAAGGTCTACTAAGAATTTTCTTGAAGATGGTGACCTCCAAGTCATGAAGTTCCTCAAGTGGAGTCAGTAGCATAGTTACCGGGGGAGGGGGGCAGAGGGTACGGTTTCCCCAAGCACCACACTCAGAGGGTTATCGTATTGGGGTGCACAGTGCTCCGATACAAAAAACTTTTGCGGTAGATCAGGGAGACATGATCTTCCTTCAATACTGCTCTCTGCTTTGTAGGCTGTAGGTCGCTTTATCCCTGCAGAACTGCAGGTCCCAGGCGGAGCAACGTGATGACGTAATTGCGCCAAAACACACACAGGACGTCAGAGTCCCAGTGCGATGACATCACCGCGTGAGGAACCTGCCTCTGTCTGCCGCTGGACTTGCCAGTTTAGGTGAGCATATGATGCTTTTATTTTATTTTAATATTGTGTCAGGGCCATTATGTGTGTGGGCTACTAAGGGGGCCTTCATAAATACTGGGGGATACTAAAGGGGGCCCTTATATTTGGTTGGAGCTACTAATGGGGCCCTCATACAGAGTGGGGGCTGCTAAGGGGGCTATCATACAGAGTGGGGACTACTAAGGGGCTATTATAGGGTGTGGAGACTACTGTTGGACCATCATACAGTGTGTGAACTACTGTGTGGGCATCACACAGTTTGGAGGGCAGCATACTGTGTAGGGAGAGCTGTAGGCCCATCATACTGTGATAAGTGGTCACTCATTGTTATTGTTTCTAGGGCACTTGTACAGGGCTTTATTTCTAGGGGTCAGTACAATGGAGGCATTTTACTTTGTAAAATGCACAGTGGTGGACATTACTATGTTGAGGCATGGTGGTGTACATTATTAAGTGGGGGCACAGTGGTGGGCATTATCATGTGGGGCAATAAGAGGAGCACTGTTTTTGTACCACACAGGAGGTGCAGTAATTGGGACACATACAGCAGCAGTGGCTCAGTACTGAGTTATCAGCAGTTTGTGCAAATTGGGAATAGATAAGGACAGTACTGGAAAGTGAAATGTCAACTGTGTAGTGATGAGCGTGTATACTCATTGCTCGGGTTTTCCCGAGCATGCTCGGGTGGTCTCTGAGTATTTTGGCGTGCTCGGAGATTTAGTTTTCATCGCCTAAGCTACATGATTTGCGACTGCTAGACACTTGAATACATGTGTGGCATGCCTGTTTGTTAGGCTCAATACATGTGGGAATTCCCTATCTACAAGTCGCAAATCATGCAGCTGAGACGAAGAAAACTAAATCTCCGAGCACGCCAAAATACTCGGAGATCACCCGAGCATTCTCAGGGAGACTCGAGCAATGATGCTACTCGCCCATCACTACAACTGTGTCTTTGTTGTAAGTAGTGTTGAGCATTCCGATACTGCAGATATTGGGTATCGGCCGATATTCGCTGTATCGGAATTCCGATACCGAGTACCGATATTTTTTCAATATCGGATATCAGATTTGGAAGTTCCCATAATGCAATGAGCCACTGTTGTGGCTCTGATTGGCTGCCGAAATGATGTCATCATGATGCGCGGTCTGTGCGCATCATGATGCGCCGTCAGTTCGGGCCTTCCGGGGGGTCTGTGCCAACTGCCCGGGGGTCTGTACTGGCCTGCCCGGGGGTCTGTACCGGCCTGCCGGGGGTCTGTGCCGGCCTGCCGGGGGTCTGTGCCAACTGCCCGGGGGTCTGTGCGGACTGCCGGGGGTCTGTACCGGCCTGCCGGGGGTCTGTGCCGGCCTCCTGGGGTCTGTGCCGACTGCCCGGGGGTCTGTGCGGACTGCCGGGGGTCTGTAACGGCATGCCGGGGGTCTGTGCCGGCCTGCCGGTTGTCTGTGCCGTCTGTCCGGGGGTCTGTGCAGGCTGCGGGGGTCTGTGCAGGCATCGTCCGATGGGACTACAAGTCCCATCGGGCGATGACTGCTATCATGACGGTGATTGACACATTAGCCAATGATGGGACAGTAGTAGTCCCATCATCCGGCTAATGTGTTGAATGTAAAAAAAAAATACATACTAAATACATACTACATGCTACATACATACTACATACATGCTACATGCATGCAACATACATACTACATATATGCTACATACATACTACATATATACTACATGCATGCAACATGCATGCTACATATATACTACATGCATGCAACATACATACTACATATATACCACATGCATGCAACATGCATACTACATATATACCACATATATACTACATGCATGCAACATACATATATACTACATATATACTACATGCAACATGCATACTACATATATACTACATGCATGCAACATACATACATACATACTACATATATACCACATGCATGCAACATGCATACTACATATATACCCCATATATACTACATGCATGCAACATGCATACTACATGCATGCAACATACATATATACTACATATATACAACATGCAACATGCAACATACATACATACTACATATACCACATGCATACTACATATATACTACATGCATACTACATATATACCACATGCATGCAACATACATATATACAACATATATACTACATGCAACATACATACTACATATATACTACATGCATGCAATATACATACTACATACATACTACATGCATACTACATATATACCACATGCATGCAACATATATACTACATGCATGCAACATGCATACTACATATATACCACATATATACTACATGCATACATACATACAACATATATACTACATGCATGCAACAGGAATACTACATACAGTGGGGCAAAAAAGTATTTAGTCAGTCAGCAATAGTGCAAGTTCCACCACTTAAAAAGATGAGAGGCGTCTGTAATTTACATCATAGGTAGACCTCAACTATGGGAGACAAACTGAGAAAAAAAAATCCAGAAAATCACCTTGTCTGTTTTTTTTTCATTTTATTTGCATATTATGGTGGAAAATAAGTATTTGGTCAGAAACAAGCAATCAAGATTTCTGGCTCTCACAGACCTGTAACTTCTTCTTTAAGAGTCTCCTCTTTCCTCCACTCATTACCTGTAGTAATGGCACCTGTTTAAACTTGTTATCAGTATAAAAAGACACCTGTGCACACCCTCAAACAGTCTGACTCCAAACTCCACTATGGTGAAGACCAAAGAGCTGTCAAAGGACACCAGAAACAAAATTGTAGCCCTGCACCAGGCTGGGAAGACTGAATCTGCAATAGCCAACCAGCTTGGAGTGAAGAAATCAACTGTGGGAGCAATAAATAGAAAATGGAAGACATACAAGACCACTGATAATCTCCCTCGATCTGGTGCTCCACGCAAAATCCCACCCCGTGGGGTCAGAATGATCACAAGAACGGTGAGCAAAAATTCCAGAACCACGCGGGGGGACCTAGTGAATGAACTGCAGAGAGCTGGGACCAATGTAACAAGGCCTACCATAAGTTACACACTACGCCACCATGGACTCAGATCCTGCAGTGCCAGACGTGTCCCACTGCTTAAGCCTGTACATGTCCGGGCCCGTCTGAAGTTTGCTAGAGAGCATTTGGATGATCCAGAGGAGTTTTGGGATAATGTCCTATGGTCTGATGAAACCAAACTGGAACTGTTTGGTAGAAACACAACTTGTCGTGTTTGGAGGAAAAAGAATACTGAGTTGCATCCATCAAACACCATACCTACTGTAAAGCATGGTGGTGGAAACATCATGCTTTGGGGCTGTTTCTCTGCAAAGGGGCCAGGACGACTGATCCGGGTACATGAAAGAATGAATGGGGCCATGTATCGTGAGATTTTGAGTGCAAACCTCCTTCCATCAGCAAGGGCATTGATGATGAAACGTGGCTGGGTCTTTCAACATGACAATGATCCAAAGCACACCGCCAGGGCAACGAAGGAGTGGCTTCGTAAGAAGCATTTCAAGGTCCTGGAGTGGCCTAGCCAGTCTCCAGATCTCAACCCTATAGAAAACCTTTGGAGGGAGTTGAAAGTCCGTGTTGCCAAGCGAAAAGCCAAAAACATCACTGCTCTAGAGGAGATCTGCATGGAGGAATGGGCCAACATACCAACAACAGTGTGTGGCAACCTTGTGAAGACTTACAGAAAACGTTTGACCTCTGTCATTGCCAACAAAGGATATATCACAAAGTATTGAGATGAAATTTTGTTTCTGACCAAATACTTATTTTCCACCATAATATGCAAATAAAATGAAAAAAAAACAGACAAGGTGATTTTCTGGATTTTTTTTTCTCAGTTTGTCTCCCATAGTTGAGGTCTACCTATGATGTAAATTACAGACGCCTCTCATCTTTTTAAGTGGTGGAACTTGCACTATTGCTGACTGACTAAATACTTTTTTGCCCCACTGTATATACCACATATAAACTACATGCATGCAACATACATATATACTACATATATACTACATGCAACATGCATACTACATACAGTCATATGTAAAAGTTTGGGCACCCCTATTAATGTTAACCTTTTTTCTTTATAACAATTTTGGTTTTTGCAACAGGTATTTCAGTTTCATATATCTAATAACTGATGGACTCAGTTATATTTCTGGATTCAAATGAGGTTTATTGTACTAACAGAAAATGTGCAATCTGCATTTAAACAAAATTTGACCGGTGCAAAAGTATGGGCACCCTTATCATTTTCTTGATTTGAACACTCCTAACTACTTTTTACTGACTTCCTGAAGCACTAAATTGGTTTTGTAACCTCATTGAGCTTTGAACTTCATAGCCAGGTGTATCAAATCATGAGAAAAGGTATTTAAAGTGGCCACTTGCAAGTAGTTCTCCTATTTGATTCTCCTATGAAGAGTGGCATCATGGGCTCCTCAAAACAACTCTCAAATGATCTGAAAACAAAGATTATTCAACATAGCTTTTCAGGGGAAGGATACAAAAAGTTGTCTCAGAGATTTAACCTGTCAGTTTCCACTGTGAGGAACATAGTAAGGAAATGGAAGAACACAGGTACAGTTCTTGTTAAGCCCAGAAGTGGCAGGCCAAGAAAAATATCAGAAAGGCAGAGAAGAAGAATGGTGAGAACAGTCAAGGACAATCCACAGACCACCTCCAAAGACCTGCAGCATCATCTTGCTGCAGATGGTGTCACTGTGCATTGGTCAACAATACAGCGCACTTTGCCCAAGGAGAAGCTGTATGGGAGAGTGATGCAAAAGAAGCCGTTTCTGCAAGCACGCCACAAACAGAGTCGCCTGAGGTATGCAAAAGCACATTTGGACAAGCCAGTTACATTTTGGAAGAAGGTCCTGTGGACTGATGAAACAAAGATTGAGTTGTTTGGTCATACAAAAAGGCATTATGCATGCGCTGTATTGTTGACCAATGCACAGTGACACCATCTGCAGCAAGATGATGCTGCAGGTCTTTGGAGGTGGTCTGTGGATTGTCCTTGACTGTTCTCACCATTCTTCTTCTCTGCCTTTCTGATATTTTTCTTGGCCTGCCACTTCTGGGCTTAACAAGAACTGTACCTGTGTTCTTCCATTTCCTTACTATGTTCCTCACAGTGGAAACTGACAGGTTAAATCTCTGAGACAACTTTTTGTATCCTTCCCCTGAAAAGCTATGTTGAATAATCTTTGTTTTCAGATCATTTGAGAGTTGTTTTGAGGAGCCCATGATGCCACTCTTCATAGGAGAATCAAATAGGAGAACTACTTGCAAGTGGCCACTTTAAATACCTTTTCTCATGATTTGATACACCTGGCTATGAAGTTCAAAGCTCAATGAGGTTACAAAACCAATTTAGTGCTTCAGGAAGTCAGTAAAAAGTAGTTAGGAGTGTTCAAATCAAGAAAATGATAAGGGTGCCCATACTTTTGCACCGGTCAAATTTTGTTTAAATGCAGATTGCACATTTTCTGTTAGTACAATAAACCTCATTTGAATCCAGAAATATAACTGAGTCCATCAGTTATTAGATATATGAAACTGAAATAGCTGTTGCAAAAGCCAAAATTGTTATAAAGAAAAAAGGTTAACATTAATAGGGGTGCCCAAACTTTTACATATGACTGTATATACCACATGCATGCAACATGCATACTACATATATACCACATATATACTACATGCATACTACATATATACCACATGCATGCAACATGCATACTACATATATACTACATACATGCAACATACATACTACATATATACCACATGCATGCAACATGCATACTACATATATACCACATATATACTACATGCATGCAACATACATATATACTACATATATACTACATGCAACATGCATACTACATATATACTACATGCATGCAACATACATACTACATATATACCACATGCATACTACATATATACTACATGCATACTACATATATACCACATGCATGCAACATACATATATACAACATATATACTACATGCATGCAATATACATATATACAACATATATACTACATGCAACATATATACTACATATATACTACATGCATGCAACATACATATATACTACATGCAACATACATATTACATATATACTACATGCATGCAACATACATACTACATACATACTACATATATACCACATGCATGCAACATACATATATACAACATATATACTACATGCATGCAACATGCATACTACATATATACCACATATATACTACATGCATGCAACATACATACATACAACATATATACTACATGCATGCGACAAGAATACTACATATATACCACATATATACTACATGCATGCAACATACATACATACAACATATATACTACATGCATGCAACAGGAATACTACATATATACCACATATATACTACATGCATGCAACATACATATATACTACATATATACTACATGCAACATGCATACTACATATATACCACATGCATGCAACATGCATACTACATACTGTATATACCACATATATACTACATGCATACTACATATATACCACATGCATGCAACATACATATATGACATATATACTACATGCATGCAACATACATATATACAACATATATACTACATGCAACATACATACTACATATATACTACATATATACTACATGCATGCAGCGTACATATATACTACATATATACTACATGCAACATACATATTACATATATACTACATGCATGCAACATACATACATACTACATATATACTACATGCATACTACATATATACCACATGCATGAAACATACATATATACAACATATATACTACATGCATGCAACATGCATACTACATATATACAACATATATACTACATGCATGCAACATACATATATACTACATGCAACATACATACTACATATATACTACATGCATGCAACATACATACTATATATATAGCACATATATACTACATGTATACCACATGCATGCAACATACATATATACAACATATATACTACATGCATGCAACATGCATACTACATATATATCACATATATACTACATGCAACATACATACTACATATATACCACATGCATGCAACATGCATACTACATATATACTACATGCATGCAACATACATATATACTACATACAATACATTCATACAATACATACATATAGACATACAGTACATATAACATAGAGTACATACTCACCATCACTTGTCACTTTGTTCCCCGAAGCCGTTGTCATCTGTGGAATAAATATTAAAATAACAAACCACTAATATACTTACCCCTGATCCGCAGAAGTCCACGAGTGTCCCACAACGATCTTGCGTGGAGAACAGCAGCATCAGCTGATGCTACCTTTCTCTATGGGCTCCAGGAATCCAATGATGGGAGGTAGGTATCCTTCTGCACTGTATTCCTCCGCCACTGTAAAAAAAAAGTCCCTAGTCTCACTTTATGGCAAAAGCTGCGTGGGAAATTTCTCACACAGCAATGCCATAAAGTGAGACTAGGGACTTTTTTTTACAGTGGCGGAGGAATACAGTGCGGAAGGATACCTACCTTCCATCATTGGATTCCTGGAGCCCGTAGAGAACGGTAGCATCAGCTGATGCTGCTGTTCTCCACGCAAGATCATCGTGGGACACTCGTGGACTTCTGCGGATCAGAGGTAAGTATATTGGTGGTTTGTTATTTTAATATTTATTCCACAGATGACAATGGCTTCGGGGAACAAAGTGACAAGTGATGGTGAGTATGTACTCTGTGTTATATGTACTGTATGTCTATATGTATGTATTGTATAAATGTATTGTATGTAGTATATATGTATGTTGCATGCATGTAGTATATATGTAGTATATATGTAGTATGCATGTTGCATGCATGTGGTATATATGTAGTATGTATGTTGCATGCATGTAGTATATATGTAGTATGCATGTTGCATGCATGTGGTATATATGTAGTATGTATGTAGTATGTATGTTGCATGTAGTATATATGTAGTATATATGTATGTTGCATGCATGTAGTATATATGTGGTATATATGTAGTATGCATGTTGCATGCATGTAGTATATATTTTGTATATACAGTGGGGCAAAAAAGTATTTAGTCAGTCAGCAATAGTGCAAGTTCCACCACTTAAAAAGATGAGAGGCGTCTGTAATTTACATCATAGGTAGACCTCAACTATGGGAGACAAACTGAGAAAAAAAATCCAGAAAATCACATTGGCTGTTTTTTTTTTCCTTTTATTTGCATATTATGGTGGAAAATAAGTATTTGGTCAGAAACAAGCAATCAAGATTTCTGGCTCTCACAGACCTGTAACTTCTTCTTTAAGAGTCTCCTCTTTCCTCCACTCATTACCTGTATTAATGGCACCTGTTTAAACTTGTTATCAGTATAAAAAGACACCTGTGCACACCCTCAAACAGTCTGACTCCAAACTCCACTATGGTGAAGACCAAAGAGCTGTCAAAGGACACCAGAAACAAAATTGTAGCCCTGCACCAGGCTGGGAAGACTGAATCTGCAATAGCCAACCAGCTTGGAGTGAAGAAATCAACTGTGAGAGCAATAATTAGAAAATAGAAGACATACAAGACCACTGATAACCTCCCTCGATCTGGTGCTCCACGCAAAATCCCACCCCGTGGGGTCAGAATGATCACAAGAACGGTGAGCAAAAATCCCAGAACCACGCAGGGGGACCTAGTGAATGAACTGCAGAGAGCTGGGACCAATGTAACAAGGCCTACCATAAGTAACACACTACGCCACCATGGACTCAGATCCTGCAGTGCCAGACGTGTCCCACTGCTTAAGCCTGTACATGTCCCGGCCCATCTGAAGTTTGCTAGAGAGCATTTGGATGATCCAGAGGAGTTTTGGGAGAATGTCCTATGGTCTGATGAAACCAAACTGGAACTGTTTGGTAGAAACACAACTTGTCGTGTTTGGAGGAAAAAGAATACTGAGTTGCATCCATCAAACACCATACCTACTGTAAAGCATGGTGGTGGAAACATCATGCTTTGGGGCTGTTTCTCTGCAAAGGGGCCAGGACGACTGATCCGGGTACATGAAAGAATGAATGGGGCCATGTATCGTGAGATTTTGAGTGCAAACCTCCTTCCATCAGCAAGGGCATTGATGATGAAACGTGGCTGGGTCTTTCAACATGACAATGATCCAAAGCACACCGCCAGGGCAACGAAGGAGTGGCTTCGTAAGAAGCATTTCAAGGTCCTGGAGTGGCCTAGCCAGTCTCCAGATCTCAACCCTATAGAAAACCTTTGGAGGGAGTTGAAAGTCCGTGTTGCCAAGCGAAAAGCCAAAAACATCACTGCTCTAGAGGAGATCTGCATGGAGGAATGGGCCAACATACCAACAACAGTGTGTGGCAACCTTGTGAAGACTTACAGAAAACGTTTGACCTCTGTCATTGCCAACAAAGGATATATCACAAAGTATTGAGATGAAATTTTGTTTCTGACCAAATACTTATTTTCCACCATAATATGCAAATAAAAGGAAAAAAAAACAGACAATGTGATTTTCTGGATTTTTTTTTCTCAGTTTGTCTCCCATAGTTGAGGTCTACCTATGATGTAAATTACAGACGCCTCTCATCTTTTTAAGTGGTGGAACTTGCACTATTGCTGACTGACTAAATACTTTTTTGCCCCACTGTATGTATGTTGCATGCATGTAGTATATATGTTGTATATATGTATGTTGCATGCATGTGGTATATATGTAGTATGCATGTAGTGTATATGTGGTATATATGTAGTATGTATGTTGCATGCATGTAGTATATATGTAGTATGCATGTTGCATGCATGTAGTATATATGTAGTATGTATGTTGCATGTAGTATATATGTAGTATATATGTATGTTGCATGTAGTATGTATGTTGCATGCATATAGTATATATGTAGTATGCATGTTGCATGCATGTAGTATATATGTAGTATATATGTATGTTGCATGCATGTAGTATATATGTGGTATATATGTAGTATGCATGTAGTATATATGTAGTATGTATGTATGTTGCATGCATGTCGTATATATGTAGTATGCATGTTGCATGTAGTATATATGTTGTATATATGTATGTTGCATGCATGTAGTATATATGTAGTATATATGTATGTTGCATGCATGTGGTATATATGTAGTATGCATGTAGTATATATGTAGTATGCATGTTGCATGCATGTGGTATATATGTAGTATGTATGTTGCATGCATGTTGCATGTAGTATATATGTATGTTGCATGCATGTAGTATATGTAGTATGTATGTTGTATGCATGTAGTATATATGTGGTATATATGTAGTATGCATGTAGTATATATGTGGTATATATGTAGTATGCATGTTGCATGCATGTGGTATATATGTAGTATGTATGTTGCATGCATGTAGTATATATGTAGTATGCATGTTGCATGTAGTATATATGTTGTATATATGTATGTTGCATGCATGTAGCATATATGTTGTATATATGTATGTCGCATGCATGTGGTATATATGTAGTATGCATGTAGTATATATGTGGTATATATATATGTAGTAAGCATGTTGCATGCATGTGGTATATATGTATGTTGCACTCATGTAGTATATATGTAGTATGCATGTTGCATGTAGTATATATGTAGTATATATGTATGTTGCATGCATGTAGTATATATGTGGTATATATGTAGTATGCATGTTGCATGCATGTAGTATATATGTCGTATATATGTAGTATGCATGTAGTATATATGTGGTATATATGTAGTATGCATGTTGCATGCATGTGGTATATATGTAGTATGTATGTTGCATGCATTTAGTATATATGTAGTATGCATGTTGCATGTAGTATATATGTACAGTCATGGCCAAAAGTATTGACACCCCTGCAATTCTGTCAGATAATACTCAGTTTCTTCCTGAAATTGATTGCAAACACAAATTCTTTGGTATTATTATCTTTATTTAATTTGTCTTAAATGAAAAAACACAAAAAGAATTGTCCTAAAGCCAAATTGGATATAATTCCACACCAGACATAACAAAGAGGGTGGACAAAAGTATTGGCACTGTTTGAAAAATCATGTGATGCTTCTCTAATTTATGTAATTAACAGCACCTGTAACTTACCTGTGGCACCTACCAGGTGTTGGCAATAACTAAATCACACTTGCAGCCACTTAACATGGATTAAAGTTGACTCAACCTCTGTCCTGTGTCCTTGTGTGTACCACATTGAGCATGGAGAAAAGAAAGAAGACCAAAGAACTGTCTGAGGACTTGAGAAACCAAATTGTGAGAAAGCATGAGCAATTTCAAGGCTACAAGTCCATCTCCAAAGACCTGAATGTTCCTGTGTCTACCGTGCACAGTGTCATCAAGAAGTTTAAAGCCCATGGCACTGTGGCTAACCTCCCTAGATGTGGCCGGAAAAGAAAAATTGACCAGAGATTTCAACGCAAGATTGTGCGGATGTTGGATAAAGAACCTCCACTAACATCCAAACAAGTTCAAGCTGCCCTGCAGTCCGAGGGTACAACGATGTCAACCCATACTATCCATCGGCGTCTGAATGAAAAGGGACTGTATGGTAGGAGACCCAGGAAGACTCCACTTCTTACCCCGAGACATAAAAAAGCCAGGCTGGAGTTTGCCAAAACTTACCTGAAAAAGCCTAAAACATTTTGGAAGAATATTCTCTGGTCAGATGAGACAAAAGTAGAGCTTTTAGGGCAAAAGCATCAACATAGAGTTTACAGGAGAAAAAAGAGGCATTCAAAGAAAAGTACACGGTCCCTACAGTCAAACATGGCGGAGGTTCCCTGATGTTTTGGGGTTGCTTTGCTGCCTCTGGCACTGGACTGCTTGACCGTGTGCATGGCATTATGAAGTCTGAAGACTACCAACAAATTTTGCAGCATAATGTAGGGTCCAGTGTGAGAAAGCTGGGTCTCCCTCAGAGGTCATGGGTCTTCCAGCAGGACAATGACCCAAAACACACTTCAAAAAGCACTAGAAAATGGTTTGAGAGAAAGCAATGGAGACATCTAAGGTGGCCAGCAATGAGTCCAGACCTGAATTCCATAGAACACCTGTGGAGAGATCTAAAAATGGCAGTTTGGAGAAGGCACCCTTCAAATATCAGGGACCTGGAGTAGTTTGCCAAAGAAGAATGGTCTAAAATTCCAGCAGAGCATTGTAAGAAACTCATTGATGGTTACCGGAAGCGGTTGGTCGCAGTTATTTTGGCTAAAGGTTGTGCAACCAAGTATTAGGCTGAGGGTGCCAATACTTTTGTCCGGCCCATTTTTGGAGTTTTGTGTGAAATGATCAATGTTTTGCTTTTTGCTTCATTCTCTTTTGTGTTTTTTCATTTAAGACAAATTAAATGAAGATAATAATACCAAAGAATTTGTGTTTGCAATCATTTTCAGGAAGAAACTGAATATTATCTGACAGAATTGCAGGGGTGTCAATACTTTTGGCCATGACTGTATGTTGCATGCATGTAGTATATATGTGGTATATATGTAGTATGCATGTTGCATGCATGTGGTATATATGTAGTATGTATGTTGCAAGTATGTAGTATGTATGTAGCATGTAGTATGTATGTAGTATGTTTTTTGTTTTTTTTTTACATTCAACACATTAGCTGGATGATGGGACTACTACTGTCCCATCATTGGCTAATGTGTCAATCACCGTCATGGTAGCAGGCATCGCCCGACGGGACTTGTAGTCCCATCGGACGATGCCTGCACAGACCCCCGCAGCCTGCACAGACCCCCGGACAGTTGGTACAGACCACCGGCAGGCCGGCACAGACCCCCGGCAGGCCGGTACAGACCCCCGGGCAGTCGGCACAGACCCCCGGGCAGTCGGCACAGATCCCCGGCAGGCCGGCACAGACCGCCGGCAGGCCGGCACAGACCGCCGGAAGGTCCGTACACACCCCCAAGAGGCTGTACAAGGACAGAAAAGGGTTTTTCTTATTCCGATACCGGAAGTCCCATAGACTTGAATGGGACTTCCGGTATCGGAATCGGCGATACCCGATACTTTTTTTGTATCGGGCCGATACCATTCGATCCGATATTTTAGGGTATCGGATGGTATCGCTCAACACTAGTTGTAAGACGATTTGTGGCTTGAGAAGTTATATCGGTCTGGGCAAGATGGCAAAGACAGGAAAAGTGAACAACTCCATCAAAAAGAACGTCATAGTAAGTCCCTATCTATAGCTGCATTGTAATCACTTATATGTTCTTCAGAACTGGTTTCTATGGTCACCATATTTTGATAATATCACTGCTGGTCTTTGTATAGAGATTTATTTTCATTAACAGCATGGTCATCTGCTGAGGTTCCTCTATACCCGTTTATAGGGTTTGCAATCAGGGCCGCCATCAGGACATTACAGCCCTGACTGGCATATGGGGACCGATCAGCAGAGGGGGCCCGCGTCGGGCCCCGTCACCTACCCATCGGGCCCCACTGCCCCGTCCCCTGCGGTCACGTAACTGAACCTGCATCCAGGATGCAGGTTCAATTACTCTATTGCCGTGCAGGCACGCACGGTAATAGTTAAAGCTGCCAGCCAATCGGAGGCTGGCAGCTGACGTCAACGCGCACGTCGCCGGCGTCTGACATCATGTCAGTCACTGGCAAGTGCGCGCGTGCAGGCTGGGGTGCAGATTGCTCGCCGCTGGAGCGCTGCAAGGTAAGAGAAAAGTTTTCTTTTTTATTATTATTATTGTTGAAAACGGCGAGACGAGGGCAGGATAGAGATGGGGCAGGATGGAGACGGGGGCTGGATGGAGATGGGGCAGTATTGGAGATGGGGCAGGATTGGAGACTTTTGGGGCAGGATGGAGACGGGGCAGGATTGGAGATGAGGCAGGATTGGAGATGGGGCAGGATTGGAGACGGGGGCAGGATTGAGACGGGGCAGGATTGGAGACATTGGGGGCAGGATTGGAGATAGGGCAGGATTGGAGACTTTGGGGCAGGATGGAGATGGGGACAGGATTGGAGACGGGGACAGGATGTAGACGGGGCAGTATTGGAGACATTGGGGGCAGGATTGGAGACATTGAGGGCAGGATGGAAACATTGGGGGCAGGATGGAGATGGGGCAGGATGGAGATGGGGCAGGATGGAGATGGGGCAGGATGGAGACGGGGGCAGGATTGGAGGCATTGGGGGCAGGATGGAGACGGGGAAGGATGGCAGACACAAGGGGCATGATGGAAGACACAAGGGGCATGATGAAAGACACAAGGGGCATGATGGGAGACACGGGGGGCAGGACTGGAGACACAGGGGGCAGAATGAAAGACACGGGGCATGATTGCAGGTACGGGGGCATGATTGGAGACAAAGATGGCAGGATGAAAGACACAGGGGGCAGGATTTCAGGTACAGGGGGCAGGATTGCAGGTACAGGGGGCAGGATTTCAGGTACAGGGGCAGGATTGGAGGTACAGGGGGCATGATGAAAGACACAAGGGGCATAATGAAAGACACAAGTGGCATGATTGAAGACACAGGGGGCAGGATGAAAGACACAAGGGGTATGATTGGAGACACAGGGGGCAGGATGAAAGACATGGTGGCATGATTGGAGACACAGGGGGCAGGATTGGAGACAGATGGGGCAGGATTGGAGACAGATGGGGCAGGATTGGAGACAGATTGTGCAGGATCATGGAGCAGGATGGATACGATGGAAACAGATGGGGAGATCATATGGGGCACAATGGATACTTATGAGGGTGGGATGGGAGAAAATATGACTGAAGCTAGGAATGAGACACACTGGGGCCAGGATGGGGAATTTTATTACCATAGGGGCTAATTAAGGGATATTATTACAGCAGTGATGTATTTATTTTATTTTTTTAGTATACTGTTTTAAATGGGGGTCCTGTTACTGTGTAGAGTGATACTATGTTGCCTTTTTTTTTTTTTTTCTTCATGTGATGTAATGTAGAAGTTGGGAAAAAAATAAGTAATGTGTTCTGCAAGCGGAGCTCTAGATAATTGTGTTTGCTACATGTTACGGAACCACTCAGCACCCAGAATATGTTGTGCAGTTATATGTATGTATAATAGGTTCCATGGGAGATGCATGTCCGTAATGCATCAGCCCACAGGCTGCGCCCAGCCACCCCCCTCCCCCACCTTTGTAATTCCCACAGTAAATATCAGCAGACTCCGGCCTCCTGCGGCTTTTGTAATGTATGTCTGGCCTGCCACTTTTCTATTGGCCTGCCCTCTGTATCTGTGTGATATATTCTGTGTCCTGTGACTAAAGTGTTGTCAGACTGGAAATACGTGGTGAAGCAGTGATCTTTTATATGCGCCCATGTAATCAAGGAATTCCAGCCAGCGTCCTTCATTCAGACTCCAGCCAAAGCAGAGTGGACCTCCGGAAACACGGGGTGGTACTGAAAGTGGTACCCGAGACTGGAAGACCCCGTTACAGTGTTATTTCCTGCAGAGACCAGCCCTGGCTGGAAGAAGTGATGGCGATCTGTGCTGGATGAAAGATGAAAAGCAACGATGAAGGACTTCACCTAGAGACGTCACTGGTGAGTTAGTGTGTTACCTATAAACTGACACTATACACTGTATACTACTTACAGAGGTCCTGTGTATAATGCCACCAGTGATCACTGTATTACCTGTACACAGACACTGCTTACTAAGTACAGATCCCCTGTGTATAATGGCACTTATGGCGATAGTATAGTTTTTTTTTTATTACTGATCAGTATTGTAGTATTCAGTCACTATGTGGTGGTAATATGTGGTCTGGACATGGTGTGGTGGTATTTGTTCCTTGTATGTGATATTATTCAGTTACTGTGGTGGTAAAATGTGGTCTGGTCTTGGTGTGGCGGTATTTGTTCCTTGTATGTGGTATTAATTATAGGTTACTTTGTGGTGGTAATATTGTGTCTGGTCATGGTGCGGTGGTATTTGTCCCTTGTATGTGATATTATTGGTCATTTTAA
This sequence comes from Dendrobates tinctorius, assembly GCF_039654945.1. Classification (NCBI taxonomy): domain Eukaryota; kingdom Metazoa; phylum Chordata; class Amphibia; order Anura; family Dendrobatidae; genus Dendrobates; species Dendrobates tinctorius. The sequence continues at coordinate 2,513,776 of NW_027361733.1, read as the reverse complement.
AAATTAAAAAATAAATAAAAATATACCTAAATTGTAATGCATATTTTAACAAATAGTTAATAGGTTAGAGTAGAGTAGAGTTCGGCCAAAAGTGTCTACAGTGTTGTGATGGCGGCTTAAAAAATCTTTTGGCCAAAACAAAAGCTGTTGGCTATGTGTGTGATCTGGTGATGGGAACTGTTAATGTGTGATTGGTGAGAAGTGGAGTTTTTCCAAGAGAGGGTGATGGGACTATGGACAGTTTGAGGGGTGGAGGCGGGGCTGGGGTGGAGCCTGGGGGGAGTCTCAAGGGGGACTCGAAAATTTTGCCAGAATGGGGCCCCAAAATTCCTAGTGGCAACCCTGTCTGCAACTGTAACTGTACACACCGTTACCTGGTTAGGGCCCATTCAGAAGTTTTACCCCCACTGAGCTGAACCCCTAGCTACACCTCCAACTGGCATAGATTTGGGTACCTCCCTCAATTTAAGATTATTGCGATGTCCTCTATTTTCAACATTGTCCAGATGTGGTGAAATGTCCCTCAACTGCAGTATGTGTATCACTGGTATCAGAAAGACGACACAATTTACAAGCCTAAAATGAGTTTGGTTGTTCCACTTTAGCAAATTTTTCATCCAGAGAATGAACAGATTGTTGGATCTCCAGAATGACTTTCATGAGCTTTTCTTCAATATGGGAAATTTATGCTTTCAAATCCAACCTGGGGAGTAGTGCTCCCACCATTTACCATAATTCAGTCAGAGTGCGATCTAAAGAAAGTGGCGTACGAGATGATCGAGTATTGTAGGTGATGTTTCTGATCAATGTAGGGAGGAGACAGAACCTAAAAAAGCTGGAAGTTCCAGTCTAAACATGGTAGGCATTGATGCAAGAGGAGATACAGAGACAAGAATAAGTGGAGGAAGATGGCGATCTGCTAGGAAGACTTTACCTTACTAGTCTCAGAAATGGTGCGTGCTGTTCACGATTAAAGGCGTCCAGCACATGTAAGACACAGCATGTGCTGAGGGATTAGGGGAACAGGATTAATGGAACAGGGCTCATTGTGCATTTCCGTCTACTAGATGTGAAAAGTCTTCAATTTAGAAGGGGGTTCTATTGGCCCATAGGTGATTAAACAGTCACCATTACAGCTGCAGCTGCCATATAAAGTGATTGGGAGAGTAGAATCAAACTGAGGGATGGATCTAAGTAATTTCCACTCTATGTCTCTGAATCCTTAGACAGTCCAGTGACTCCATCCCGTCATATACTGTTACAAGGGGACATTCACCATTTTTTCTTCTAAGAAAAGCATTCCACACATATCCTATTCCAATCCTGATGAAGGGTACATTGCTCGAAATGTTGCTTTATTTTACTTTGCGTTGTAATAACTTTTATGAATATGAGGGTAGAAAATTAAAAGCATTCAGAAACATGTTTTGTGCTTATTCCTGGTGTGCTATTTACTTATACTATATTAATTTTCTGGAAAAATTAAACTAAATGATACTCTCCAGTTCTACAATATCTCTCAGGTAAATATTACAAAAACCTGGATGCAATGTTAAAATATAAGTTTATACAGGAAAAACATTTTAATTACTATAGTATATACTAATTTTGGGGGTAATTTTTCATTAACCCCTTCACTACCAAGGGTGGTTTGCACGTTAACTCCCGGGCCAATTTTTACAATTCTGACCACTGTCCCTTTATGAGGTAATAACTCTGAAACGCTTCCATGGATCCCGGTGATTCTGACATTGTTTTCTCGTGACATATTGTACTTCATGTTAGTGGTAAAATTTCATTCAAATAACTTGCGTTTATTTGTGAGAAAAACGGAAATTTGGCGAAAATTTTGAAAATTTCGCAATTTTCCAACTTTGAATTTTTATGCCCTTAAATCACAGAGATATGGCACACAAAAAACTTGATAACTAACATTTCCTACATGTTTACTTTACATCAGCACAATTTTGGAAACAAATTTTTTTTTTGTTAGGAAGTTATAAGGGTTAAAAGTTGACCAGCGATTTCTCATTTTTACAACACCATTTTATTTTTAGGACCACATCACATTTGAAGCCACTTTGAGGGGTCTATATGATACAAAAGTGACACCATTCTAAAAACTGCACCCCTTAAGGTGCTCAAAATCACATACAAGAAGTTTATTAACCCTTTAGGTGCGTCACAGGAATTTTTTTGAATATTTAAAAAAAAATACTTCAGGTTCAACTTTTTTTATTTTACCAAGGGTAACAGGAGAAATTGGACTGCAAAAGTTATTGTGCAATTTGTCCTGAGTAGGCTGATACCTGATATGTGGGGGGGAACGACTGTTTCGGCGCATGGCAGAGCTCAGAATGGAAGGAGCGCCGTTTGACTTTTTCAATGCAAAATTGGCTGGAATTCAGATCGGACGCCATGTCACGTTTGGAGAGTCCCTGATGTACCTAAACAGTGGAAACCCCCTACAAGTGACCCCATTTTGGAAACTAGACCCCCCAAGGAACTTATCTAGATATGTGGTGAGAACTTTGAACCCACAAGGGCTTCACAGAAGTTTATAACGTACAGCGGTACAATTAAAAAATCATATTTTTTCCACAAAAATGATCTTTTCACCCCAATGTTTATTTTCCCAAGGGTAACATGACCCTAAAAGTTATTGTGCAATTTGTCCTGAGTACGCTGATACCCCACATGTGGGGGTAAACCACTATTTGGGCGCATGGCAGAGCTCGGAAGGGAAGCAGCGCCATTTGACGTTTTTGGCTGGAATTGAGATCGGACATCATGTCGCGATTGGAAAACCCCTGATGTACCAAAACAGTGGAAACCCCCCACAATTGACACCATTTTGGAAACTATACCCCCTAAGGAACTTATCTAGATGTGTGGTGAGAACTTTGAACCCCCAAGTGCTTCACAGAAGTTTACAACGCCCAGGCATGAAAATAAAAAAATATTTTTTTTCCACAAAAATGATATTTTTGCCCCCAAATTTTTATTTTCCTAAGGGCAACAGGAGAAATAGGACACCAAAAGTTGTTTTGCAAATTGTCCTGAGTAGGCTGATACCCCACATGAGGGGGTAAAACACTGTTTGGGTGCATGGCAGAGCTTGGAAGGGAAGGAGCACCATTTGACTTTTTCAACGCAGAATTGGCTGGAATTGAGATCAGATGCCATGTTGCGTTTGGAGAGCACCTGATGTGCGCAAATAGTGGAAACCCCCAATTCTAACCCTAACCCTAACCCTAGCCCTAACCCTAACCCTAACCCTAGCCCTAGCCCTAACCCTAGCCCTAACCCTAACCCTAGCCCTAACCCTAATGGGAAAATGGAAATAAATACATTTTTTTAATTTTATTATTTTTCCCTAACTAAGGGGGTGATAACGGGGGGTTTGATTTACTATTTATGGCGGTTTTTATGTTTGGCGGCTGTCGCACGCTAAAAGACGCTTTTTATTGTAAAAATAGTTTTTGCATCACCACATATTGAGAGCTATAATTTTTCCATATTTTGACCCACCGAGTCATGTGAGGTCTTATTTTTTGTGGGACGAGTTGACGCTTTTATTGGTATCATGTTCGGGCATGTGACATTTTTTGATCGCTTTTTATTTCGTTTTTTGGGACGCAGAATTTACAAAAACCAGCGTTTCATGAATTTCTTTTGGGTGGTGCGTTTACACCGTTCTGGGTGTGGTAAAATTTATAAGGCGGTTTTATTCTTTGGGTCAGTACGGTTACAGCGATACCTCATTTAGGTAGTTTTTTTATGTTTTGGCGCTTTTATGCAATGAAAACAATTTTATATAAAAAATAATTATTTTTGCATCACTTTATTCTGCGAGCTATAACTTTTTTATTTTTTCGCTGATGATGCTGTATGGTGGCTCATTTTTTGCGGGACAAGATGACGTTTTCAGCGGTACCATGGATATTTATATGCGTCTTTTTGATCGCGCGTTATTGCACTTTTTGTTCGGCGGTATGATAATAAATCATTATTTTTTGCTTCGTTTTTTATTTTTATTTTTTAAGGGGTTCACTTAAGGGGTTAACTATTGGGACAGTTTTATAGGGCGGGTCGTTACGGACGCGGCGATACCAAATATGTATACTTTTATTGTGTTTTTTTTTTTATTTCCAAAAAATGAATTTATTGGGAAATATTTTTTTTTTTATTTATTTATTTAGCGATTTTTTTAAAATTATTTTTACACTTTTTTTTTACTTTATTACAATGTCCCAGGGGGGACATAACTGTCCTGTGACAGATCGCTGATCTGTCACATCACAGATCACTGTGACAGATCAGCGATCTGTCACAGGCACTGCACAGGCTTCCTCATGCCTGCGCTTTGCAGGCACTGAGGAAGCCAGCTTCCTGCAGGCCCCCAGAGGTCCCCGTCGCCATATTGGATCCGGGGACCTGCAGGAAAGGAGTCCTCCGCAGCAGTGCTGCACATTGCGCTGCCGTGGGGGGCTCAGGGAAGCAAGGAGGGAGCCCCCTCCCTGCCGATGCTTCCCTTTAACCCCGGTACACCGCTATCGCGTTTGATTGCGGTGTGCAAGGGGTTAACGTGTCGGGGCGGTCCGTGACCGCCCCTGACACATTGTGCCGGGTGTCAGCTATGATAATTAGCTGACACTCGGCCGCGATCAGCGGCGCTCACCACGTGGGCGCCGCTGATCGCGGTGACGTAATATTCCGTCCATGGTAATTAGGTCCAGGGTCACATGGACGGAATATTACGTCAATTGTAGGTAAGTGGCTAAATTGCAAATTTCTTAAGAGAACTTGTATTGCACATTAACATTAATACATCAGGATCCTTTTGTTCAACAGGACAGAAAAATTCACATAGTCTCCATTTGTCTGTCCTGTTGAAAAACAGAATCCCAATGGAAACATTTAGAACGTGGATTAATGGACACTTTAAACCCCTTACCATCGCAGCCAGTTTTGGACATTTTTCAAATCTGATCTGCTTTATTTTGCGCAGGAATATCTTTGGAATGCTTTTACTTATCTAAGTGATTCTAAAATAGTTTTGTTTTTCTTGACACATTGTACTTTATGTTGGTGGTAAATGTAAGTCAATATTGTTACGTGTTACAGAACCACTCAGCACCCAGAATATGTTGTGCAGTTATATGTATGTATAATAGGTTCTATGTGAGATGCATGTCCCTAATGCATCAGCTCACAGGCTGCGCCCCTGGGCAGAGGAGACACGATATTCTCCGTTTGTCCGCCCTCCCCCCACCTTTGTAATTCCCACAGTAAACATTGGCAGGCTCCGGCCACCTGCGACTTTTGTAATGCATGTATGGCCTGCCGCTTTTCTATTGGCCTGCCCTGTGTATCTGTGTGATATATTCTGTGTCCTGTGAGTAAAGTGTTGTCAGACTGGAAATACGTGGAGAAGCAGTGATCTTTTATATGCTCCCATGTAACCAAGGAATTCCAGCCAGCGTCATTCATTCAGACTCCAGCCAACGCAGAGCGGACCTCCGAAAACACGGGGTGATACTGAAAGAGGTACCCCAGCTTGGGTAGACCCCGTTACACTGGTGACAGACAGCGGGATTTGATACCCCTTCCATAGGAGGAAAGGACTGAATGGAAAATAACTACCAGAAGTTAAAGAGGACTACATTAAAAGATCTGGTGGAAGCCCGAGGGTTGATCGCCAGGAACAAAACAAAAGCGGATTTGATAGCAGCCATCATGGAACACGACAGTGCAGTGCCCCCCAATGTGAATGTGGAGGAGACCAAATTCCAGAGGGAGGTAAAGAACAGACTGGCGTTCTATGGCCTAAACCCTGCAGTAGAGATCATACGAGAGGTGATGGCTGATGTGCGTACTGATATTAAGGAAAAGATGGCTGAGCGGACCAGGATAGAGCTAGCCAAGATGGAGATGGCAGAGCGGACCAAAGTGGAGCTGGCCAAGATGGAGATGGCAGAGCAGAGAGAGGAGAGTCAGCGAGCAGGGGGAGCTCTGGCCTTCGACCTGGTACCTTCAACAGTAAGCCACGAAAAGATCCAGTATAATGCCTTCCGACAGTTGGGGGAGGCAGAGGAAGACATTGATGGCTTTCTGCAGGGCTTTGAGCGGCAGTGTGCCCTTCATCAAGTGAAGCCGGAGGAACGGGTTCAGATTCTGGCCAGCAAGCTGACAGGCCGGGCAGCAGACGCCTATCGCACCGTACCTGATGAGGACTGTATGGACTATGAGTGGATCAAAGAAGTGATCTTGGCCCGGTATGCGCTGACACCAGAGGCATACTGCCAAAAGTTCCACGGACTTATAAAACGCGTAACCGACACCCACGCTGAATGGGCCTGTAAATTACGGCGGTCACTGCTACAGTGGGTACAAGGGAGCCAAGCAACCACTAAGGAGGATGTCCTCCAGCTCTTCCTGTTAGAACGATTCTTTAATGGACTAACCCCCGAGACACAGGAATGGCTTCGGGACAGGCGGCCAACGACTCTTGAGGAAGCCGCTTGTCTGGCCGATGAACATCATGATGCCAGGAGGCCGCAGTGTCCGGATCAAAGATGGTCACTGCCAGGATTCACCTGAACTGGGGAGTCGGGGATGGCCTTGTTGAGGTCGGCTTGATGGAGGATTTGCCTGCAGACGTCTTGCTGGGAAGTGACTTGGGGCCCATGTTGTCTGCATTCTCGGTGGCCCCTCTGGCTGAGACATATCCTGTGACCACCCGGAGACAAGCTCGAGCTGCGGAGGCGGAATCACAGTCAGAGGAGGCCCAGGTAAGACATCCCAGCCCTACCCGTATTCCCACAGCCAGACACATTTCTTGGGCCACCCCAGATGAATTTAACAGGGAGTTACTTGAGGATCCTTCATTAGAGGGATATCGTGGGAAGGCACAGGAGGGGAGAAGGGTACTGGAAGGGGAACAGTTTGTATGGAAGCAGGGATTCCTCTACTGGATCACAGAGCAGCACCACACAGGGACGAGCCCCACTATAAAACGACAGCTGGTAGTTCCCAAGAAGTATAGGCAGGAGCTACTGTGAATCTCTCATGACATACCCTTAGCCGGGCACTTCGACGTCAGTCGCACCAGGCATCGTCTGACACAAAACTTCTTTTGGCCGGGGGTAACCTATGATGTTCGTTAGTACTGCCAGACCTGTGACAGTTGTCAGCGCATTGGCAGGAGGGGGGATCGATGCAAGGCCAAATTACGCCCCCTCCCCATTGTGGAGGAACCATTTAGCCGAGTAGCGGTCGATTTGATAGGGCCGTTAGCCAAACTCAGTCCGTCAGGGAAAAAGTATATATTGACAGTGGTAGATTATGCCACACGGTATCCAGAGGCGGTTGCGTTACCTAACATACTGGCAGAGACAGTGGCGGCCGCCCTGCTCCAGGTGTTCTCACTGGTTGGATTTCCCCGGGAGATTATCTCGGACCAGGGTACCCAGTTTACAGCAGAGGTGACCATCCAACTGTGGAAGCTGTGCGGCGTAAAGTCCATTAGAAGCGCCCCGTACCACCCGCAAACCAATGGGTTGTGTGAACGCTTTAACGGGACATTAAAACAGCTCATTGGGACATTTACCAGGACCTACAGGGACTGGGAGAAATTCTTGCCACACCTCCTGTTTGCCTATCGGGAGGTGCCCCAAGAATCCACGGGGTTCTCCCCGTTCGAGCTGGTATACGGGAGACGGGTAAGGAGACCCCTAGACTTAGTGCTGGAACACTGGGAAGGGGAGGGCCTCATAGAAGGGGTACCTATTGTACCCTATGTGCTGGAATTCCGGGACCGCCTACAGGAGCTGACTCAGGCTGTACGTGAGAACATGCAGGCGACCCAGCGGCGCCAGCGCATATGGTACGATCGGAGGGCCAGAGAGCGCACTTTGGAAATAGGACAGAAGGTCCTGGTGTAACAGCCCACTAAGCAGAATAAGTTTCAAGCTGCATGGCAGGGGCCCTACCAGGTAGTGGGGAAAATAGCCGACATAACCTATAATGTCGCCGATTGTGACGACCCCAGGGTTATCCGCATGTTCCACGTGAATATGCTGAAGCCCTACCGGGAGCGCCCTGAAGAGGTAGTGGCCATCTGTGCACCTGAAGCAGAGGATTTAGCCGGACTTCCCTTGCCGGATGTCTTAGGGGAAAAGACTCAGTCTAAAACATGGGACCAGGTACACTTGGGTGAAGACCTAGGCCCCCGGGAGAGACAGCAGGTGGAGGAGTTGTTGAGGCAGCGACAGAGGATGTTTTTGGGGAGACCAGGGTACACTCACCTGGCACAACACAAGATTGAGGCCCAGGATCAGACCCCCTGCGACAAAACCCCTTCCGCGTCCCTGAGTCTGTACGAGAGGGGATGCAACAAGAGATGCTGCGTTTAGGGGTCATTGAATAGTCAGATAGTCCCTGGGCATCCCCCGTAGTGTTAGTGCCCAAGAAGAATGGGACTACACGGTTTTGTGTAGACTATCGTAGGCTTAATGAGAAAACAGTGACGGATGCATACCCCATGCCGCGTGTGAATGAGTTGTTAGACCAGCTGGCGGGGCAAAGTATTTGACCACCATCGATCTATGCAAAGGCTACTGGCAGATTCCCCTTAGTCCTGACGCTATTCCCAAGTTGGCATTTGTCACCCCGTTCGGCTTATTCCAGTTTTGAGTTATGCCATTCAGGATGAAGAATGCCCCGGCGACCTTCCAAAGGCTGGCTGACCGGCTTCTGGATGGTCTCCAGGACTATGCTTGTGCCTACCTGGACGACATCGCCATCTACAGTGCGACATGGGAAGAGCATCTATATCACCTAGAGACAGTATTGGACAGGATACACCAGGCTAGAATCACCCTGAACTCAAACAAGTGTCACGTGGGCAAAGCAGAGGTTCAGTATTTAGGGCATTGGGTGGGAAGTGGGAAACAGCGACCAGAACCAGCCAAGATTAAGGCCATAGCCAAATGGCCCATCCCACGCACTAAAACCCAGGTCATGGCGTTTCTAGGGACAGCGGGGTATTACAGGAAATTTGTTCCCAATTGCAGCAGCGTAGCCAAGCCCCTCACTGATTTGACCCATAAGAACCAACCCCGCTAGGTAACCTGGACCTCAGAGTGTGAGGAAGCCTTCCGCCAACTAAAGGACGCCCTCACTAATACCCCTGTATTGGCCACACCCGATCCAACTAAACGTTTCCTGGTTCACACAGACGCTTCTATGTTTGGATTGGGGGCAGTACTGAGCCAAGTCGGGCCGGACGGCAAAGAACACCCGGTAGCTTACCTGAGTCGGAAACTACTGCCCCGTGAAGTAAGCTATGCGGCCATCGAGAAGGAGTGCCTGGCGGTAGTATGGGCACTCAAGAAGTTGCAACCATATTTGTATGGACGACAGTTTTCCCTCCTAACGTACCATAATCCCCTAGTCTGGCTTAATCGGGTCTCCGGAGACAACGCCAGATTGCTGCGGTGGAGTTTAGCCCTACAACCTCTGGACTTCACCATCCACTACAGACCCGGCAAACAAAACGGTAACGCCGATGGACTAAGTCGACAAACGGAACTTGTACCAACCCCATAAACTTCGGTCATCCCCAAACCGATTCGTTGAGGATCAGACTGTGTATGCCGATCGCGTCGCTGAAAAGGGGTGCCGTGTTACGCGTTACAGAACCACTCAGCACCCAGAATATGTTGTGCAGTTATATGTATGTATAATAGGTTCTATGTGAGATGCATGTCCCTAATGCATCAGCCCACAGGCTGCACCCCTGGGCAGAGGGGACACGATATTCTCCTTTTGTACGCCCTCCCCTCACCTTTCTTTTGTAATGCATGTCTGGCCTGCCAGTTTTCTATTGGCCTGCCCTCTGTATCTGTGTGATATATTCTGTGTCCTGTGAGTAAAGTGTTGTCAGACTGGAAATACGTGGCGAAGCAATGATCTTTTATATGCGCCCATGTAACCAAGGAATTCCAGCCAGCGTAATTCATTCAGACTCCAGCCAACGCACCTCCGAAAACATGGGGTGGTTCTGAAAGAGGTTCCCCAGCTTGGGTAGACCCCGTTACAAATATGTTTTGATACTATTTATTTAAAGCAGAGAATTTGGAAAAACTTCTAATTTTTAAATCTCAGAAATAACATTTCTCATATGGTGTTTGAAAATCAAATAACTGAGTGTGTGAAAGTCCTGATAAGCAGGGAAGTTGGGGTCCCGTCACATTTAGCGAAGCACCAGCGATCCCGAACACGATAGGCAGATCTCACCAGCGATGTAGCAGCGGTCGGCGGTCGTTACTTACCTGTCAGACGCGGCGATGAAGACGTCCTCCCACCTGCGTCCACGCGTCGCTCGTCGGCGTCAGCAGGAAGCTGCCGCCGAGAAACGGCCAAGGACGTTCTCGCGCGAGCAGCGATAGATAGCGGGGGAGCCGGTCGGAGGTAAGTATCACACTTAGCGATATCACTAGCAATATCGCTACTGCGTCACAAAATCGGTGACGCTTAAGCGATATCGCTAGCGATCTCGCTTAGTGTGACGGAGCCTTTGTCCAAAGCACTTCTCTAATGTTTCTTCATGCTGCCATGCCGATCCCAACCCCCCTTTAATGGTTTTCTACAGCAGGCATTGCCTATTGCTCTTCTTACTCTTCCCCCTGCTTACCCTCCCGCACACTATTCTCTATCAGCTCCCTGCTACCCAGTAAACCTCACTCCAGCTCAATAGTTCCTCTATGCTAACTTCCACCAGATACTTGTGCCCTCTTGTATTGGTTACACCCTGAAGTTTACTTTGAGCTCACCACTGCTTCCAGTAGATATGTTGTCTTTATTTCTATGATTTCATCCCAATTTCATTAGATAAATTATCTGCATGGTAATGACTAGTGAGACGTTGTTACAAATAATACATTTTATTCCAAAAGATATAAAATACAATAATGTAAAATAAATAGATAAATACTCATAAATAGATAAATACTAAAATGCGGTAGATAAATAAATTAATTGCAGAAGACGCGGTAGGAACACGGGCTGGAGATCCTTGTCTGACTACTGAGCAGGTCTACTCCTCATGATTGTGGAGAGTTTAGTGGTGTGCAGGAGGCAGCGATTGATGTTTACATGGATTATCCACTGAGTGCAGGTTGCATCATCCTGCAAAATAGAAAGATAGAACAAAAAGGGTTAAACGCTACATTTTATTTGTCATGGTAAGAGTCACGTGTGAAGAGACAACCAGTAAGACACACTGCGCAATTGGAAAGTTTTGCTCCCCTTCGCTTTTTCTACCTTGACAACCTATTATGGATAAAAAAATTCTTTTGTAATCAACCAATACACACTTCTCTATAATAATAAAATTAAATCAGGTTTATAAAAATGTGTGCAAAAGTAATCAACCCTTGGTTACAACCTCAGGTCTTCTCGTGTATAACACTATAAACCTGGCACAATTGCATTTGGATATTTTGTCCAATTTTTCAATATAGATCCGCTCAAGCTTTAAGTTTTACTTATTAACATTTAGTACACATATGTCAAACTCAGGCCCGTGGGCTAGCTCTCGTGCTCATAGTGAGTATAATTGGCCTGCGACGTTGGGCAGGTCCCTTGAATATATTTAGCCCGCGACGCCGGGCGGGTCTCCTGCTCAGCATTGCACTTTCATCTATATCTGAATCCTAGATGCCCATACAGTTGAAAACAATGAGAGAGGAGGGAACGCACCAGTTGTACTGAGGATCTGAAGACACCATGAAGAGACTGGAGCAGCGGGGGAACGGGCAGAGGTGAGTATTTATTTTTTTTAATGTGGGGTTAAGTATACTTTATGGAACACTATGTTGGTGCATTATACTGTATGGAGGACTATGTGAGGCCAGTATACTGTATGGCACTTGTGGCGCCCCCAGGAGTATGGTCGCCACAGAGGCTTTGCCTTCCTCCAGGGGAGGGTAATGCCAGGCTTGGAGGCAATGATGGGTCTCTCTCGCAGTCAATCCATACATGCAACACAGTTCCTCTCCAGGCCAGCAGGGGGAACTCTGAACCAGGATTGAGGGGAAGGGTGCCCTCTGAGGGCCAAGAGGGAGGAGTGGTGAGATAGTCTGCGGAGGGTGAAGTGTGCAGACATGTGGAAGGAAGCTGGAGATTGAGCTAGGAAGGAGAGCTCCCTCAGCTGAAGGCGCACGAACTGGAGCCTGGTCTCCACGGCTGTACGGATACTAACGGTCCTACAGCAGATACCAGAGGAGTAGGAGGCTGTAAATGCCCTACTCCCATCTAAGACTTGAGGCACAACAGCAGCTTGAATAGAGAGCCAGGACTAGAGAGGAGTCCCCGAGAGAGGCTACTGCTGTCTGCCGTGCAAGTGAGGTTCTTGGGAACATCTGACAGGAGGAACTTCAGAGTAACTAAGTACTGGAGTGCTTCACACTACAAGGCGCCAGGAAGGAGACTGCACAGCCCGTCTGTGAGAGAGAATCCTTGAGTTGCTTCCAGGCTAGCCTGCTCCAATACCATCTGTAATCAGGACCCTGGACTGCAGTTATCAAGTAAAGGTACAGAAATTGCACCCCGCTGTGTCTTGTCTACTTCCTACCCTTACGGCACTGCTACATCACCGTGCCATCCACCTCTAACTGCCCTGGGACATTAGCCCTGCCTGTGGAGGGCTATACCATCACTGCTGCACCATACCATCAGTCCCAGCGGATCAGTCTGCAGCGTCGGCTTAACATCTCCCTTGCCGAACACTACAGGTGGCATCACGAACTATTCCATTACACCATTACATTTCCCCATTACTTGGGCGCCCAGGACCACGGACCGGGTCACTGCTGCTGTGACACATCCCACTGACACCGGCCTGGTACCGAGTACCCCACAGCCCTGGGAGGGTGACCCACACTCTATGCGGGGCACATTATACAGTATGGAGCACTATGTGCGGCCATTATAACGCATGGAACCTTATGTGGAGCCATTATACTGTATGGAGCATAATGTGGGGCCTATTGTACTATATGGAGCACTATGTGGGACAATTATACTGTTGAAAGCACTTTGTGGGGCCCATTATACTACTGTATGGAGTACCATGTGGGGCCATTATACTATATGGAGCATTATGTGAGCCCATTAAACTGTATGGAGAACCTGTTGTGGATATTATACTGTGTGAAGCAATATGTGGGGCCATTACACTGTATGGGGCACATCTTATGGCCAATATACTTTATGGAGCACTATTTGGGGCCATTATACAGTATGAAGCACTATGCAGGGCCATTTTCTTGTAAGGAGGACTATGTGGAGACCATTATGCTGTATGAAGCTCTATGCATGGCACATTATACTGTATGGAGCACTACTGTATGTGGGGCCATTACAAAGTATGGAACACTATGTGGGGCCTTTAAACTGTTGGAGCACTATGTGGGACCTATTATACTGTAAGAAGGACTATGTGGGGCTATTATACTTTATGGAGCACTATGTGGGGTCATTATACTGTATGGAGCATAATGTGGGGCCTATTGTACTATATGGAGCACTATGTGGGACAATTATACTGTAGAGAGTACTATGTGGGGCCCATTATACTACTGTATGGAGTACCATTTGGAGCCATTATACTATATGGAGTACTATGTGGGGCCATTAAACTGTATAGAGAATTTTTTTGTGGCAATTATACTATATGGAGCACTATGTGGAGCTATTACACTGTATGGAGCACTTCTTATGGAGCCAATATACTTTATGAAGCACTATTTGGGGCCATTATACTGTATGAAGCACTATGTAGGGCCATTATACTGTAAGGAGGACTTTGTGGAGTCCATTATATTGTATGGAACACTTTCTTTGGTCATTATACTGTACGGAGGGCTCTGTGGGGATTACAGTTGGAGGACAGTAGTGTGATGGGGTCACCATTCTATGTTGAGGGAATTGAGGGAGGGTACAGTAGGGTCATCATACCATGCATGTGGGAGGTACTGTGGAGGAATTCACTGTGGGGGTATCTTATTGTGTTTGGGGGCACTTTTGTTTGCATCATACTTTATTATCTGTGTTATTGAAAGTTTTTTATCCTTTGTTATTCCATATTTAAATTAAGTCATTGGGCCAAATGCTTTTTACTACTTTTATATAACATATATTATTCCAATATTTTACTCTAAGACCTATTAATTAAAATGGACTTTGCTCATGTGACAGGCCCTTTAAGTTTGTTTTTGAGATGCTGAGTCACCTCTCACGGAAAACCGTGAGATGGGATAGTCAAGGAGTCCGAGGTCAAAAGCCAGGAGGGTACGTTATAAACAGAAGGAAGAAATAAAGGTATAGTCAGGTAACGTTTCGAGGTCAGAATACCAGATAGCGAATCAGAGCAAAAGGTGTTAAATAGACGGAGGGTCAGAACGATGTCCAAGGTCAGATAAAAAAACATCAACAAACAGAAAGCAAGGCACAGAGAGAACAAACCACACAGTAGCTGAATGTACGTCTGGAAGAGGTCTGGGAGAAACAACCAGTTAAGTAGCCTGGCAATCACCTGGGACAATGAACACCTGGAGACAGACAGCACCTCTCACTCTCAGGTTGGACGACCAAGCTGTCAATCAACACACCAACAGCTCAGCACACACCTGCACAGACTAGATGACTGAGCTGTCAATCAGAGTACTGATAGCCTCAGCACATCCCCGTACCAGATTGGATTGCTCAACTGTCAGTAACTGCATCTCAGATGCACTGAGGGGTGGAACCATGACAGTTTCCTTACAAACAAGTTCATTGTTATAGTTCATGATATTGAAAAACTTCCTCAATTGTAGATTTTTTATTATAATTATCAAAATTGGCATGCAACTTTATACAAGCTTTCAATTTTAGCACTCTGTGTATTTGAGTTTCACATCCTTGATTTAGTAGATTGGCAATAACCTGAGCATACATGAGATGGAGCGTGAGTGCGGTATCTGACTACACAGGGATATTTTGTTGTCTGTTGCCAAGGAAATATATGTGAAAAATATATGTGAAAAAGACTTGGGTATACTAATAGATCACAGACTGAATATGAGTCAACAGTGTGATGCAGCAGCAAAAAAGGCAAATGCAATTCTAGGATGTATTAACAGAAGCATACAGTCTAGATCACGTGAAGTCATTATTTCCCTCTACTCCTCTTTGGTCAGACCTCATCTGGAATATTGTGTCCAGTTTTGGGCACCACATTTTAAAAAAGACATCAACAAACTGGAGCAAGTTCAGAAAAGAGCGACCAGAATGGTGACCGGTCTGAAAACCCTGTCTTATGAGGAAAGGTTGCAGGATTTGGGAATGTTTAGTTTGCAAAAGAGAAGACTGAGAGGAGACTTAATAGCTGTCTACAAATATCTAAAGGGCTGTCACATTGTAGAAGGATCAACTTTATTCTCATTTGCACAAGGAAAGACTAGAAGCAATGGGATGAAACTGAATGGGAGGAGACACAGATTAGATATTAGAAAAAACTTTTTGACAGTTAGAGTGATCAATGAGTGGAACAGGCTGCCACGAGAAGTGGTGAGTTCTCCTTCAATGGAAGTCTTCAAACAGAGGCTGGACAAACATCTGACTGGGATGATTTAGCGAATCCTGCTTTGAGCAGGGGGTTGGACCAGATGGCCCAGGAGGTCCCTTCCAACTCTACGATTCTATGATTCTATGATTCTATATTCTCAATTAAGAGCTGTTTGCACAAAACTATTGGATATTTTTAATAAAAGTATTTACTAAGTTGCTTAGTTTTTCATATTAGGCCTGTTTCACATGAACGTTGTCGGCGGTCAGCTGAAATCCGCCAAAGGTTCCAAACAACTGATCCATCGCCGTTTCGTGACGTACGGATGACAGTGGACCACGTTGCAGCACGGATCCGTGGAAGAAGGAAAGCGGCGTGATTTAAAGTGACCGCGGGCTGTAAGTTCGGCGTGATTCCGCGGTATTGCTCATCGCCGCGATATGTCATGGACGGCGACATTGATGTCATGGCCGCGATCTCGCGGCATCGATGTCATAGCCGCGATCTCGCGGCATCGATGTCATGGCCGCGATCTCGCGGCATCGATGTCATGGCCATGATCTCGCGGCATCGATGTCATGGCTGCGATCTCGTGGCATCGATGTCATGGCCGCGATCTCGCGGCATCGATGTCTTGACCACGATCTCGCGGCATTGATGTCATGGCCGCATCGCCGAGATATCCGCAGCATGTAAGGCGAGGACGTGATTGGAATCGATCGACTTCTCGGGAGGGGTGAGATCGGGAGGGGTGAGATCGGGAGGGGAGAGTTTTTAGCGGCTCCCAGAATGGCATTACATGGTTAAAAGCGCTCCCGGAGAAAATCTTCCGGGCATGCAGAGTTAAACATAGTGAATCGTCAACCCAAAAAAACGTTGCATTGTCCGTCAGGTCCGCCCGGGAGCCGCTAAAATCTAATGTTAGTCTATGGGGGAAAAAAACGGATCCACCCCTTTTTTGGCGGATCCGTTTTTTTTTAATAAAATTGGCGGATTTTGACTGATGACAAAAACGGAAGTGTGAAACAGGCCTTAGATGCATTGGAAAGAAAATTTGTTGTGATGGTGGAGAAAGTCTTTAAGTGCCTTCAGGCCAATGTCAAATTGACTATCATGTGGATTTTAGTGACTAGTGGCTTTTACCCGTCTAAAGGCCCCCAAACACTTTAGATAGCTGTTGGCTTAAACGTTGTTCGGCCAACAGCTATCTCCCCCGACTCCTCTCATAGACAGGAATCCTCCGCTGGACCTAGTGCTTCTGTGTCTTCTATGAATGAGCGACTACAACATTCCTTTGCTGGTGGCTTGTCATCTGTAGCGTGAAATGATCAGCTAAACTTCAATAATTTGGATCCTTCTCTCCCCACAACATCTGTTAGGGCAGAGTAAAAAACTGCTGATCTTCTGGATATTTGCAGGTTTAGCCAATAATAGCCTTAACATCAAACCAAATCAAACATAATTTGAAAAACCATTACCTGCTCTTTCAAAATCTCTTCCAGTGTACTGAAATATTCATTCCAAATCCTCTTCTCGTGTTTTACTGTGGTTCTAGAGATCTGGGGAGAAACAAAACCTGTCGATTATTTACCAGCCAATGTAACCCTCAGAATGGCTGTAGATCAGTTAGAGGAGAACTTACACAGTCCTCCAGTAGATTCGCCTGGTGATACATTTCCTCCTGAAGCTGCTCCCAGGCCGTCTGGTTGCTCACAAGTGTCTCCTGGTGTTTTGTGTAGAATTGGAGAGTTTGCTCAAAAAGTTCACGGACCCACCGCGCCACAGATTCTACCTGCAAATATAATGTCAACATGATTATCACACCAGGAGCTGCGGATGGTGTGATTCTCTACACAGAGATTGGTTATGCAAGGTTATGCTCTCTGCATCAATGAATCAAAGCCAATCCTTTCTTTTTCAATACAGTTTCTGTAAAGTGGCGTACATGTATGGAGCAGGGTTGATGCAGAGTCTATTTCTATCTCTGCGCTATCAGCAGCAGATATCAGCTATATATTACAACCAACACTTTTCTGTAATGGGCGCAATCGTTTGATGCTACCTGGGCTTCTGTAGGTACTGTATCTTGTTTTCTTTTATTTTAAAGCATAAAAATAAAGTTGTTTGAAAATGTTTTCAAAAGTTTTAAGATTGCTGTTACATTTCTATGGCTTCTGCTAAAATTATAATATGATACGGACATAAAATAGAAATACATGAGATGTAATTTCTGAACTTCAATTTTCTCATGAGTGTCATTTTTGAGATTTAAAAATTGGAGGTTTTTCCAAATTTTCATTTTTAAATAAATAATATCAAAACGTATTGACTTAAATTTAGCACTAATAAGAAGCTTATTGTGTCACAAAAAAAATTGAATTAACTGGATAAGTAAAAGCTTTTCAAAGTTGTTCCTGTGCAAAATAACAGATGGTAGATTTGAAAAATTGGCTGCGACGGTAAGAGGTTAAGGTATCCGTAAATTCCCGACAACATGCTTCCATTAAGGAGTCAGTTTTTCAACTGAACAAACAAACAAACAAACAGAGAATCTTTCTGTCCTGTTGAGCAAAATGATCCCGTTTTATTGTGCCATACAAGTTTTTGTCAGATGGAAAAAACACCTGTACTACCGTTCTATATGGTGTAAGTTCTTTTATTTTTTTTAAATGTGTAATTTAATGAAAAACTTTTAAAAAATTACGATTGTAATACAATGTACTATAGTTATCAAAAATTTGTGTCCTGTAAAAACTTATATTTTAACATTGAATCAGGCTTTTTGTAATATTTACCTGGGAGATGTTGTAGAGCTGACGAGTGTCGTTGGGTTTAATTTTGGTTACACAGTCGTCTGAGGTCCCATTCTCTGGAATCTGGAGCAGAAAGTTTAACTTTGTGAAATCAGCAGGAAAAATGGACCATGGTATGATTGTGCCTTGTACACCACCTTTAGCTCCGTTGCTGGAGTTGACTACAGGAAAGATAGAGAAGGACGGAAGCAAAAGAGGGGCTCACCATGTTATGGAATTTGTTAAGCATCTGGATGGAAAGATCTTTGTGATTGTCTTGAAGCCATACGCAGCTCTTGGAGTAGACAATGGAACTGACACAAAGAAGGAGAAGGAACGTCCAAGTGTTGACTGGAGACATTTTCAGTAGACAGACGGTTCTTGTCTCCTCTGTCCTGGTGATATTTTTGATTAGCATTGGGCTCCATCTTCAGTTATATTCCCTCCAAAAACATGGATGTAACAAAAGTGAATGTGATCTAAAGATATGGAATCTTCCGGATCAGTTTTATTTTCCTTACATAAATTTTTGGGACTGCTTACTGATTGTAGTGACTCCTAGTGGTGAAGTTAAGCAAAACCTCTTTAAACCTGCATGGTATTGTTAAATAAAGTGTATGCGCGCACATTGTCTTTTATCAGAAAGAATCCACAGCGGAATCCGCCTTAAAAACTTATCAGAAAACGTTCAAAAGAATGAACATTCGCATTTCTATGTAAAAGCGACTTGCTTTGACTATGTTCACATCTTTTAACCACTAATAGCCTCTAAAAAATGGCAAACAGCTGACATCTTCATTCTTCTGAGACTTTCTGCTCGGAAGATGCCGTGTACTTTGTAAATACAAGTCAATTGGGAAAGCTGAAAAATAGTCCTTGATGTATTGTGGAGCTTTTTGTAATTGTTTTTGCTTAAAAAATCATCAGCAGTTTCTTCATTATTCAACAGAGTGAAAAAAACAGTGAAAAAATGTCATGAAAACAATAGAAAACACCTGAAAAAAATGGTTGTAAAAACAATCAAGAAATGACTGAAAAAAAAATACAAAAAAGACGCTTCAGCAAAAAAAAAATCAAACTCACTCATCTTCTGCTTGACAAACTTGGTGGGTTCTCCTGAGATTAAAAAAAAATGTTGTATGAACATAGTCTGAGGGTGCGTCCTGCTCCTAATGGGTATAGGGAATATTATTAATAATATTAAATCTAATAATAGTATTTATCCAGCTTCAACATAATTCTCAGTACTTTACAATTCAGAGGGTAGATGTACAAACATAATCATATGTCACAAAATACATAATTCATCAATTGAAACAAGAGGAGAAATGACTCTGCCCATAAGGGCTTACAGTCTATGAAGAGATTAACCAGAAAACCAAACCTTATTATATTAGATAGAAAAAGAAAAGAAAAAACATGGATAATTAGATCCCATTCCTAAAAGAGGTACAGGACCCAAACCCTGAGATGTAGAACAATAAAAAGAGGAAAATAAAGTCCACTATTGTCAGATGGCTAAAATGTAGCTGTGGATTGTGTGGATCACCACCCGACCCTGCTCAGAATTGTGCTCTTCTGCTTTGTGTCTGATGCCTCATGGTGCTGCTCCGTTGAGGCAACTGTTCCTACCTATTGACCGTAGTTAAGGGTGAAATACTGAGGATAAAGTCAGACTAGAACCTGGACATGAGACACGTCCAGGAAACAGATGCCTCAGAAAGGTTCTCAGACCATTTGACCCTGAAGTTATGTCCATACTTTCTCTGTATAAAATAGAAGGGGTGATTCCAGCGAAAATTGGCAGAGACAGATTTTGCTTCCTCTAGAAACGGACTCTTCATCCTGCACACATAAATGGCAAGTAAAGAAAACTTTGGAAGAATAGTATGTTCCTCACCATTACATTGCACAGGTCCCATCTCCCCAGCTCTTCACACAATATCTACTTTTTGTTTATAGAAGGGCACCCTGCAAATCACATTGCGTAAATGGTTAGTATCTCTGAACTTAGGGCCTCCTATTTCATGGACTCTATTCAGTTCAATATTTCCATTAGAAGGTCTACTAAGGATCTTGTTGAAGATAGTGACCAAAGAGTCATGAAGGTCCTCAAGTGAAACAGATTCTGGGACGTCCTTTAAATTGAAATTATTACGACGTTCTCTATTTTCAATATCATCTATATGTACTGTAGTTAAAAGTCTCTCATCTATGCAGCATATATATAACTAGTATTAGAAAGATGAGACATTTTGGGAGCCTAAAATAGTTTGGCTGTTCCATTTTAACAACTTTTCCTTCCAGAGATTAAACAGATTGTTGGACCTCCTGCACGAATTTCATGAGCTTTTCATCAATATGAGAAATTTGTGCTTTTCAATCCAATCTAATGGGTAGTGGTTTCACCATTTCCCACAATTCAGCCAGAGTACGATCCAACGAAGTGGCAGATGGGCTGATCGGGTATTGTAGGTGATGTTTCTATCCAATCTAGAGAGGAAACTGTGACCCTGAAAACAGCTGGAAGCTCCAGGGTTAATATGGTAGGTATTGATGTAATAGAAGATGTAATGTCACATGTGACTGGATACACCACCTCCAGCAGGGCAAATTTCTATAACACCCGTGAACCTGGATACACCGCCTCCAGCAGGGCGAATTTAAACAGAGTTAAGGGAAACACCGGGGAAACCGCTCAAATGGAGGGCCCTGCAATAGGGAACGGGGATGTGGAGACCTCCTGCACTCCCTGAGTCAGTGTCCCTACACTCCTGACGATCCCTAGGCAGGTTCCGCACCTGGCAACGAGCTGGATACCTCAAATCCCTAGCTCACCCTGCACCTATCCCTTTCTAGTGAATTGGACGGTGCAGAAACTAATCCCACCACTGCACTAATACACACAAAAGGAAAGTCACAAACAGGGAAAAACACCACTTAGCTTTGCTCTGTTGCAATTGCTCCCAGCAACAGAGTACAACACCAAAGCTCGACACCTGAATTCAGCTTCCGCCTGAAGCTATAACACCAGAGCTACCCTGAGCTGCCAGGAAATCTCTCTGTAATTCCTTCCTTCACCAGACTTGGTTGGAAATGAGTAATATCACCAACAGTGAGTGAGACCACCTGCAACTCCTTAATAAGTAGGAGCAAGGGAATCACACCTGCTTCATAATCACATGCAATAACACTAGCAGCCACCGGGGGCAACTAAACTAAAGTAACCAGAGTGCAATGACCATAACGGCCACCAGGGGCAAAACTAGAACTATAACAACCACAGTGTAATGACCCTAATGGCCACTGGGGGCAAAAATAACTTTAACCCCTTCACCCCCAAGGGTGGTTTGCACGTTCATGACCGAGCCAATTTATACAATTCTGACCACTGTACCTTTATGAGGTCATAACTCTGGAACGCTTCCATGGAGCCCGGTGATTCTGACATTGTTTTCTCATGACATATTGTACTTCATGTTAGTGGTAAAATTTCATTCAAATAACTTGCGTTTATTTGTGATAAAAACGGAAATTTGGCAAAAATTTTGAAAATTTCGCAATTTTCCAACTTTGAATTTTTATGCCCTTAAATCACAGAGATACGGCACACAAAAAACTTGATAACTAACATTTCCCACATGTTTACTTTACATCAGCACAATTTTGGAAACAAAATTTTTTTTTGTTAGGAAGTTATAAGGGTTAAAAGTTGACCAGCGATTTCTCATTTTTACAACACCATTTTATTTTTAGGACCACATCACATTTGAAGCCACTTTGAGGGGTCTATATGATAGAAAATACCCAAAAGTGACACCATTCTAAAAACTGCACCCCTTAAGGTGCTCAAAACCACATTCAAGAAGTTTATTAACCCTTTAGGTGCGTCACAGGAATTTTTTTGAATATTTTAAAAAAAATGAACATCTAACTTTTTTTCACAAAAAAAATACTTCAGGTTCAATTTTTTTTATTTTACCAAGGGTAACAGGAGAAATTGGACTGCAAAAGTTATTGTGCAATTTGTCCTGAGTACGCTAATACCTGATTTGTGGGGGGGAACAACTGTTTCGGCGCATGGCAGAGCTCAGAATGGAAGGAGCGCCGTTTGACTTTTTCAATGCAAAATTGGCTGGAATTCAGATCGGACGCCATGTCACGTTTGGAGAGCCCCTGATGTACCTAAACAGTGGAAACCCCCTACAAGTGACCCCATTTTGGAAACTAGACCCCCCAAGGAACTTATCTAGATATGTGGTGAGAACTTTGAACCCACAAAAGCTTTACAGTAGTTTATAACGTACAGCGGTACAATTAAAAAATCATATTTTTTCCACAAAAATGATCTTTTCACCCCAATGTTTATATTCCCAAGGGTAACAGGACCCTAAAAGTTATTGTGCAATTTGTCCTGAGTACGCTGATACCCCACATGTGGGGGTAAACCACTATTTGGGCGCATGGCAGAGCTCGGAAGGGAAGCAGTGCCATTTGACGTTTTTGGCTGGAATTGAGATCGGACACCATGTCGCGATTGGAAAACCCCTGATGTACCAAAACAGTGGAAACCCCCCACAAATGACACCATTTTGGAAACTAGACCCCCTAAGGAACTTATCTAGATGTGTGGTGAGAACTTTGAACCCCCAAGGGCTTCACAGAAGTTTATAACATACAGCCGTACAATTAAAAAATCATATTTTTTCCAAAAAAATGATCTTTTCACCCTCAATTCTTATTTTTCCAAGGGTAACAGGACCCTAAAAGTTATTGTGCAATTTGTCCTGAGTACGCTGATACCCCACATGTGGGGGTAAACCACTATTTGGGCGCATGGCAGAGCTCGGAAGGGAAGCAGCGTCATTTGACGTTTTTGGCTGGAATTGAGATCGGACACCATGTCGTGATTGGAAAACCCCTGATGTACCTAAACAGTGGAAACCCCCCACAAATGACACCATTTTGTAAACTAGACCCCCCAAGGAACTTATCTAGATGTGTGGTGAGCACTTTTAACCCCCCACAGTGCTTCACAGAAGTTTATAATGCCAGGGCATGAAAAAAAAAAATGGTATTTTTTCCACAAACATGATCAATTAGTCCCCAATTTTTTTATTTTCCCAAGGGTAATAGGAGAAATTGAACCCCAAAAGTTGTTGTCCAATTTGTCCTGAGTACGCTGACACCCCATATGTGGGAGAAAACTACTGTATGGACACACGTCAGGGCTCGGAAGGGAAGTAGTGACGGTTTGGAATGCAGACTTTGATGGACTGGTCTGCGGGTGTCATGTTGCCTTTGGAGAGCCCCTAATGTACCTAAACAGTGGAAACACCCACAAATTACCCCATTTTGGAAACGAGACCCCCTAAGGAACTTATCTAGATGTGTGGTGAGCACTTTGAACCCCCAAGGGCTTCACAGAAGTTTATAATGCCCGGGCATGAAAATAAAAAAATCGTATTTTTTCCACAAACATGATCAATTAGTCCCCAATTTTTTCATTTTCCCAAGGGTAACAGGAGAAATTGGACCCCAAAAGTTGTTGTCCAATTTGTCATGAGTACGCTGACACCCCATATGTGGGAGAAAACTACTGTATGGGCACACGTCGGGGCTCGGAAGGGAAGCAGTGACGCTTTGGAATGCAGACTTTGATGGAATGGTCTGCGGGTGTCATGTGCGTTTGGAGAGCCCCTGATGTACCTAAACTATTGAAACTCCCCATAAGTGACCCCATTTTGGACACTAGACCCCCCACTGAACTTATCTAGATGTGTGGTGAGCACTTTGAGCCCCCAAGTGCTTCACAGAAGTTTATAACGCTCGGACGTGAAAATAAAAAATGATATTTTTGCCCCCAATTTTTTATTTTCCTAAGGGTAAGAGGAGAAATTGGACCCCAAAAATTGTTTTGCAATTTGTCCTGAGTAGGCTGATACCCTACATGTGGGGGTAAAACACTGTTTGGGCACATGGCAGAGCTTGGAAGGGAAGGAGCACCATTTGACTTTTTCAACTCAGAATTGGCTGGAATTGAGATCAGACGCCATGTTGCATTTGGAGAGCCCCTGATGTGCCCAAACAGTGGAAACCCCCAATTCTAACTCCAACCCGAACCCCAACACACCCCTAACCCTAATCTCAGCCCTAACCCTAACCCTAACCCTAGCCCTAGCCCTAACCCAAACCCTAGCCCTAACCCTACCCTAACCCTAGCCCTAACCCTAGCCTTAGCCCTAACCCTAGCCCTAACCCTAACCCTAATGGAAAAATGGAAATAAATACATTTTTTTATTTTATTATTTTTCCCTAACTAAGGGGGTGATAACGGGGGGTTTGATTTACTATTTATGGCGGTTTTTATGTTTGGCAGCTGTCGCACGCTAAAAGACGCTTTTTATTGTAAAAATAGTTTTTGCATCACCACATATTGAGAGCTATAATTTTTCCATATTTTGACCCACCGAGTCATGTGAGGTCTTATTTTTTGCGGGACGAGTTGACGTTTTTATTGGTACCATTTTCGGGCACATGACTTTTTTGATCGCTTTTTATTCCGATTTTTGGGAAGCAGAATGAACAAAAACCAGCGTTTCATGAATTTCTTTTGGGGGAGTGCGTTTACACCGTTCCGTGTGCGGTAAAATTGATAAAGCGGTTTTATTCTTCAGGTCAGTACGGTTACAGCGATACCTCATTTAGGTGTTTTTTTATGTTTTGTCGGTTTTATGCAATGAAAACAATTTTATATAAAAAATAATTATTTTTTCATCGCTTTATTCTGCGAGCTATAACTTTTTTATTTTTTCGCTGATGATGCTGTGTGGTGGCTCACTTTTTGCGGGACAAGATGATGTTTTCAGCGGTACCATGGATATTTATATGCGTCTTTTTGATCGCGCGTTATTACACTTTTTGTTTGGTGGTATGATAATAAATCATTATTTTTTGCTTCGTTTTTTATTTTTATTTTTTAAGGGGTTCGCTAAAGGGGTTAACTAATGGGACAGTTTTATAGGGCGGGTCGTTACGGACGCGGCAATACCTAATATGTGTACTTTTATTGTTTTGTTTTTTTTATTTCCAAAAAATGGATTTATTTGGGGGAATATTTTTTTTTTCTTTCTAATTTATTTGGCGATTTTTTTTAAATTACTTTAACAATTTTTTTTATTTTTTTTTTACTTTATTAAATAGTCCCAGGTGGGACATCACTGTCCTGTGACAGATCGCTGATCTGTCACATCACAGATCACTGTGACAGATCAGCGATCTGTCACAGGCAGTGCCGAAGGCTTCCTCATGCCTGCGCTTTGCAGGCACTGAGGAAGCCAGCTTCCTGCAGGCCCCCGAAGGCCCCCGTCGCCATCTTGGATTCGGGGGCCTGCAGGAAAGGAGCCCCCCGCAGCAGTGCTGCACATTGCGCTGCCGTGGGGGGCTCAGGGAAGCACGGAGGGAGCCCCCTCCCTGCCGATGCTTCCCTTTAACCCCCGGTACACCGCGATCATGTTTGATCGCGGTGTGCAAGGGGTTAACGTGTCGGGGGCAGTCCGTGACCGCCCCTGACACATTGTGACGGGTGTCAGCTGTGATAATCAGCTGACACCCGGCCGCGATCAGCGGCGCTCACCACGTGGGCGCCGCTGATCGCGGTAGACGTACTATCCCGTCCATGGGCATAGGGGCCCGGGTCCCGGGTCCCATGGACGGGATAGTACGTCTGATGTCAGGAAGGGGTTAAGCAAACAACTTTAAGGAAAAAAAAAGGTTACTTGTGCAAAATCTGTCATAATCCAACCTGGATCATGACAGAAGATACAAAGACAAGATTAGGTGGAGGAAGATGGCATTCCCCAAAGAAGACTTCGGCTCACTAGTCCCACATATAGAACTTGATGTTCACAATTAGAGGCCTCCAGGTAAGAGACAGCAAATGCTGGGGGATTAGTGGAACTGGGCTCACCGTGTATCGCTACTAACTAGATGTTTAGAGCCTGCGATTGAGAAAGGGGCCTGCAAGGCCCTTAGATGATGAAAGAGTCATCAATACAGCTGCACCAGCTATATCAAGCGATTAGGAAAGGAGAAACAAACTGATGGATGGATCTAAGGGAGTTGCTAAATGACTTCTATGCTTCTTCCCTTTTGACATGTTGCAAATCAGATCACTGAGTATGTGAAAGTCCTGATAAGCTCTCAGGTGAATCCAAAGCACGCCTGTAATGCTGCAATGCCAATCCCATCAACCCTCCTGCCGTAATGGTTTTCTGTGGTAGGCATTACATATTACTCTTTCCTTGCTTCCCTCCAGCACACTATTCTCTATCAGCACCCTGCTTCCCACTAAACCTCACTCCAGCACAATAGTTCTTCTAAGCTCACTTGCAACAGAATTGCCAGCTCCATGTTTTTGTGGGCCCAGGGCAAAAGAGTCTCCTGGGCCCACAATTCATAATACACAGATTGTTAGGCGTCAGATTCCTGCAGCTGCACAGCAGGAATCCAGAGCAATACATCCAGCGGTCTACCATTCCTCTCCGACCGCTCAGGGTCCTGCACAGCAATCTCGGCGATCCAGACGCCCTGCTCAGACCAGCTCTCTGGGTCTGGATGTTGCTGCCACCTCTGGACCAGCAATGGTAGCGCAGCCTGCTTTGCAGGAAACCACTCCAGAGGCTAAGTCCTCTCGCCGTGCTACTGGGCATGCCCACGAGACGATCTCCAAGTGGAGATCGGGGGTCACGTGCTCAGGTCCTTGTCCTGATCCGATTGGCCCATCTCAGAGGTCTGGAAGGTCCCGGAAGCGCATGGCTATAAAAGGCCCGCATGGCCGCTCGGCCATGCGCTAGTATAGGCTATACTTGCTAGATGTGTGAATGGTGACGGATGTCTGATTCTGGTGACAGACTCATTTGAAACCCCTTCCCTCTGATATTACGCGTGTGGATAGGGAATTAGAGTTATAGTCAGCGCCAGTCAGTGGCAAGCCATACGCCACAGTGAATACCGCACCGCTACACTAGCGTCCGATACTGTGATGCCTCACGGCACTGTCGTACAGCGGCAGTAGTTACTGCCGCGCTGCAGTTAGCAGCATTTACTGGCGTCCGTCTGCGGTAGCGACGCCGCACGCACGGTAGGTCAGGACGGACACCGACCTCGGCCTTGGGTCGTGTCCTCTGACCGTATACCGTGTGTGCACACCAGCTGAGACCTGTGAAGCTAACAGGCTCGGCGTTTATGCTTTATTTGTACTAAAGCGCCTCTGTGAGTTTAACAGAGTCCGCTCTGCGCACCTCGGGTGACGTTTAACCCGAGTGCAGTATACCGCCATATAGCTAGTCTGCCATTACTCAGCAGCGGTTGTTACACTTACTGCACGGTGGACCCCGGGCGGCGAATGCACTTCCTATTTTTTATATTTAGTGCGTTAACGTTATACTAGCGCCAGGGTCTGGCTAGTAATGGCGGACCTGCAGCAGCTGCAGCAGTACATTCGGCAGCGGGAGAGCAGGTTGGCGGCTATCGAGAGCTCCACCTCAGCTGCGAATGCTACAGTAGCCGCTGCTCAGGCAGTCGCAGAGGCTGTCTCACGCGTGCCCACACTCACGCCTATGCCGACAATATCTCGCCTCCCGCTCCCCGATAAGTTTTCGGGTGACAGGGCCACCTGTAGGGGATTCGTGAGTCAGTGCTCTATCCAGCTTGAGTTACTGGCTGCACAGTTCCCTACAGAGCGGGCTAAGGTGGGGTTTATTGTTTCTCTTTTGTCTGTCAGGGCATGAGAGTGGGCTACGCCAATGTGGGAGCACGATGATCCTGTGGTTCAGGGGGCTGCTCAGTTCCTCGCGGCTCTGAAGCAGGTATTTTTGGGACAACGGATCACAGACGACATTACTCTCCAATTATTGGCCCTAACACAGGGGTCTCTCTCGGTCAGCCATTATGCCGTCC
The DNA here is from genome assembly GCF_039654945.1 of Dendrobates tinctorius. Classification (NCBI taxonomy): domain Eukaryota; kingdom Metazoa; phylum Chordata; class Amphibia; order Anura; family Dendrobatidae; genus Dendrobates; species Dendrobates tinctorius. Next base: position 2,485,408 of record NW_027361733.1, on the reverse strand, counting down.
GATTCCGGACATTGGCTTCCGAACTAGAGTGGCCCAATAAAGCACTCATCCCTGTGTTTTGGACAGGGTTAGCAGAGCATGTCAAAGATGGTCTAGCAACCAGAGAGGTCCCCACAAGTCTGGAGGAAGTGATTGCGATCTCCACCCGCATTGATCTCTGATTTACGGAGCGCAGGCTGGAACGTGCGCAATCCAGACGAAGGGTTAACTTGGCTTCCACCTTCACCGAGCCGCTAAGATCTCCCGCTCAGGAGCTTACATCCTCCGAACCTATGGAGGTGTCTCGCGCCGGCCCCAAGCCACGTCCAGTGCGAAGCTCCACACGTTGTTACCAGTGCCGGCAGTTTGGTCACTCGGCTAGCACGTGTCCTTTGCGGTCAGAAAAACGATCACGTCCAGTGGTCGTAGGTGGTGGTCAGACACATATGAAACCCTTTTCTCCCAAACTGGTATTCCGAGGGACCTTAGATAGCGGGCCTCCACCTGGGAGGTAGAGGTTACCATGGATTCCGGGGCTAAGGGGAACTTTATGTCCTCGACCTTCGCCCAGAAACACGTTATTCCACTGGTGTTACTGCCCGCTCTCAATCTCACCCTCTCATCATGAGATTCTGTCCTTGTTCATTTTGCCAGATGGCATCGACCAGGTGCTTCTCGGAGTTCCCTGGCTCCGTTGTCACTCTTCTCATATTGATTGGGCTTCGGGGAATATACTGGGTTGGAGCAAGGACTGTGAGGGAAGGTGCCTGAAGGGCAGTGTCCAGGTAGCTTCCACTGAAGTGCCCGCGGATCTCTCCGCGCTTCCTAAACCTTACCACCAGTACGCGGACGTCTTCTCTAAAAAATCTGCGGAGATGCTCCCGCCGCACCATCCTTACGATTGCCGATAGATCTTCTGCCAGGCACGGAACCTCCTAGAGGCTGTGTGTATCCGCTGTCACTCTCTGAGACAGAGGCTATGTCTCAATATATCCGGGAGAACCTGGCCAGAGGTTTTATCAGAAAGTCGATGTCGCCGGCTGGTGCAGGGTTCTTCTTTGTGCAGAAGAAGAGCGGAGAGTTACGTCCCTGTATTGACTACAGAGGTCTGATGCCATTACAGTTAAAAACAAATAACTTCTCCTGTTGATTTCTGAGCTATTTGACAGGTTGCGAGGGGCCCGGATCTTTACGAAATTAGATCTACGGGGGGCGTACAACCTGATCCGCATTCGCGAAGGAGACGAGTGGAAGACAGCCTTTAACCCCTTTATGACCCAGCCTATTTTGACCTTAATGACCTGGCCATTTTTTGCAATTCTGACCAGTGTCCCTTTATGAGGTAATAACTCAGGAACACTTCAACGGATCCTAGCGATTCTGAGATTGTTTTTTCGTGACATATTGGACTACATGTTAATGGTAAATTTAGGTCGATAATTTTTGCGTTTATTTGTGAAAAAATCAGAAATTTGGTAAAAATTTAGAAAATTTCACAATTTTCACATTTTGAATTTTTATTCTGTTAAACCAGAGAGTTATGTGACACAAAGTGGTTACTAAATAACATTTCCCACATGTCTACTTTACATCAGCACAATTTTGGAAACAATTTTTTTTTTGTTAGGAAGTTATAAGGGTTAAAAGTTGACCAGCGATTTCTCATTTTTACAACAAAATTTACAAAACCATTTTTTTTAGGGACCACCTCACATTTGAAATCATTTTGAGGGGTCTATATGGCAGAAAATACCCAGAAAGGACACCATTCTAAAAAATGCACCCCTCAAACTACTCAAAACTACATTCCAGAAGATTATTAACCCTTCAGGTGTTTCGCAGGAACTAAAGCAACGTGGAAAGAAAAACTGGACATTTTAATTTTTACAACAAAAATTTTCTTTTAGCATCACATGGGCAACAGGATAAAATGGATCCTAAAATTTGTTGGGCAATTTCTCCTGAGTACACCGATACCTCATATGTGGTCATAAACCACTGTTTGGGCGTACGGCAGGGCTCAGAAGGGAAGGAGCGCCATTTGACTTTTGACTTTTGAATGGAAAACATGCTGGAATATTTAGCGGACACCATGTCGCGTTTGGAGAGCCCCTGTGTGCCTAAACATTGGAGCTCCCCCACAAGTGACCCCATTTTGGCAACTAGACCCCCGAAGGAACTTATCTACATGCATAGTGATCACTTTGAACCCCCAGGTGCTTCACAAATTGATCGGTAAAAAAAAAGTACTTTTTTTTCACAAAAATTTTCTTTTAGCCTCAGTTTTTTAATTTTCACATGGGCAGCAGGATAAAATGGATCCTAAAATTTGTTGGACAATTTCTCCTGAATACATCGATACCACATATGTCGTCATAAACCACTGTTTGGGCGCACGACAGGGTCCGTAAGTGAAGGAGCGCTATTTGACTTTTTGAATGGAAAATTAGCTCCAATCGTTATCGGACACCATGTCGCGTTTGGAGAGCCCCTGTGTGCCTAAACAGTGAAAACCCCCAAAAGTGACCTCATTTTGGAAACTAGACTCCTTATGGATCTTACCTAGATGTGTAGTGAGCACTTTGAACCTCCAGGTGCTTCACAGAAGTTTATAACGCAGAGCAGTGAAAATAAAAAATCATTTTTTTTCCTCAAAAATGATGTTTTAGCACGCTATTTTTTATTTTTGCAAGGGTAACAGGAGAAATTGGACCACAAAAGTTGTTGTGCAATGTGTTCTGAGTCACCGATACCCCATATGTGGGGGGGAACCACTGTTTGGGTGTACGGCAGGGCTCAGAAGGGAAGGAGCGCCATTTGACTTTTTGAAATTAAAATTACCTCTAATCGTTAGCGGACACCATGTTGTGTTTGGAGAGCCCCTGTGTGCCTAAACATTGGAGCTCCCCCACAAATAACCCCCTAAGGA